>NC_090438.1:73098204-73401234 GCF_031143425.1 Pleurodeles waltl
GGTGCTAACAGGGGGTGGGGCAGCGCGTGCTGGGGATGAAATTAATTTAAAAAATAATAAACTTACCTTCATCGTCGCCACCATCACTGCCACTGCTGTCACCGCCATGCTGCTCCTCTAATGCAGGCAGACACAGGTTCCCAGCTTGCCCTGCCGCCAATCTTGACGCTGCTCTGAGCAGCATCAGGATTGGCTGGGAGCACCCAGCCAGGGCGTTCACACGCAGACTGGGAGCCTACGCCTGCTCTCTCCAGCCTGGCAACTGTGTTGCTGGGTGGGAGAGAGCCTACTGCTCATGTGTGTTTGAGACGGCCGGACAAACACACATTCGCTCTGAGGGGGAGTGCACAGCCCGTGACCCCACCCCTTTTACTAAAAAACGATAATAAACGTAGTTCCCCTTTTACTAAAAAACGATAATGAAAATAGTTTATTATCATTTTTTAGTAAAAGGTTTGAAGCAGCTGCTACTGGCGATGGTGGGGTGACACTCCTCGGCCCTAGCGGAGGAGCCACGCCGGCTATTAAGCACATATTCGTCCAATTTAAGTCAGCATTAGTCGTACATCCACATTCATGTGTTTCAACTTTATGTTGCGAATATTCATTTCATCAGCTCAGGACTAATGTCATTTCTGGGAGTAAGATGAAAGTGTAATTAAATATAATGTGCCACATGAGGTAGGGAGACCCAGAAATAATGTTTTACCCTATAGTTTTTACTCAGTTGACTTAAACGTGTGTAGCACATGTTCCTTTCATGCACTGAAGAAAACTGCAGCTGAAGCACAATAAAACTGTGTCTCTGGAAATATAATTGCAACCAGTGATTGGCTGCTTTCAGCTGCATTTGGAACGGAGAGATAAGGACTGCCTGCGTTTTTATAGAATACCTACCGCGTAATTTTAACACATTTTTAATACAGGATAATTTGAAACACACTTTGACGCAGAGCAGATGCAGACTCTGCTTTAATTGGTATCACGCGGACTGTGAAATTAAATTATTCACTATAATTCATTCTTAAATGGAAACATTTTATATTTTGTTTATGGCAAGAAAATAAACGGGCGCTGGTCTGTACTGAAAAAGAGAGAAAATTAACAAACAAATATTACGTTTATTGGTCTAGAAGAGAATTTTCTATGGTACTCTCTCCGATTATGCTGCAAATGTTATTCAGAAATGAGAGTTCCTCCTCTATTGCTTTTCATCGGTAGGGTTTTCAGCAGCTCACAGTTCATATTTGTAGTTTTGTGTCACAATATTTTCCCGATTTTACCCCACAGTTTATCCAGTGATGTGACTCAAAATTATTCCCCCTCCCCCTGCAGAATATGGCTAGAGCTCCTGAGTCTCGCATATCTTACATATATTCATATTTCTTGGGCTCAATGGAGGTCTCCTGAAGGTTTGGGGGCGTCCTGAAGGTTTGAGGGCCACCCCTGAGCAGAGGCTGCAGGGCCCTGGGCTACGCCCTTGAGATTTTCATCCTGGGAACTCCCAACTACTTTGACATCCACAGGTACAAACTCTGCTCCTTTTTGCTCATGATGGCCAAGCAAGACATTGCAAGATCATGGGGAAATAAAATTCGCACGACAAGGTTGGCATGGTGTGTGTTGAGCTTTCTTCTCAATGTGGCACGTATTGGTGTGTGTGAAGGGTTCCATTATGGAACTGTTATTCTTGAACTCTGGAGCATTCCGTTTTCATTTGTATTTGAACCTTGTCTCTATCAGTTGTATGTTCTGAAAAACCTGATCTGCTCACCATATCCGGATCATCTTCTCATCTGGCCACGAGCTGGCAGAGCCACAATCCCACATAGGGGGTCATTCTGACCCTGGCGGTCACCGACCGCCAGGGTCAACGACCACGGAAGCACCGCCAACAGGCTGGCGGTGCTTCCTGGGCCATTCTGACCGCGGCGGTAAAGCCGCGGTCAGAAAAGGGGAACCGGCGGTTTCCCGCCGGTTTACCCCTGGCCCAGGGAATCCTCCATGGGGATTCCGACCCCCTTCCCGCCATCCTGTTCCTGGCGGTTTTTACCGCCAGGAACAGGATGGCGGGAACGGGTGTCGTGGGGCCCCTGGGGGCCCCTGCACTGCCCATGCCACTGGCATGGGCAGTGCAGGGGCCCCCTAACAGGGCCCTATAATGATTTTCAGTGTCTGCTTTGCAGACACTGAAAATCGCGACGGGTGCCACTGCACCCGTCGCACCCCTGCAAATCCGCCGGCTCCATTCGGAGCCGGCTTCCTCTTTGCAGGGGCTTTTCCGCTGGGCCGGCGGGCGATCTTCTTGAGATCGCCCGCCGGCCCAGCGGGAAAGTTGGAATCACCGCCGCGGTCGGAATGACCCCCATAGTCTCTGTTTGAGTCAATCCTCGTGTTGTGGTTTTCATGTGAATAAACTGAGGGGTTGATTTATCAAGCTTTCACTCAACACAACGCAGCAGGCCATCTTGCTGCGCTGCGTGAAAGGGCAGGAATGTGGCATAGTTAACATTATCCTGTGTATTCCTGTCCTTTCCTAGCACCGGTGCACTTTTGGCTTCATAGCCCCAACGCAGGCACCCTTGCGTCATGTTGCAAGGGTGCCTGCGTTGTAGGCAGGATTGTCTTGTACAGCAAGGGACACATTCCTGCACAAAAACAATACTGAGAGGCATTTTCCTCTTTCTGCGTATGCTGCAGAATACAGCACACACCGAAAGAGGAAAAAAAGTGGAGAAATCTGGGGAGGCATAGCATTTTGACGCATTTCCAGGTCTACTGCTAATGTTAGCCAAAATCCATGGTTGGATGCATGGGAACACCCATGCGCCACCCAAGGACCACCTCCCTGGCGCAGAGTGTAGCAATATGTGCTTCCTTGCACTACTCTAGAATTATCGAGCCATGCGGTTCCACGCTAGGTGCAATGCAAAACCTTGATAAATATGGGCCTGAGTCTTTATTTTTCTGAGGAAATTATCTAAGGCTGTTTGTGTGAAAGAACTAACAGTGTAGAGATGTGCTGGGCAATCTTGCGGTGCTAATCAGCAGGCACTGAAGGTTTGGTGTCTGACTAATTTTTACTTGGAGTGTGCGTTCCAGCGATCCTTTGTTCTGACACTCATAGTGAATCTTTACTCTTATGCATGCATCAATGTTGTGGCATGTACATGTGTGTTTTGCAACTGTCACTACAATGACTACATCTCTAAAATGCATGCCTTGTGCATTCAATGTGTGGTCATTTTATCAGCAGCATATAGTAACAATGCTAATCGCTCAATGGATTTCCTTCAGTGTTTCACAAACCTGATTCAAAGAGTACACTGGTGGATCTCAATTGTATAACGCAACCATTTCACACTCTTAGTGAAGTATTGATAATTAAAGATGTGTTTTTGTGATTGTTTACTATACTCTGTATCAAACTCAGCTATTGTTTTGCTGATAAACACACTTTACAATGAGTGTATTTAGCTACAAAAACTGTCATACAGGTAGGGTTCAGGCAACTATTATTGACAGTGAGTTGATTTATGTGGTGATAGAATAAGCAGTGCTCAGTGCTTACCTGTAGTGTGCATGTTAAAGTTTAGAGTCAAGGAACAATCATTTTTAGATAGTGTCCTTTTTAGGGTGGAGCGCAAAGCGCTCTGTCCCTGGTTTAATCTCTCTGTGTGCTTTTAACCACGCCCATGTCAAGCCCATCCGTTTGGTTTGTTCGTGGGCTTGCCTTTTAAAATTAGCTTGATTTCATTAGTGGAAGGCATGCATACATCATGCCTCTATGGGTGTTTAGCCCGCCTCGAGAACACTGACCAACTACTGAAAACATATGAGGCTCCATGTTTTCTATATGGTCTATGCACTAATTTTTTCTCTTTATTTTGTAGGCAGCGCGATCTCGCAGTAGTAGAGCGCTTTGCATGACATTGACCCTGTTACATGGATATTTGCACTTTTGGTTACATGGATAATTCCACTATTGTCCGTTGCATGGACAATTACATTTTTGCCAATAAGTTTCACTGCGAGCGGACTTCTGTTTCCTTTTGTGTGTTTGCTTTGCGCTCATGGCGGCCTTCGGCTCACATATGTGAAACTGTTTTACTTTTCAGTTTATGTGGCAAGAAAAGTCTGGTTAGGAGTTTACAACGCTAATAGCTTTATCTTGAGTAAAAGTGGGACCCATTGCATTACAAATGATTGTTCACATTGTACTTTGTGGCAGATTGTGGTACCACTACCCACTCAGGAGTTACAGATATTGACTAGGAATAATTGAAAGAGAGTTTCAATGCTATCCAAGACAAAGCATTTCCACAAAAGTATGCATTACTTTGCCATTGTTTTGGGGCAGAAAGCAGCAAAACTCTGAAACATCTTTCTCGAGAGACAATTCTAAACACTCATTCAAAATCACATAGAATATAGTGGAAACTCATAACTTTATAGGAGACATCAATTATCACAGGAATGATTGTGAGTTTTGTAGGTGTATTATGGGTTTTAGCTGCCACTAGTGAAAACAGAGAATTCAAAGAAGAGATGATCAGAGGCCAGATAGTAGAAAAACAAATAATAAAAAGGTCCAGGAAACTTTAATAACTACCCCAATTCATACCATGGACAACACAATTGAAGGTATCAAAAGGACAACAAGGTTATGGAGGAGATGTTAACTTTGCATTCACAAAAAGTTCATATTGTACTTTTTCAAGATAAAACTGAAAAGAAAACATGTAAGAGTGAAGGGAAAGAAATATAAATCTATTGAATATTGAATAGTGAAGGCAGTAACTGTCACCTAGGAATACTGCTATACGACCACCTACAGATAAAATATGCAACAAATGTAAAAGGAAAGGACAATAAAATATGCAACAAATGTAGAAAGAAAGGACACAGACAAAGTTTGCAAGAGTACAGTTAGGGGATCCTCCAGAAATCCTGCAGTTGTTTTAAGAATCTAACTCTGGAAAAGAAAGTATGGTTCTGTGTGTAAATACCTCAAATGATATTGAGGATGATGATGCTATAAAGTTTATAGGTGTTTTGAGTGGAAAAAGGCCCTTATCCTAGATCAGTGTCCATAGAATCAATCGCAAAATGATGGAAGATTTGGTGCCTGTTAGATGTTGGGTTAACAGTTGCCCGGGGTGTGAGCCCTGGTCAAGCAACAACCACAATTCTAGTCAGGGTAAGGCATAAACAAATGGTAAATTAACCTGTGCTCAACCCCCTGGTATTTTGGCACAGAGCAGTCAGGCTTAACTTAGAGGCAATGTGTAAAGTATGTGTGCAACACTTCAAACAGTAAAACACCACACAAAAAGATCCTACACCAGGTTAGAAAAACAGATCTTAAATTAATAAATACAACCAGACCAAAATGACAAAAATCCAATCAGTAGAACACAAGGTATTAATTTTTGGAAAAGACACTGCAATGTAGTACCTAAAAGCAGAAAGCACCAACTGCAGTTATCTGGAGGTGCTGGACTGGGTCAAAGTCAAAAGTTCAGACCCACCTGATGGAGCACAAGTTGGATACAGTGCCGATTAGTCCAGCTGAAGGGTTACCTCCTCATGTTTTGTGCCAAGACTCCCCTTTGTTTTGAAGAATGTGTCACTGGTGGTGGTCGGCATGCTGAGAGGAGCAGGACAGTTGCGGGTAGGGCTGGTACTTTTCATTGGCAGTCCGCCTTGGGTGGTCGATACTTGCTGGGCAAAGAGACGGGCTTGCAGCAGCTCACACTCGTTTTCCATGCAAGCAGCATGGTTTCAGGGTGAACTGGCCCACTCTTTGTTGCAATGTGCCCAAAGGTTTTAATTTCAGAGCTTGAGAGCCATTCCAAGGGCACCTCTTGGGCATCAGGAACTCACTGAAGACAGGTCCAGGAGTTGTTGGGGAGCCTTTTACGTCCCTAAGGCTCAAATCCGGATGCCAGCATTATGGCCTCTTGAGTAACTCTTGGTTCCTGGGTTTAAAAGGGTTGCAGGTCCAGTTCTTCCTCCCCAGGGAAGAGGGCAGCAGGCAGCAGGTCAGCACAGCAAGGCACCAGGTCCTCCAGGGCAGCAGAGTGGCTGTCCTTTCAGCAGCATAAGTGTACTGAAGTGGTGGTGTCTGAGGTCCGTCCATTATACACAGTGTTAGCAGTTGGATGGCAGTCAGTTTGCACTCTGTCCAAGCAGGGACCCTCACTCTAGCCAGGGTAAGGGAATTACACTCCTAAGACAACCCCTGCTCATCCCCTTGATAGCTTGGCCCAAGCAGTCAGGCTATCTCAAAGGCAATGTGTAAAGTATTTGTACCAACACACGCAGTAATGCAGTGAAAACACTACAAAAGGGACACAACACCAGTTTATAACAAGCATTTGCAATGCAATGGGTCTCGCGTTTGATCGAGTTAGAGCTATTAGCGTAGCAAATTCCTAACTAGACTTTTCTTGCCACTGAATTGAAAATGAAAAGTAAAACAGTTGACATAAGCGAGCTGATTCAAGCGCCATGGCTGCCATGA
Source organism: Pleurodeles waltl (assembly GCF_031143425.1). Classification (NCBI taxonomy): domain Eukaryota; kingdom Metazoa; phylum Chordata; class Amphibia; order Caudata; family Salamandridae; genus Pleurodeles; species Pleurodeles waltl. Next base: position 73,104,731 of record NC_090438.1, read on the forward strand.
GTGCGGATGAGAAGGAGAGACACAAAAGGAAAAAGAAGTTCGCTCGCAGTCACACATATCCGCAATCGTGCAATTTTCTGTGTAACAGGGTCAGTATCCAAGGCGGTAACAAAACTGCCACAAGGAGGGACAAACGTAAAGCATTTACCAATGATAAGAAAGGATTTTTGAAAGGCAAGCCCACAAACGAGTGATGGGCATTCAGTGGGTGTGGTTAAAAGCCCACATAGATACCAACACGTTGAAAAAAGCAGCGCTTGCGCGCTGCTATGCTCAACCTAAAAAGGGTCCTTTCAAGGATCGGACTGGGGCAGAAAGTAGGCTCGGGCACCAAAGTAAAAGTGTCCATAATTAGTGAATCAAATATCTAAATAAAGAGGCCCATGTTTGCAAAAACTGCAGTTTTAACTTGTAAAGACACTGAATAGAATATATGTTTTGTAAGGTATGGGACACTACATGCATTTGTGCTTGCTAGTGGCAATGTAATATTAGGGAAATCCACAGTAAACACCGGCCCACTAGGCCGTAAACGGACTAATAAATTGTAATAAAAAACGGGCCACACACTGACCTATCAGGCAGTACTTAATTTGAGCTGGTGGTTGTCCGGGTTGGGGAAGGGTAATGGTATTTTCTTTTAGGGCCGGCACTTATGTTTCTTTGCATCAGGCATTTAATGCAAGCAAAAGACACTAGGGATAGACCGAGGAAGGGAAATATTGAACAGTGTTACAATGGGAGAAAGCAGAAAGCTGCAAGCTTGAGTTGAAGGGGCTAAGAGTAGCTTTAAATGTAATAAAGATGTCTGAGATTGCTTTAGGATTACCCGGCCCCAGTATTTTGTGCTCGCATATTTACTTGCAGAAGCCACGTGTTTCAGAGGAGAACTTTGGGCATGGCACGTTTTTATTTACAGATTGACCAATGCTGTCAGGCCAAACCCTAAGGTTGCCTGGTTGCCCTATAGGTCAGTCCGACTCTGCCTTTGTCATTCACATGCTTGCCTAACCTCCTGTTTGCATTTGATTATTTTGCACAGATGTTTTGTCTAAAATGAGTTTAAAATTAAAAATACCTTCAAATGAAGGTAGCATGAGCACTGTCAATGGTAAAACAAAAACGTTAATTGGATGTAATGTAATATTCCAGTGTTGCAGCTAGAGAGACTTCAGATGAGAGAGCGCACATATTTGTGATTTGTCAGCAAAGCATCACTTTGTAGTTGATAGTCATTTCTGTTTTTCATCTAACATACAACTCTGTTTGTTATGCTTTAGTTTGACTGTCCAATCCTATTTTTTGTCAGCTTGAGATAGAGATAACTGAAGTCAGATCAATGTATTTAATGTCATGCATGTCAAAGGACTGCTTGTGGGTCTGCGTACACCATTACATTTTTATTTTATCTGTGGAGACAAGCAACATGTGATAACTAGCAAGACATCTGATTAGTACAGTAGGGAAGCCTGTCAGTAGTACCCGAGGAACCCACATGAAGGGATGGGGCTATTACTGTACGGAGGCCAGTGAATACTGCTTAGAAAGGCCTCTAAATGTCACTGCAGAACGTCTGCAGAAGAGCAGCTCTTTCTTTTGCCACAGCCCTCGTTCCTGCTTTCAATACACTGGCTAAACGCACTCATTGGTTTCGCCTTGCGCAGCCATTAGTCTTAAAGTTAGCATTAGTTCTGAAGTCCTCTTTGCTGAAGCTTTCCAAAGCAGAGAAGCTCGCGCAGGCGCAGCGGTCCCTCACCCCGGCGCTGCTCCTTGCGGAGGAGATACATGTCAGAATTGCGCTGAACTCTTGTAGGACAGAATGATTTATCGAGGCATTATCTTGGGGGAAGAAGCCATCAGATGTTCCCTCACTACTGGCGTTAGGGTTTTCAGCGTGGCCTCTGGATCCTGTGTGCCCCCGGTGATAAAAACAATCATGTGGGTTTTGTGTTTGTCCTATCACACAGTACGTGTTGGTTCTTGTGTGTATGTTTGTATTGCTTGCGTGTGTGCTTTATGTGTGTGTTGTATGTTTGTGTGTGTTGTGTGTGCGTTGTTTTTTGCCTGTGTGTGATATGTGTGCTGCGAGTGCTGAATGTGTATTTTATGTGTGTGATTTCAGTGGGTTTGCTATACGAGGGAGCTGTGCTTGCTGTATTCCTTTCATGTGTTGTATGTTTGTGTGTCTGTTGTATGTGTGCATGTTTTGGAGTCTTTCCACCCAAGTGCAGCGCTGATTAATAAACATCACTCAAGGCATCAAAGTACTCCAACTAGATCTGAATCTCTTTCTAGCTATGTTTTTATAATTCCCCCTGTAAAGAAAGTAATTATGGGCAGCCTGATTTCATACTCGTCTCCGCCAGGGCAAACATGACAAGAGTATCATGGCATGTACATAACACGATTCTGAAAGACACGTCTCTTGGTAAACAAGCATTGCACTTCTGTTGCAACACATCTTGCACAGAAAGCAAATGAATCTGTCCGTGCCCCTGCGTTTCAAGCTGCTTCCATCCTCGCTCCCCGTGATTGTTTCCAGAGTCTGCACTGAAAACTGAGCCACACGGGGAGCCGACATGAGCTTCTTTCACTTATATTTCCCACCTTTTAGATGGGACGAACAACGGTGACGAACAACAACTTTAAATAAACACGCATTTGGAATGCAATGGTCTCGTGTTTGCTCGAGTTCGAGCACTTAGGGTTGTAAATTATTGACTGTCTTTTCTTGCCACACAGAATGAAAATAAGAGAAAAAGAGTGAAGGCGAGCTGGCCCCTCTGCTGATGGTTTATGTTTACAGAGGGAGCTGGTGGGGAGGATGGACTGAACACACACCCACAGTGTAAGACGAACAGGCAAATACTAAGAAAACAAGCATTTAAAATGTAAGAACAGAAAATGCGCCAAGGAGAGTAAGGAATTGAGTAAATAAAGTCACACATGACTGCAGATGAAAATAAGTAATAGACTAGAGCCCTGTAAACAGAAACAGCCTGGAGCCACTGAAACATCCAGCGCTCTGGTCAAATGCTATTAGCCTTTAAAAAAAGTAATCCCTAAGCACATGCTACATAGGCACAAGTGGAAGGGTACAAGTACTAGGGCCATGCTCCTGGGGAGTGTACAACTGTGGAAAAGGTGGGACAAAGAGCAAGGATTGACCACTAGCAAGCAAGGATTTTTTAAGGGCACTGAAACAAACCAGTGAAAAAGCAGAGACCCCACAAAGAAGTATACAGGGAGTGCAGAATTATTAGGCAAATTAGTATTTTGACCACATCATCCTCTTTATGCATGTTGTCTTACTCCAAGCTGTATAGGCTCGAAAGCATATTAGGTGATGTGCATCTCTGTAATGAGAAGGGGTGTGGTCTAATGACATCACCACCCTATATCAGGTGTGCATAATTATTAGGCAACTTCCTTTTCTTTGGCAAAATGGGTCAAAAGAAGGACTTGACAGGCTCAGAAAAGTCAAAAATAGTGAGATATCTTGCAGAGGGATGCAGCACTCTTAAAATTGCAAAGCTTCTGAAGCGTGATCATCGAACAATCAAGCGTTTCATTCAAAATAGTCAACAGGGTCGCAAGAAGCGTGTGGAAAAACCAAGGCGCAAAATAACTGCCCATGAACTGAGAAAAGTCAAGCGTGCAGCTGCCACGATGCCACGATGCCACTTGCCACCAGTTTGGCCATATTTCAGAGCTGCAACATCACTGGAGTGCCCAAAAGCACAAGGTGTGCAATACTCAGAGACATGGCCAAGGTAAGAAAGGCTGAAAGACGACCACCACTGAACAAGACACACAAGCTGAAACGTCAAGACTGGGCCAAGAAATATCTCAAGACTGATTTTCTAAGGTTTTATGGACTGATGAAATGAGAGTGAGTCTTGATGGGCCAGATGGATGGGCCCGTGGCTGGATTGGTAAAGGGCAGAGAGCTCCAGTCCGACTCAGACGCCAGCAAGGTGGAGGTGGAGTACTGGTTTGGGCTGGTATCATCAAAGATGAGCTTGTGGGGCCTTTTCGGGTTGAGGATGGAGTCAAGCTCAACTCCCAGTCCTACTGCCAGTTCCTGGTAGACACCTTCTTCAAGCAGTGGTACAGGAAGAAGTCTGCATCCTTCAAGAAAAACATGATTTTCATGCAGGACAATGCTCCATCACACGCGTCCAAGTACTCCACAGCGTGGCTGGCAAGAAAGGGTATAAAAGAAGGAAATCTAATGACATGGCCTCCTTGTTCCCCTGATCTGAACCCCATTGAGAACCTGTGGTCCATCATCAAATGTGAGATTTACAAGGAGGGAAAACAGTACACCTCTCTGAACAGTGTCTGGGAGGCTGTGGTTGCTGCTGCACGCAATGTTGATGGTGAACAGATCAAAACACTGACAGAATCCATGGATGGCAGGCTTTTGAGTGTCCTTGCAAAGAAAGGTGGCTATATTGGTCACTGATTTGTTTTTGTTTTGTTTTTGAATGTCAGACATGTATATTTGTGAATGTTGAGATGTTATATTGGTTTCACTGGTAATAATAAATAATTGAAATGGGTATATATTTGTTTTTTGTTAAGTTGCCTAATAATTATGCACAGTAATAGTCACCTGCACACACAGATATCCCCCTAACATAGCTAAAACTAAAAACAAACTAAAAACTACTTCCAAAAATATTCAGCTTTGATATTAATGAGTTTTTTGGGTTCATTGAGAACATGGTTGTTGTTCAATAATAAAATTAATCCTCAAAAATACAACTTGCCTAATAATTCTGCACTCCCTGTAGAAGTATATGCTAAAGTATATACAAGAGGTCTCGAATGCTCGACCTAAAAATAGCCAATATTTATCTAAATCAAACAAGACCAAAACAACAAAAATCCAACATGCAAAATTATGAATTTCTAAAGTTAAAAAGCCTTAATCCATAGAAATCAATGTGTTGTTAAGGGCAGGTAAGTACCTACACTTAGCAATAGGCCACTAACCTCCACTTAGGTCCAGTTAGGTCTCTATAAATTAAAACCAGATCAACCCTTGGTAGCTTGGCAACAAGTGACAAGACTTAACTTAGGAGACAAAGCAGAAAGCATTTAAAAATCACAAAACAGTAAATAACTAAAACACAAAACACAATACAAATCCAATTTAGAAAAATAGATGATATTGTTATCTTTAAAATGACATCAAAACAATTAGAATCAGATAAGGGGCACCGGAGATATTAATTTTTTAAGAATTACTGTTTTTAGTGCTTAGAAACGAATAGCGCCAATCTGGTCATCTGGTCACACCTCGACCAGAGCAAAGTCAAAATTTAAGGCTGACCGTGATGGAGCCCTGCTCGACTACAGCCCGTGTGAGGCCTCGGTCAAACGTTTACCTTCGGACTTAGTCATTTTCTTCAGCGGGACCAAGTCGCGAGTCCAATCCAACCTCCTGGAACTCTTCCTCAAATACGTGTTGTGGAAGCACTTGGTGGAGATTTTTACCTTCGGACGTAGTCATTTTTTCGAGATGAAAATCATTTGACCGGGGAAAACCTGAATCTTGATCCAACGTCCTTGGAGCCCTCTTCGGATACACTGTTTGGGAGTTCCCAGTCAACTTTCTACGTTTAGACTTAGTCACTTTTTCAGAGATTTTCTTCACTGGGACTTACCTGCAAGTCAGACCGGGGCGCAGTTCAGGCAAGCCGGCTAGAGTTGCTGCAGCAGGTCGGTACCTTTATGGAGCTTTTTGTCCAAAAGTTCTCCAAAACTTCTCCAAACTTCTAGATCTTCTTCCAGATGTTCTTTTAAGGTTCTTTTGGTGTCCACCGCTCACCCCCGAGGTTCCAGAAGCTCTGAGATGCTCCTTGAGGGTGCGGACTACAACTCCCAGAATGCACCTGATGTAAACTTCAAATTGGCCACTGGACAGTGGTTAGCTGGTCCGTTTCTTCAGAAGTTGGTGCAGGGGACTCTGGTTAGCCATATTTCACCTGTAGCAACAGGGAGTCCCTTCCTGAACCAGTTGAAGCCAGGCAAAGTCTTTCTTGTGGTAGAGCCTGTGTGTGCAGCTGGTGAAGTCCTCCAGAGTGCAGTGTCCAGGTGCAGGTCAGGGGTCCAGCAGGGCGGTCCTTCTTCTCCTGTAATTCTTCCTTGTTGGAATCTGGTAGGGATCAGAAGGGTTGGTGCAGCTTTGCCATATGTATCCTTGCTCCTGGGTGAAAAACAGGGGGGTCCTGGTTCTCCAATCAGATGCACGGTCCTTCCCCCTGTGATGACTACTTCCTGGGAAGTGTGGCAAAAATCAATCCAAGGGAGCAACATTCTCCATAAATCTATCATGGCTGAAACTGATTTTTGGAGGTTTCATCTGGCTGAGCCCAGCCACTGGTGTGGCTAAAAATCTTAAACACACTCTTCTCCTGCCCTCTCCTAATTTAATCAGGGGAGCACCTAATTGTCTGGGTTTGCAGGATGTGAGAGAGGTGCTGGGTTGCTCCAAATGGCCTTCCCTGCCTTTGAAGACCAGTTTGGCAGCCCTCCCCCTTCCTGCTTCTCTGTCTGCTGGGGGAAGTTCTCCTCCCCCAGGTACATCTCTTTGTGTTTATCCCAGGCTACTTCGCACCTCATCGAGGCAGCCTGGCAGAGCTGCCAGAGGCTGGCCAATTAGAGCAGGGCACTACAGGGCTGAAGTTAGCAACTTTTTAGGCAGAGTTTAAAACTCTTTACCTGAACAAGTTATATTAAATCCAATAATTGTAAGTTGTGTGATTTATTATAACAATTAATTTGATACCAGACTTGAGGAATCTGACACTTAAGGGTACTTTATAAATTAAAATAAAATCTCCCCATTCTAGCCTATGGAGGCCATTCACTACAATGTGGGAAATACAAATCTGGCTGTTTTACCTCACTGGGGCTTATAAAACTATTTTTATAAGGTTCCTGCTTATAGTTACATGACACACAAACCTAGGGGCACATAGGGCACACCTTAGGGATGACTTATATGTCAAAATAAGGTAGTTTAAGACTTTGGAAGTACATTTAATTCCAAAGTCGAATATTCATATAACTTTAATTTAAAAGCAGCCAGCAAGGCAGGCCTGCCTTTAAAATGACACTGGGCACCTCAGCAGTGCACCTGTGGGTGCACTATCTATGCTGGGGTCCTTAAACCTACATGCCCTACCATATACTAGGGACTTATATGTAGGTTGACATAGCCAATTATAATTAGCCTAATTTGCATGTTTATTTTATACAGAACACAGGCCCTGGGCACCATCAGAGTCTGGAAAACTCCAGCAAAAGGTGAAAAATGGGGGCAAAAAGAGAGGGGGCCTCTGCAATCAGCCCTGTTTTCTCACACAATGGATGTGTTGTTTTTACACAAAGTATCTGGTTTGTGTCAAAGATAAAGCCACGTGGGTGAGCGTGCGCCAGGAAAGTACAAAATGTGTCGATTCCTGACTCACAAGTGAGGCCGTGCATCATTTCCTCTCCAGTCAGGTAGGCTATGCATCGTTTTTCTCTCCTGGAGAAGAGCAACCTCAGGTCCTCACGGGTTCACTGTGATCTTCACGCGAGCGACGATGCATGCGAAATCCTGGCGCACAGTGGTGAAGAGGCAAGTTGCATGGATAAGGCGTCGATTTCGGCAGCCGCAAGCGGGTATTGCATTAATTTTCCAGACACGATGCAGGTGGTGATGCAGTTTTTTAGCCGCAAGGTGGGTGCTGGGTCGATTTTTATCCCGCGCCGCTCTTGTGGGTGGATTTCAGTCTTGGTTCCACCAGCTTCTCATTTCAAGGGCCCAGGGACTGGATTGGGCACCACTTGGTAGGGTAGGAGTCTCAGCAAGAAAGTCCAGGTGCTGGCAGAGGAAGTGTTTGACGGCCCTGAGGCTTCAAAACAGGGGGCAAGCTCAGTCCAAGCCCTTGTAGACACTTCAAAAGTCCAGTCTTTGTCCTCTCTCAGGTAGAAGCAGCAACAGCAGGCCAACCCAGCAAAGCACACTCACAGACAAAGGGGCAGTACTCCTCCTCCAGCTCTTCTCTTTGACAGATGTTCCTCTTGAGCCAGAAGTAATCTAAAAGTCTGGGATTTTGGGTCCTTACTTATACCCATTTCTGCCTTTGTAGTAGGCAAACTTCAAAGGAAAGTCTCTGTTGTTCACAAAATCCTGCCTTGCCTAGGCCTGGCCCCAAATACACACCAGGGTGTTAGACACTGCCTTGTGTGAGAACAGGCACAACCCTTTCAGGTGTAAGTGTCAGCTCCTCCATCCCCACTCTAGGCCAGGAAACTCATCAGGATATGCAGGGTGCACCCCAGCTCCATATGTGCCACTGTTTAGAGGGAATTCATAAACAGCCCAACTGTCAGTCTGACCCAGATGTGGATTGCACAAGCAGGCAGAGGCACAGAATGGTTAAGCAGGAAAATGCCCACTTTCTTAAAGTGGCATTTTCACACTGACAATCCAAAAACCAACTTTACCAAAAGATGTATTTTTAAATTGTGAGTTAAGAGACCCCAACCTCCTTATTTCTATCTGCTCCAAATGGAAAACTGCACTTAAAAGATATTAAAAGGCAGTCCCCATGTTAACCTATGAGAGTAATAGGCCTTGTAACATTGAAATCTGACTTTGGCAGTATTTCACTGTCAGGACATGTAAAACACATCAGTACATGTCCCCCTTTTAACATACACTGCACCCTACCCATGGGGCTTCCCAGGGCCTACCTTAGGGGTACCTTAGATGTACAAAAAGTGAAGATTTGGGCCTGGTAAGTGGGTACCCTGGCCAGGTCAAATTGGCAGTTTGCAACTGCACACACAGACACTGCAGTGGCAGGTCTGAGCCATGTTTATAGGCTACTCATGTGGGTGGCACAATCAGTGCTGCAGGCCCACTAGTAGCATTTGATTTACAGGCCATGGGCACCTCTAGTGCACTTTACTAGGGACTTACTAGTGAATCAAATATGCACATCATGAAAAAAGCCAGTAACACATACAGTTTACACAGAGAGCACTTGCACTTTAGCACCGGTCAGCAGTGGTAAAGTGCCCAGAGTACCAAAACCAGCAAAAATTAAGTCCAGCACATAGTAAAAAAGCACAGGAAGTAGAGGCAAAAAGATAGGGGAAAACACGCCAAGGATGCCAGGTCTAACATATAGTTGTGCCTTTTAAGTGGGGAGAAGCTTCTAGAGACATGCCTGTGAAGTGCACAGATGTCCCCCCTTCCCTGCCCTGGCTCCAGACCAACAATAGGGTATATGTGGCCCTTTGTGTGGAGGCAGGACACAGCCTATTCAGGTGTAAGTGAGCCTGGGCCCAGAATATTTATTGATTTATCTATGTTTTTATAAAGCACAAACATGATGCATGGTGTATTGTAGCACTGTACAGAATAAACATGCAAGAGCAAAAAACACAGGTTAACAAGTGTAAGCAAGACACAGGGGGTCATTACGAGTTTGGCGATACCTGTACCGCCTTGTTGGCGGCTGCAGTCACACTGCTGACAGGCCAGCGGCGAAGACCGGCAAATTATGACCATGGCGGTCTTCCCAACAGAAGATAGCCAAACCACCACCTTTACCGCCAGTGTAGTCATGCCACCGCCGACGGCTGTAGCCACCTTCAGGAAGGTGAACACGATGTTCCAGCTGGATATATTACGAGGCTGCACACTGCCAAGGTTTCTGCAGCGGTCGCACCACCACAAAAACCCTGGCAGAAACCAACTCTATAAAAGGAGACATTCACCTTCTGGAACACATATCTGTCTGGCGCAGCCATGGAACCTGAAGTGCACATCCTCCCACTGCTCCTGCTTACACAATGACTCCGGATCCAGCAACGACAACAATAACCATGAGTACACACACCTACCTAACACTGTAGGGAAAACCCAAAGTACACACGCACACACAACATATACATCTGGGACGGCTGGTGACGGTGACACACACATATAACCACACACCCATACGCCCACACCAACATACCCACATACACACACGTACACTCATATTACACACACAATGGCCAACACACACATACAATACACACACCAACCCGCAGACACTCAGTGCCAGCAAAGTCCAACACAACAATACACAACACCACCAATTTACACAACTTCACCCAACTGCAACAACACAAACACTTTGGTGGCAAACACACTACACACCTTCACATGACACTACATACATACAACAGCACGTAACAACACCTCAGAACCAATATACACAATCACACAGCCATACAACGAGTCATTCCGCCACGCTAATATAGCACACAACGTTTCTGACATACCCACCACCACATGCACACTCACACAACAACCACACAAAGGCACACAACACCACCATTACACATGGCAACACAGACTATATATAAATTATCAACATACATGCATGTTCCAAACACAAACATATCCTACACACAACAAGCAGCCATCAAAGTGGGACATATGGCAGGGCCACACACACATGCAGCCCAGACACAACTTGCACAACCAATATACACACACATGTCACCCACACACAAACCAAAGTAGGCAAGATCAAAACAGCCATGTGAAAGAAAGGCAGGACAAGTATGTTACCATCAAACCAACAACTGGTTGGTCCAGATATAATAAAGAGATATATAAATATATGGCAATAAAAAATAAGTATTTACAAAGAGAAGGCCATTGGCCAGTCCAAAGTGCACAAGGCTGTGGGCCCCTACATGACTCCTGACTACTAGATGACCTCCACAGGGTAGGGGCTTCAAAAAGAGGGCAGGTAGGCACCTCAGGTATTAGGAGGGGTCAGGGTTTGGGCTTGGGCTTCGGAGTGGTGGACTTCTTGGCAGTGGGAGGGGCATGAGTACTAGCAGGGTGCAGGGGAGGACTTGGAGGTGGAAGTGCTGGACTTGGAGAGGGACAGAGACCGTTTCACAGGGTGGGAGAGGAGTAGAGAACAGGGAAAACTCAGAGAGCAACACCTTCTTAGATACCCCGGGCAGTCATGGCAAAAAGATTTTAGAGTGGAGGTAGAGGAGTGGTTGTAGGAGGTGTCTTGGTGGATGTCTTGGGTGCATGCGCATGTGAGGAATGCTTGTGAGTGCTGGGTGTCTGTTGGGTAGTTGAGTGCAGACTTTTATGTGTTTTGGGAGGATGTGGGGAGGAGGTGCTGTGAGATACCATTCTGGATGGGTGACTGTCTGTTGGGGTGGTGTCTGCAGGCATGGAAGATGTGCTGCATGTGAGAGTGTCAGAGGTTGTGGTGTTTGCAGATATGGTAACTGGGGTGGATGTGTACAGGTCTGATACTGTGCTGGCTGTGGGTAAGATAGGAGTTGTGGCTGGATCAGTGAATGTTGGTGTGGTGGCTGCAGGTGTGTCTGGTGTAGTGTCTGTGAAGGTGGGGGTGGTGGGGGATTCTGTGCAGGTAGTGAGTGTTGGTGTGTCTGCAGGTGGGTGTTGGTATGCATGCAGGTGGTGGGTCTTGGTGTGCTTGTGTTTGTCTGTGCTAGCCTTGGATGTTGAGGTGGATGCATGTTTGTCTGTCTGTGTACTTTGTATGGGTTTGAGAAAAGGGGTTTGGGATTGGTAAGAAGTAGGTGGAGGGGGGCAGTAGACAAAGGGTGACTGGCCGCCATCAGTGTGTAGGCCAGAGCCTAAAAAGATCTCTGTAGGCCAGTCAGTGCACTGTGAATCGCCTCCAGGAACGCATTGCTCTGCTCGACTTGAGCTGCTAGTCCCTGGATGGCATTTACGATGGTGGACTGACCCACATAGATCTCCCTCAGGAGGTCAATAGCCTCATCACTGACGGCAGCAGGGCTGGCAGGGTCAGAGGTGCCTGTGATGAAGGAGATGCCCACCCTTTTGGGTGAGCGGGCACGGGCAACTGGGTGGGGAGCTACAGGGAGGGTGGTGGTAGTAGGGCAGACTGAGATGGTGCTGGGGTGGTCCCAGATGGGTCTGCCACTACCAGGGAGTATCCACTGGAGGAGGATTCTGAAGATGATGTGAAAGATCCGGTCTCCCCAGTGGCACTCCCCTCACACTCCGTGCCACTGGGTCCCTCGCTGTCACTGGTAGCAGCACTCCAGGTCCCATGGCCAACAGAATCCCACTCACCTGTGCCCCTTCTCCTTCGCCTGCTGATGCACACAAATAGAGAGAGAGAGGGAGGGAGCAAGAGATATAGGGCGAGAGAGGGTTAACATTTACCTCACATACACACATGTAAACATGCACATCTGTGAGAATACATATCCTGTCTAGGCTGTCTCAGGTGCTTATACACATTTCCTACATCATGTCACTACTACTCACCCCCATATGCCAACCCTTACACCTACATCTAAATCCAAGTAGCTCAGCACAACTGGAGTCATCCACATGATCGCTACCAAAGCCAAGTTTGCATGAACATCATACCGTGGATGAAGTACAAATGACTCCCTGATTTCACATAATGTCTCTCATTACACCTATCACCCATTGGAAGTGCAGCAGACTGAACAAACCATATCAGGCCTGTACAGTTACAACAGCTTATCAGGTCATGCCCTTTGTCAAATATCCATGACAGTGAAGACTACTCCACTCACACACCACACAGCATCTGCCTGTCACATCACATGGCTGACCTAACACTCTGTACAGTAATGCCAATATAGATTTCATAACTGATTTAGCCACTATAAGCTATACACCCATAAAGGTTACATCTGATGTTTACAATATAAGTCTGGGGTATAGGCATGTGATTAGTCTGACACAATCACAGAGGAAGATCTGCAGATACAAAACAGAAATATATTACAACTAATCATTCATTGAAGCGCATCTACAATGGCCCAAATTGCACATATTACACATCCATACTCAATCAATGAGTGCAGTGTCACAACTAATGAACTTCAAGAACACGCATATGACATCATGGTCCACATACAATACCACCACACATGCACTTTCACCAGTAGGACTTCACACCATTCCAGATTTGTGAATACCTGCACCTATGTCCAGGCAACACACATCTCAGATGGTAAATACATGTAAGCATTCTGCACACATGGACCAATGCCACTGCCTTTGAACTGACAACACATCACACTACTACATAGGGCAGCCTCAGGAGAGAAAATACAACATTTGCTTCACATCAACATCTCATAAGCCATGCAATACCCAATCTTGCCCTAATCTGCTACTTCAGCTGGGCCAAGGGTAGCAGACATTGTCCCACACCATCAGATGTGCCCCCAAGTAACCTTTGAGACATGATGTAGGCAGTAACTAAGCTATGTTGTACTGTCATTGCTAGGGCATTGGCATACATGGCATATACATTACAAATTGACAATTACGAGGTCTGCCTAGGTACTTACAACCTTTAGTACTATCCCATTGGGTTTAAGGTTACATCCCCACAAGTCTAGCACTTAGAAATGCATTTTGATTGTAATTAGACCAAATCAAGTAAAGCCCTACTTTAGCAAGCTTCACATACCTAATAGATGGCAGTTGAAAAATATATGGGTATAAAACTATCAAGCTATTAATCCAGTCTTATACAGGCCATATCTGTGGTGCAAATGTAATGGTTGCCTCACATGGAGTCAATACCAATACCAGTACTTGATGTATATAGTCCCTGTGATAAAACAAGAGTCACACAATTGCTTAAACAGGTATGCTATACAGATGGGAGTGGACTGACGCCTTAGAGTCACAAACGCTCAAATGCAGATGGACGGAGCAGGTCACACTCAATGGGTAGGTTTATACACAAGCTCACATCCATAGTAAAGGCAGGATGGAGTAACACAAGTGCCAATGTCAATAGACCATCTCCACAGTCCAGACATAGAGATGTCTTGATATGGGAGATGTACAGCCACTGACAGCAGACCATCAAAACACATCTATAACTTGGTGGTTACTCCCCATTCCCACTAGTCTACACACATGTTGCATTCACTACATTGTGCTACAGTGAGGCAGCTAATCCCATACAACCCGATGCAAGTCCCAGGATACAGTCTGTACTTACCTCATTTTGGCTGCTGTGCTGCCCTCAAACGCCCATCCACCTCAGGGTAGGCCATTGCCAAAATGCAGGTCATGAAGGGAGTCAGGGTCCAATGGGCACCCCTCCCATGTGTGAGGACATCCCCAGCTGGTCCTCCGCTTTCGTCCGGACCCAGCGTCTCAGGTCCTCCCCCCTCTTATGAAAAAATGGGTGCTCTGCTGGCTGTGGACCCCGAGGATGCGCACTTGCTTGGCGATGGCACTCCAGATCACTTTCTTCTGATGGGCGTTTACCTGCATAGATGAAACAGACAAAAGGAGAAAGTCATGTGCACTGGCACCATGCCAACAGGAGAGGCCTATATACATCTGACTCACCATGTGCCCGCACATGCCCATCCTCTCTGCTCACACTGCTTCACTTTATGCCCTCTGCATGCATATACTCCCTCACTGGTACACTTACCCTGTTCGCTGTCACATGCACCCCTATCACACATGACTAGAATTGAACTCACCCCATATAGCTGTTCATATAAGGGGTAGGACCCCTTCCACAAGCTTCTCAGCACTTCTGGGGTGAAGGTTGGAGCCCTATCACCTGCAGGACGTGACATGATGGCTCCCAGAGACAGTACACAGCAGCTCAGGTCATGGAGGTCTTGTTACCAACAGTGTCAGGAGTCAAGTGAGCAAGGCTGCAGAAAATGGCAGTCATGGCCGCCACGTACAGGACCATCACCACTGGTGGTCATCGCCATTGGCCCCAGTCCACCATAAGCAGCAATGTTAATCAATGACAAGTTGCACAGTGGTTGTGAACACCTACCACAATGACAACATATGCCTGTGGACTTAGGTCACTTCCAACTGTCCAGTGCAGCAGCACAGGCGGCTGCCATTTTGTGCACATATCATGCATTGATGACGGATAAAGCATGTGTTGTGCCATCATGGTTGTATAAAGACATGTGACATGCATGACACAGTGAAGTGATATAGCAGTATATCTGAGGATGGGCATGTTTAGATACTCAGAGGCACATAGGCAATGGCACTATGTTGGTATATCCCATTACTGTTCTATTGATCAGTGCAGGACAGCTCCGTCTGCCACATATGATAAATTACACATGAGATATGTGTCCTATTTGACTTACAGGTTCAGCAATGTGCTGCAAGGATGGTGTTCAAAGCGCTTCAGCATGCCCATAGTAGTATGTGTCAGCAGTGCTACGCATGCCCTACAGTGTTAGGTGTGTGCAATTTTTACATGTTCTGCTTACATGTGTCAAGTGCATTTCTCAATGTACATTCTCTCCTCTCTACCTAGATATCCTGCCATGAGGAGATTGAGAAAACCACCTGTGTACCGTCCACTAGTTGACCTTGCAAACATGGAGGACATCCCTATTGCATCCTTCTCACAGTACAAGTCTAGTCAGTGCTACACTTCCTTGCCACAGGCTCCTTTCAGAATACAGTGGACCTGACAGCAGGGGGTGTGGGAGGGAAATTGTGGGCTACGGGATGGGGCCCCCAAGGGACTCTACTGACCAGGAAACCATCTCCCAAGTCCTGGGAGCATACCAACAATCCCAGGACAGGATGGGCCAGATCCCCACCATGTTGGGGAAAAACCAAAGGCTGCATAGGGATTACCATCAGGAGGTCATATCACCTTGGCAGGCACACAGTGCCACCATGGCCTCCATTGCAGGGTTGCTGAGTGATATCAACATCACCCTGAGTGCTTCCACCACCCACCATCAGGCCCCTTCCACTAGCAACATAACATCTGAGCCATCCACATCAGCAGCAGTTTGTGGAATGGAGCCCCTGCCAGGGGGAACCACAGCCCTTAGACACCCATCCCTCTGTAGCAGAAGACAAAAGGCCCCTCCCTCAGAAACGTAGATGTCCATACAGTAATCCAGCTGGAGCAGATGACAAGAACCAACCTACTGTTAGGAAGTGAACCTCACCTGCTATGTCTCATATGTCTCCCTGGTGTGCCTCTAAGACACCCTGTCAATTGTTCAATGACATAACTCCATCTTCCCATTGGCACATGGACACTGGGCCTGTGCAACCAACAGCTGTACCACCTACTCTGATGATTCCATCTAGCATGACCTCACTCTTCACCTGTTGGACAATGTATGCACTATATTTTTGTAGTCACAACTTCATTATATGCAAGATAAACACCAATAGAACACAGCTACTCTATATGTGTCTTCATTAAAATATCAACTTATGTCATGATTGCAAAATGAGATCTGGTTATGCCCCCCTACATCCAACAGCCAGTGTAATGGACAGCAGAGGAGGCACCCTCAGCAGGTGATATAGCACAACAGATATGTTCTACAACAGATGTCAGAGAGTCAAGAATCCAGGGCCACCCAAGAGTATAGTCAGGATTCTAACCTGCAAAAAGACAATGACAGATAGTACCATCAGGATGGAAGGCATGGAGCCACACAAACCACATATGCAGCTCATAGATGTGCCCAGTGTAGAATACCTCCTAAGCAGGGGCCCCCAGAGATTACCTATACATCACCAGTCCGAATATTCATCATACAACACTTTAGCTGCCATCTGTCATGTACAACACTCAATTCTCTAATCATTAAGCAATGGGTGGGGGCACACCGTTCCAGGTGTGGGAGGGAAATTGGGGCAGGGGGTGGCACATGCGGGAAAAAAAGCGAAATAGATACAGGTAAGTGGATTATCCTCTGCTTAGCTCTATTTCTTCCCCTTTTCTCTTCCCTCCCCCTCCTTGTTTTTCCTAACCCTGGTTCCTGCCTTTTTCTGTTCTTCAGTTTCCGGTACTCACTGTCTCCTTTTTCTCCTTTCTGCTCTTTTGTTTTTTTCTCTTTCTTCCTTTCCTTCTTTTTCCTTTCTGGTCTTCCCGTATGTTTCCTCTCTCATAGGGTTTTTCTCGGGCTTCCTTTACTTCCCCACGTTTTATCTTCTATTTTAACACAGAGTCATTCTAGCTGCCCGTACCTTTTCCTTTCTTTCTTCTGTTCGTCTATGTGCCTGTTTTCCTCTTTGCGACTGTCTCTGCCCCTTATTTCTGAAGGGATGGCTTTATTGTGACCCGGCGTCTCCCTTGTGCCCCACTGGAGTCTGTATATTCTTGGTCATAAACCCTCTTGGTCTTTTCTGTCCCCTGAAGTGATCACCGGGAGCGACTAAATTACATAAGTGCACCCTAAGAAAATACCTCTGCATTCACACAATTATTTACCAATCAATCCTTCTCCTGCCCTTCCCTTATTACGCGACTTGGCGTTTCCCCCTCCCCCCCTCCGTACGAGAGGCACGCACCTGCAGAGGCCCCGCTTTTCCCAAAGCGTGGCCGGAGGTTGCGCTGGGCGCCTCCCGCGCCGCTGGTTCCAGGATACAAGCCGTTGGGAGAGTTTCCTGTCGGGTCTTCGGTCCTGGTCACAGCGCCTTCTTCCTGGCCTTCTTTGTCCTCCTTTGCAATTCCCCAGCTCTCTTGTCACCACTCGTCCGTCCGTCCTTCTTCGGAGCCGTCCTCGTTATGAAGCCGGGTGAAGGCGGAAAACTGCTCAATCTATTCCTTATGCCCCGGATGTAGACGGGGATTGGCTGGGGTATGTTGTACTTCCGGGTCGGAAGTGGCAGTGGAGTCCCTGTCGGCGAAACCTGATGGGCCCGCTTGTTGCTGTAGCGACCCGTCACAGGTGCTCTATGAGTGTATTTTTCTACTCTCGGTGTTTGTGAAAATCGAATTTGTAGCAAAGGATTGAGGGTTGTGTGGGGGTGTGTTATATAGTGCAGTAAGTAGGTGTGTCTGGTGTGTATATGTGTCAGGTGTGGGTTTTTCAAACTGTCCAATGTGGTGTTGTGTTCTGACAGTAGTGGGTTCTGAGCGCAGTGGTTTACACAATGGTTTTCCACTGTGAAAGAGAAGCTGTGGTGATTTGTGGCTCGTAATATGGTGGGTGGAATTCTGTTGGGCTAGCAGTGCTGGTGGTGGAACCGCTTCTTTCCCACCCTCCGGTGTCCTGGCGATGTTAGATTTGAGGTTGTTTTTTGGCAGTCTTTATGGTGTGAGTAGTAATACAGCGGTCAGATTACCGCCAACATGCCGGTCTTTTGGTGTGACCGCCACTAAGAGGTCTTCCGAAAAGGCCACCAAAGTCATAATGAGGCCCACAGTGTATATATTATTTGTGAAGTAATACTCCAGTCTAGCAAATACTGAGGAAAGTACATCCAGTGAGGTTTTAAATTTACTATTTCAAATCCAGCCTAACAACATTGTGGAAAGTGCAGACAATGGGGGTGGTTTGAGCTGTTGCTATTTAAACTCAACTTTCACAAACATTGGGGAAAGTTCATACAGTGGAGTTGGGGGGTTAGGGTTAGATTTACTATTCTAAGACCAGTCTAACAAACACTAGAGAAAGTGCTTACATTGGGGGTGTAGGGTGGTGTTAGATTTACTTTCCCAACTCCAGTTTAAGAAACATTGGGGAAAGTGTACCTACAAGGTGCTGGGGTAAGATTTCCTAACCTAACTTCAGCCCATCAAGCATTGAGGAAGGTGTGTACATTAAGGAGATGAGATTTTCTTATTCTACATTCAGTCCAACAAACATTGAGGTAGGTATATATTGGAAGGGAACTAATTTACTATTCTAACTCCAATCTCACAAATATTGAGAAAAGTGCATACTGTAGGAGAAAGGAGAAGGCAGATTTGACATCCTAACTGCTGCCTGAGAAATAATGGAAAAGTACAAACATGGCTAGGGGTGTAGACATACTATTCTAACTCCAGTCTAACAAATATTGTAGAAAGTGCATACATTTTTTAGATTTACAATTCTAACTTTAATCTATTAGATATTTGGGAAAAGCATAAACTGGGGAGGGGGTCATATTTATTATTGTAGCTCCAAACCAATAAACATTGTGAAAAATGCATACATTGGGAGGGGTTAGGAAGGTCAGAGTTACCATACCATAATAATATAAGTACTAATTAAAGTTATTACACATTTAAAAAGTAACTTTATAAAATCATATATCTGCAGTTCTATTTAATATCTTACAATATGAAAAAAATACTATAATGGTTAATCATTCACAAATACATCAAATTTATTTTTAAAAGTTCAAATTGGTAAACAAATAATTTTACAATGAAACCCCTACAAAGAAGGAAAGTACTAAAATAATTTATAATATTAGGACACATTTTATCAACCAAATAATGTGCAATTCTGAAATTTCAGCTAATTTACTTTTAACTTTTTTCTGAATCAGAATTTAATTTTAAAAAAAACACTATCCATTCCCCCAATACACCTGACAACACTGTAATAAGTATTGTTTTATTTAACAAATACTTACATAATTCAATAACTTAAAAATATGCACACGGCAAATAAAACATTTAGCAATTTGAAATTAATACAAATAAAGATATTTTAATAAACCCTACATTATTAAACACAAAAGCAAATAAAGAAAATGTCAAACATTACACATTTTAAAACTTTTAGAAACATGTAAAAATAACTAAAATACATTGTGAAAAATAACACTACCCACCTAATCCCCAATACAACCCTTAACCCAAGAAATGTTAATTAAATATTTTTCCATAATAACATACCAAATTGCTTGTATAATGTAAAAATAGTGAAGCATATAAAAATTGTGAGCTAAAATTGTGCACAAATATTATATTAATGAATTAATATTTTACACATTTTATTAAAATCACTATCTTTCTAATCCTGTAATACACTACACAAACTGAAATTAAAATGTACTAAATAATTAACATGTTCATTAAATATGACTATAAATAAATAACAAGTAAAAACATAACTAGTTAATTCAGTACAGTAAAATTATATTTGATTAAAAATACACTTCTCTGACAAAATGACTCTAATGTTGTTTAAATTATTTAAAAAAAACACAACTACATCCATAACAGAATAATAATAACATAATACCAAGAAAAAAAAATATAGAAGCTCATATGTACCAGATCCTGTTTTTTAATTGAGTGCTGAGCAGTGCCGTGTGTGAGAAGGTAGCCTCTTTCTAGCCTTGTTACCCCCACTTTTGGCCTGTTTGTGAGTGTATGTCAGGATGTTTGTCACTGTTTTCACTGTCTCACTGGGATCCTGATAGCCAGGCCTCAGTGCTCATAGTGAAAACACTATGTTTTCAGTATGGTTGTTATGTGTCACTGGGATTCTGCTGATCAGGACCCCAGTGCTCATAGGTTTGTGGCCTATATGTATGTGTCACTGGGACCCTGTCACACAGGGCCCCAGTGCTCATAGGTGTGCATGTATATGTTCCCTGTGTGGTGCCTAACTGTCTCACTGAGGCTCTGCTAACCAGAACCTCAGTGGTTATGCTCTCTCATTACTTCAAAATTGTCACTAACAGGCTAGTGACCATTTTTACCAATTTACATTGGCTTACTGGAACACCCTTATAATTCCCTAGTATATGGTACTGAGGTACCCAGGGTATTGGGGTTCCAGGAGATCCCTATGGGCTGCAGCATTTCTTTTGCCACCCATAGGGAGCTCTGACAATTCTTACACAGGCCTGCCACTGCAGCCTGAGTGAAATAACGTCCACGTTATTTCACAGCCATTTTACACTGCACTTAAGTAACTTATAAGTCACCTATATGTCTAACCTTTACCTGGTAAAGGTTAGGTGCAAAGTTACTTAGTGTGAGGGCACCCTGGCACTAGCCAAGGTGCCCCCACATTGTTCAGAGCCAATTCACTGAACTTTGTGAGTGCGGGGACACCATTACACGCGTGCACTACATATAGGTCACTACCTATATGTAGCTTCACCATGGTAACTCCGAATATGGCCATGTAACATGTCTATGATCATGGAATTGCCCCCTCTATGCCATCCTGGCATTGTTGGTACAATTCCATGATCCCAGTGGTCTGTAGCACAGACCCTGGTACTGCCAGACTGCCCTTCCTGGGGTTTCTCTGCAGCTGCTGCTGCTGCCAACCCCTCAGACAGGCAGCTGCCCTCCTGGGGTCCAGCCAGGCGTGGCCCAGGATGGCAGAACAAAGAACTTCCTCTGAGAGAGGGTGTGACACCCTCTCCCTTTGGAAAATGGTGTGAAGGCAGGGGAGGAGTAGCCTCCCCCAGCCTCTGGAAATGCTTTGTTGGGCACAGATGTGCCCAATTCTGCATAAGCCAGTCTACACCGGTTCAGGGACCCCTTAGCCCCTGCTCTGGTGCGAAACTGGACAAAGGAAAGGGGAGTGACCACTCCCCTGACCTGCACCTCCCCTGGGAGGTGTCCAGAGCTCCTCCAGTGTGCTCCAGACCTCTGCCATCTTGGAAACAGAGGTGCTGCTGGCACACTGGACTGCTCTGAGTGGCCAGTGCCACCAGGTGACATCAGAGACTCCTTGTGATAGGCTCCTTCAGGTGTTAGTAGCCTTTCCTCTCTCCTAGGTAGCCAAACCCTCTTTTCTGGCTATTTAGGGTCTCTGTCTCTGGGGAAACTTTAGATAACGAATGCATGAGCTCAGCCGAGTTCCTCTGCATCTCCCTCTTCACCTTCTGATAAGGAATCGACCGCTGACCGCGCTGGAAGCCTGCAAACCTGCAACATAGTAGCAAAGACGACTACTGCAACTCTGTAACGCTGATCCTGCCGCCTTCTCAACTGTTTTCCTGCTTGTGCATGCTGTGGGGGTAGTCTGCCTCCTCTCTGCACCAGAAGCTCCGAAGAAATCTCCCGTGGGTCGACGGAATCTTCCCCCTGCAACTGCAGGCACCAAAAAGCTGCATTACCGGTCCCTTGGGTCTCCTCTCAGCACGACGAGCGAGGTCCCTCGAATCCAGCGACACCGTCCAAGTGACCCCCACAGTCCAGTGACTCTTCAGCCCAAGTTTGGTGGAGGTAAGTCCTTGCCTCACCTCGCTGGGCTGCATTGCTGGGAACCGCGACTTTGCAAGCTACTCCGGCCCCTGTGCACTTCCGGCAGAAATCCTTCGTGCACAGCCAAGCCTGGGTCCACGGCACTCTAACCTGCATTGCACGACTTTCTAAGTTGGTCTCCGGCGACGTGGGACTCCTTTGTGCAACTGCGGCGAGCACCGTTTCACGCATCCTTGTAGTGCCTGTTTCTGGCACTTCTCCGGGTGCAACCTGCTTTAGTGAGGGCTCTTTGTCTTGCTCGACGTCCCCTCTCTCTGCAAGTCCAATTTGCGACCTCCTGGTCCCTCCTGGGCCCCAGCAGCGTCCAAAAACGCCAAACGCACGATTTGCGTGTAGCAAGGCTTGTTGGCGTCCATCCGGCGGGAAAACACTTCTGCACGACTCTCCAAGGCGTGGGGGATCCATCCTCCAAAGGGGAAGTCTCTAGCCCTTGTCGTTCCTGCAGTATTCACAGTTCTTCAGCCTAGTAAGAGCTTCTTTGCACCAACCGCTGGCATTTCTTGGGCATCTGCCCATCTCCGAGCTGCTTGTGACTTTTGGACTTGGTCCCCTTGTTCCACAGGTACCCTCAGTCAGGAATCCATCGTTGTTGCATTGCTGATTTGTGTTTTCCTTGCATTTTCCCTCTAACACAACTATTTTGTCCTTAGGGGAACTTTAGTGCACTTTGCACTCACTTTTCAGGGTCTTGGGGAGGGTTATTTTTCTAACTCTCACTATTTTCTAATAGTCCCAGCGACCCTCTACCAGGTCACATAGGTTTGGGGTCCATTCGTGGTTCGCATTCCACTTTTGGAGTATATGGTTTGTGTTGCCCCTATCCCTATGTTTCCCCATTGCATCCTATTGTAACTATACATTGTTTGCACTGTTTTCTAAGACTATACTGCATATTTTTGCTATTGTGTATATATATCTTGTGTATATTTCCTATCCTCTCACTGAGGGTACACTCTAAGATACTTTGGCATATTGTCATAAAAATAAAGTACCTTTATTTTTAGTATAACTGTGTATTGTGTTTTCTTATGATATTGTGCATATGACACTAAGTGGTACTGTAGTAGCTTCACACGTCTCCTAGTTCAGCCTAAGCTGCTCTGCTAAGCTACCATTATCTATCAGCCTAAGCTGCTAGACACCCTATACACTAATAAGGGATAACTGGGCCTGGTGCAAGGTGCAAGTACCCCTTGGTACTCACTACAAGCCAGTCCAGCCTCCTACATTGGTTGTGCAGTGGCGGGATAAGTGCTTTGAGACAACTTACCACTCTTGTCATTGTACTTTTCATAAGAGAAAAATATACAAAACAAGGTCAGTGTATATACACATAGCCAAAAAGTTTTGCATTTCCTCTTTTCACTCTTTTCTAAGTGCTGAAAAGTACTTCTAAACTTTCAAAAAGTTCTTAAAAGTTTAAAAAGTTTTTTTCTGTCTTTCCAAAAAGTTCTGAAAACTTTTTTCTCTTTTGCTATCACTTTAACTCTCTCTAAAAAATGTCTGGCACAGGAAAAAAAGTTGAACTGTCCAAACTTGCATATGATCACCTTAGCTGGAAAGGAGCAAGGAGTCTCTGCATAGAGAGAGGTTTGAGTGTAGGGAAGAATCCTTCCTTAGAACTGTTAATTAATATGCTTAGAGTACAGGATAAGGCCATAAGTGCCCAATCTGTAGAAAAAGTAGCTAATGGTTCTCAATCTGATCCAGGGACTCCCCCAGGAAAAGGTTCAGGAAAGAAACTTCTCAGCCTGCCCATTACTAGACAGTCTAGCATAGTTGGTACAGAGGTTGAATCACATCATACTGATGATGTGCTCTCACATTATGCTGGTAGCCAAGCTGTTAGGGTGCCCTTTGTAAGGGACAGGTCTCCTTCTGTTCATTCCCATCATACCTCTGTATCTAGAAATGTCCCTCCCACCCACCCTGATGACAGATTGTTAGAAAGGGAGCTCAATAGATTGAGAGTGGAGCAAACCAGACTGAAGCTCAAGAAGCAACAGCTGGATTTGGATAGACAGTCTTTAGAAATAGAGAGGGAAAGACAGAAGTTGGGTTTAGAAACCCATGGTGGCAGCAGCAGTATTCCCCATAGTCATCCTGCAAAAGAGCATGATTCCAGGAATCTGCACAAGATAGTTCCCCCTTATAAGGAGGGGGATGACATTAACAAGTGGTTTGCTGCACTTGAGAGGGCCTGTGCTGTACAGGATGTCCCTCAAAAGCAGTGGGCTGCTATCCTATGGCTATCATTTAGTGGAAAAGGTAGGGATAGGCTCCTTACTGTGAAAGAAAATGATGCCAATAATTTCCAAGTTCTTAAGAATGCACTCCTGGATGGTTATGGCTTAACCACTGAACAGTACAGGATAAAGTTCAGAGAGACCAAAAAGGAGTCTTCACAAGACTGGGTTGATTTCATTGACCAGGCAGTGAAGGCCTTGGAGGGGTGGTTACATGGCAGTAAAGTTACTGATTATGACAGCCTGTATAACTTAATCCTGAGAGAGCATATTCTTAATAATTGTATGTCTGATTTGTTGCACCAGTACCTGGTAGACTCTGATCTGACCTCTCCCCAAGAATTGGGAAAGAAGGCAGACAAATGGGTCAGAACAAGGGTGAACAGAAAAGTTCATACAGGGGGTGACAAAGATGGCAATAAGAAGAAAGATGGTGAAAAATCTCAAGATAAGCATGGGGATAAGGGTAAAACCAAAGATCCCACTTCAAATCTTAAACACTCTTCAGAGGGTGGGGATAAAACAAATTCTTCCTCTTCTTCCCAACCTGCACACATTAAAAAGCCTTGGTGCTTTGTGTGTAAAAATAGAGGCCATAGGCCAGGGGATAAGTCCTGTCCAGGTAAACCCCCTGAGCCTACCACCACTAATACATCAAGCTCTAGTGCCCCTAGCAGTAGTGGTACTAGTGGTGGGACTGCTGGCAACAGTCAAGCAAAGGGTGTAGTTGGGTTCACTTATGGGTCCATAGTGGAAACTGATGTAATCAGTCCCAAGACAGTTTCTGTCACACCTAGTGGCATTGGCCTTGCCACACTGGCTGCTTGTCCCCTTACAATGGATAAGTACAGGCAGACAGTTTCAATAAATGGTGTTGAGGCCTTGGCCTACAGGGACACAGGTGCCAGTTTCACTTTGGTGACTGACAACCTAGTGCACCCTGATCAACACATCATTGGACAACAGTATAAGATTATTGATGTCCATAACTCCACTAAGTTTCTTCCCTTAGCTATAATTCAGTTTAGTTGGGGTGGAGTTACTGGCCCTAAGCAGGTGGTGGTATCACCTAGCTTACCTGTAGACTGTCTCTTAGGTAATGACCTAGAGGCCTCAGGTTGGGCTGATGTAGAGTTTTATGCCCATGCAGCCATGCTGGGCATCCCTGAGGAATTGTTCCCTCTCATTTCAATTGAAATGAAAAAGCAAAAGAGAGAAGGCCTGAAAACTCAGGATCCCTCTCCATCAACAGGTAAAAAGGGTATCACAGTATCCCCTAACCACCCTACCATTCGGGATACTATTCCTGTGGTGGGAGAAACCTCTCCTGGGGTGGCACCTGTTCCAAGGGAATCATCAGCTGGCATAGCTGGACTCCCTGAGGTAGAAGTACCTCTCTGTGGGATAACTAACATTGGTGACAAAAAGAGCACCATTTTAGTTAACATGGAGCATCCCTCCAACCCTCCCAGAGAAACTTTAGTGCAGAAACCCTGTACTGCCTCACAACACTTAGGACAGCATCCCTGCCCTAGTGTGGAGCTCATAGGACAGCATCCCTGCCCTGCTCCAACTCAAGAGAAACAGCATCCCTGTTCTCTCTTCCAGCCAAATGGACAAAGTTTTTGTCCAGCTATGGCTTTACTGAGACAGCATCCCTGTCTGGCATTTCCATCATTACAAATAGGTTCAGTGGATAATTCCCACTGCTCTAAACTAAAACTTACTGATAGAAACTCTGAAAATACATCTTCACATTGTTGGTTAGCTAAAAAACTTCAAACAGGGTGGTTTACATCCCCACAGGGAAGTAACCATATAGTGGATGATAAAGGGAGTAACCAGTCTATTGCAGAGCTACTCTCTACTTATCACCACTTAGACAATAAAGTCTCAACTGGCCAAGGTTAGCCTTATTGTCCTTCGTTTGGGGGGGGTTGTGTGAGAAGGTAGCCTCTTTCTAGCCTTGTTACCCCCACTTTTGGCCTGTTTGTGAGTGTATGTCAGGATGTTTGTCACTGTTTTCACTGTCTCACTGGGATCCTGATAGCCAGGCCTCAGTGCTCATAGTGAAAACACTATGTTTTCAGTATGGTTGTTATGTGTCACTGGGATCCTGCTGGTCAGGACCCCAGTGCTCATAGGTTTGTGGCCTATATGTATGTGTCACTGGGACCCTGTCACACAGGGCCCCAGTGCTCATAGGTGTGCATGTATATGTTCCCTGTGTGGTGCCTAACTGTCTCACTGAGGCTCTGCTAACCAGAACCTCAGTGGTTATGCTCTCTCATTACTTCAAAATTGTCACTAACAGGCTAGTGACCATTTTTACCAATTTACATTGGCTTACTGGAACACCCTTATAATTCCCTAGTATATGGTACTGAGGTACCCAGGGTATTGGGGTTCCAGGAGATCCCTATGGGCTGCAGCATTTCTTTTGCCACCCATAGGGAGCTCTGACAATTCTTACACAGGCCTGCCACTGCAGCCTGAGTGAAATAACGTCCACGTTATTTCACAGCCATTTTACACTGCACTTAAGTAACTTATAAGTCACCTATATGTCTAACCTTTACCTGGTAAAGGTTAGGTGCAAAGTTACTTAGTGTGAGGGCACCCTGGCACAAGCCAAGGTGCCCCCACATTGTTCAGAGCCAATTCACTGAACTTTGTGAGTGCGGGGACACCATTACACGCGTGCACTACATATAGGTCACTACCTATATGTAGCTTCACCATGGTAACTCCGAATATGGCCATGTAACATGTCTATGATCATGGAATTGCCCCCTCTATGCCATCCTGGCATTGTTGGTACAATTCCATGATCCCAGTGGTCTGTAGCACAGACCCTGGTACTGCCAGACTGCCCTTCCTGGGGTTTCACTGCAGCTGCTGCTGCTGCCAACCCCTCAGACAGGCAGCTGCCCTCCTGGGGTCCAGCCAGGCCTGGCCCAGGATGGCAGAACAAAGAACTTCCTCTGAGAGAGGGTGTGACACCCTCTCCCTTTGGAAAATGGTGTGAAGGCAGGGGAGGAGTAGCCTCCCCCAGCCTCTGGAAATGCTTTGTTGGGCACAGATGTGCCCAATTCTGCATAAGCCAGTCTACACCGGTTCAGGGACCCCTTAGCCCCTGCTCTGGCGCGAAAATGGACAAAGGAAAGGGGAGTGACCACTCCCCTGACCTGCACCTCCCCTGGGAGGTGTCCAGAGCTCCTCCAGTGTGCTCCAGACCTCTGCCATCTTGGAAACAGAGGTGCTGCTGGCACACTGGACTGCTCTGAGTGGCCAGTGCCACCAGGTGACATCAGAGACTCCTTGTGATAGGCTCCTTCAGGTGTTAGTAGCCTTTCCTCTCTCCTAGGTAGCCAAACCCTCTTTTCTGGCTATTTAGGGTCTCTGTCTCTGGGGAAACTTTAGATAACGAATGCATGAGCTCAGCCGAGTTCCTCTGCATCTCCCTCTTCACCTTCTGATAAGGAATCGACCGCTGACCGCGCTGGAAGCCTGCAAACCTGCAACATAGTAGCAAAGACGACTACTGCAACTCTGTAACGCTGATCCTGCCGCCTTCTCGACTGTTTTCCTGCTTGTGCATGCTGTGGGGGTAGTCTGCCTCCTCTCTGCACCAGAAGCTCCGAAGAAATCTCCCGTGGGTCGACGGAATCTTCCCCCTGCAACCGCAGGTGCCAAAAAGCTGCATTACCGGTCCCTTGGGTCTCCTCTCAGCACGACGAGCGAGGTCCCTCGAATCCAGCGACACCGTCCAAGTGACCCCCACAGTCCAGTGACTCTTCAGCCCAAGTTTGGTGGAGGTAAGTCCTTGCCTCACCTCGCTGGGCTGCATTGCTGGGAACCGCGACTTTGCAAGCTACTCCGGCCCCTGTGCACTTCCGGCGGAAATCCTTCGTGCACAGCCAAGCCTGGGTCCACGGCACTCTAACCTGCATTGCACGACTTTCTAAGTTGGTCTCCGGCGACGTGGGACTCCTTTGTGCAACTGCGGCGAGCACCGTTTCACGCATCCTCGTAGTGCCTGTTTCTGGCACTTCTCCGGGTGCAACCTGCTTCAGTGAGGGCTCTTTGTCTTGCTCGACGTCCCCTCTCTCTGCAGGTCCAATTTGCGACCTCCTGGTCCCTCCTGGGCCCCAGCAGCGTCCAAAAACGCCAAACGCACGATTTGCGTGTAGCAAGGCTTGTTGGCGTCCATCCGGCGGGAAAACACTTCTGCACGACTCTCCAAGGCGTGGGGGATCCATCCTCCAAAGGGGAAGTCTCTAGCCCTTGTCGTTCCTGCAGTATTCACAGTTCTTCAGCCTAGTAAGAGCTTCTTTGCACCAACCGCTGGCATTTCTTGGGCATCTGCCCATCTCCGAGCTGCTTGTGACTTTTGGACTTTGTCCCCTTGTTCCACAGGTACCCTCAGTCAGGAATCCATCGTTGTTGCATTGCTGATTTGTGTTTTCCTTGCATTTTCCCTCTAACACGACTATTTTGTCCTTAGGGGAACTTTAGTGCACTTTGCACTCACTTTTCAGGGTCTTGGGGAGGGTTATTTTTCTAACTCTCACTATTTTCTAATAGTCCCAGCGACCCTCTACCAGGTCACATAGGTTTGGGGTCCATTCGTGGTTCGCATTCCACTTTTGGAGTATATGGTTTGTGTTGCCCCTATCCCTATGTTTCCCCATTGCATCCTATTGTAACTATACATTGTTTGCACTGTTTTCTAAGACTATACTGCATATTTTTGCTATTGTGTATATATATCTTGTGTATAATTCCTATCCTCTCACTGAGGGTACACTCTAAGATACTTTGGCATATTGTCATAAAAATAAAGTACCTTTATTTTTAGTATAACTGTGTATTGTGTTTTCTTATGATATTGTGCATATGACACTAAGTGGTACTGTAGTAGCTTCACACGTCTCCTAGTTCAGCCTAAGCTGCTCTGCTAAGCTACCATTATCTATCAGCCTAAGCTGCTAGACACCCTATACACTAATAAGGGATAACTGGGCCTGGTGCAAGGTGCAAGTACCCCTTGGTACTCACTACAAGCCAGTCCAGCCTCCTACATTGGTTGTGCAGTGGCGGGATAAGTGCTTTGAGACAACTTACCACTCTTGTCATTGTACTTTTCATAAGAGAAAAATATACAAAACAAGGTCAGTGTATATACACATAGCCAAAAAGTTTTGCATTTCCTCTTTTCACTCTTTTCTAAGTGCTGAAAAGTACTTCTAAACTTTCAAAAAGTTCTTAAAAGTTTAAAAAGTTTTTTTCTGTCTTTCCAAAAAGTTCTGAAAACTTTTTTCTCTTTTGCTATCACTTTAACTCTCTCTAAAAAATGTCTGGCACAGGAAAAAAAGTTGAACTGTCCAAACTTGCATATGATCACCTTAGCTGGAAAGGAGCAAGGAGTCTCTGCATAGAGAGAGGTTTGAGTGTAGGGAAGAATCCTTCCTTAGAACTGTTAATTAATATGCTTAGAGTACAGGATAAGGCCATAAGTGCCCAATCTGTAGAAAAAGTAGCTAATGGTTCTCAATCTGATCCAGGGACTCCCCCAGGAAAAGGTTCAGGAAAGAAACTTCTCAGCCTGCCCATTACTAGACAGTCTAGCATAGTTGGTACAGAGGTTGAATCACATCATACTGATGATGTGCTCTCACATTATGCTGGTAGCCAAGCTGTTAGGGTGCCCTTTGTAAGGGACAGGTCTCCTTCTGTTCATTCCCATCATACCTCTGTATCTAGAAATGTCCCTCCCACCCACCCTGATGACAGATTGTTAGAAAGGGAGCTCAATAGATTGAGAGTGGAGCAAACCAGACTGAAGCTCAAGAAGCAACAGCTGGATTTGGATAGACAGTCTTTAGAAATAGAGAGGGAAAGACAGAAGTTGGGTTTAGAAACCCATGGTGGCAGCAGCAGTATTCCCCATAGTCATCCTGCAAAAGAGCATGATTCCAGGAATCTGCACAAGATAGTTCCCCCTTATAAGGAGGGGGATGACATTAACAAGTGGTTTGCTGCACTTGAGAGGGCCTGTGCTGTACAGGATGTCCCTCAAAAGCAGTGGGCTGCTATCCTATGGCTATCATTTAGTGGAAAAGGTAGGGATAGGCTCCTTACTGTGAAAGAAAATGATGCCAATAATTTCCAAGTTCTTAAGAATGCACTCCTGGATGGTTATGGCTTAACCACTGAACAGTACAGGATAAAGTTCAGAGAGACCAAAAAGGAGTCTTCACAAGACTGGGTTGATTTCATTGACCAGGCAGTGAAGGCCTTGGAGGGGTGGTTACATGGCAGTAAAGTTACTGATTATGACAGCCTGTATAACTTAATCCTGAGAGAGCATATTCTTAATAATTGTATGTCTGATTTGTTGCACCAGTACCTGGTAGACTCTGATCTGACCTCTCCCCAAGAATTGGGAAAGAAGGCAGACAAATGGGTCAGAACAAGGGTGAACAGAAAAGTTCATACAGGGGGTGACAAAGATGGCAATAAGAAGAAAGATGGTGAAAAATCTCAAGATAAGCATGGGGATAAGGGTAAAACCAAAGATCCCACTTCAAATCTTAAACACTCTTCAGAGGGTGGGGATAAAACAAATTCTTCCTCTTCTTCCCAACCTGCACACATTAAAAAGCCTTGGTGCTTTGTGTGTAAAAATAGAGGCCATAGGCCAGGGGATAAGTCCTGTCCAGGTAAACCCCCTGAGCCTACCACCACTAATACATCAAGCTCTAGTGCCCCTAGCAGTAGTGGTACTAGTGGTGGGACTGCTGGCAACAGTCAAGCAAAGGGTGTAGTTGGGTTCACTTATGGGTCCATAGTGGAAACTGATGTAATCAGTCCCAAGACAGTTTCTGTCACACCTAGTGGCATTGGCCTTGCCACACTGGCTGCTTGTCCCCTTACAATGGATAAGTACAGGCAGACAGTTTCAATAAATGGTGTTGAGGCCTTGGCCTACAGGGACACAGGTGCCAGTTTCACTTTGGTGACTGACAACCTAGTGCACCCTGATCAACACATCATTGGACAACAGTATAAGATTATTGATGTCCATAACTCCACTAAGTTTCTTCCCTTAGCTATAATTCAGTTTAGTTGGGGTGGAGTTACTGGCCCTAAGCAGGTGGTGGTATCACCTAGCTTACCTGTAGACTGTCTCTTAGGTAATGACCTAGAGGCCTCAGGTTGGGCTGATGTAGAGTTTTATGCCCATGCAGCCATGCTGGGCATCCCTGAGGAATTGTTCCCTCTCATTTCAATTGAAATGAAAAAGCAAAAGAGAGAAGGCCTGAAAACTCAGGATCCCTCTCCATCAACAGGTAAAAAGGGTATCACAGTATCCCCTAACCACCCTACCATTCGGGATACTATTCCTGTGGTGGGAGAAACCTCTCCTGGGGTGGCACCTGTTCCAAGGGAATCATCAGCTGGCATAGCTGGACTCCCTGAGGTAGAAGTACCTCTCTGTGGGATAACTAACATTGGTGACAAAAAGAGCACCATTTTAGTTAACATGGAGCATCCCTCCAACCCTCCCAGAGAAACTTTAGTGCAGAAACCCTGTACTGCCTCACAACACTTAGGACAGCATCCCTGCCCTAGTGTGGAGCTCATAGGACAGCATCCCTGCCCTGCTCCAACTCAAGAGAAACAGCATCCCTGTTCTCTCTTCCAGCCAAATGGACAAAGTTTTTGTCCAGCTATGGCTTTACTGAGACAGCATCCCTGTCTGGCATTTCCATCATTACAAATAGGTTCAGTGGATAATTCCCACTGCTCTAAACTAAAACTTACTGAT
Source organism: Pleurodeles waltl (assembly GCF_031143425.1). Classification (NCBI taxonomy): domain Eukaryota; kingdom Metazoa; phylum Chordata; class Amphibia; order Caudata; family Salamandridae; genus Pleurodeles; species Pleurodeles waltl. The sequence goes on from NC_090438.1 coordinate 73,136,881, forward strand.
AGAAACTCTGAAAATACATCTTCACATTGTTGGTTAGCTAAAAAACTTCAAACAGGGTGGTTTACATCCCCACAGGGAAGTAACCATATAGTGGATGATAAAGGGAGTAACCAGTCTATTGCAGAGCTACTCTCTACTTATCACCACTTAGACAATAAAGTCTCAACTGGCCAAGGTTAGCCTTATTGTCCTTCGTTTGGGGGGGGGGTTGTGTGAGAAGGTAGCCTCTTTCTAGCCTTGTTACCCCCACTTTTGGCCTGTTTGTGAGTGTATGTCAGGATGTTTGTCACTGTTTTCACTGTCTCACTGGGATCCTGATAGCCAGGCCTCAGTGCTCATAGTGAAAACACTATGTTTTCAGTATGGTTGTTATGTGTCACTGGGATCCTGCTGGTCAGGACCCCAGTGCTCATAGGTTTGTGGCCTATATGTATGTGTCACTGGGACCCTGTCACACAGGGCCCCAGTGCTCATAGGTGTGCATGTATATGTTCCCTGTGTGGTGCCTAACTGTCTCACTGAGGCTCTGCTAACCAGAACCTCAGTGGTTATGCTCTCTCATTACTTCAAAATTGTCACTAACAGGCTAGTGACCATTTTTACCAATTTACATTGGCTTACTGGAACACCCTTATAATTCCCTAGTATATGGTACTGAGGTACCCAGGGTATTGGGGTTCCAGGAGATCCCTATGGGCTGCAGCATTTCTTTTGCCACCCATAGGGAGCTCTGACAATTCTTACACAGGCCTGCCACTGCAGCCTGAGTGAAATAACGTCCACGTTATTTCACAGCCATTTTACACTGCACTTAAGTAACTTATAAGTCACCTATATGTCTAACCTTTACCTGGTAAAGGTTAGGTGCAAAGTTACTTAGTGTGAGGGCACCCTGGCACTAGCCAAGGTGCCCCCACATTGTTCAGAGCCAATTCACTGAACTTTGTGAGTGCGGGGACACCATTACACGCGTGCACTACATATAGGTCACTACCTATATGTAGCTTCACCATGGTAACTCCGAATATGGCCATGTAACATGTCTATGATCATGGAATTGCCCCCTCTATGCCATCCTGGCATTGTTGGTACAATTCCATGATCCCAGTGGTCTGTAGCACAGACCCTGGTACTGCCAGACTGCCCTTCCTGGGGTTTCACTGCAGCTGCTGCTGCTGCCAACCCCTCAGACAGGCAGCTGCCCTCCTGGGGTCCAGCCAGGCCTGGCCCAGGATGGCAGAACAAAGAACTTCCTCTGAGAGAGGGTGTGACACCCTCTCCCTTTGGAAAATGGTGTGAAGGCAGGGGAGGAGTAGCCTCCCCCAGCCTCTGGAAATGCTTTGTTGGGCACAGATGTGCCCAATTCTGCATAAGCCAGTCTACACCGGTTCAGGGACCCCTTAGCCCCTGCTCTGGCGCGAAAATGGACAAAGGAAAGGGGAGTGACCACTCCCCTGACCTGCACCTCCCCTGGGAGGTGTCCAGAGCTCCTCCAGTGTGCTCCAGACCTCTGCCATCTTGGAAACAGAGGTGCTGCTGGCACACTGGACTGCTCTGAGTGGCCAGTGCCACCAGGTGACATCAGAGACTCCTTGTGATAGGCTCCTTCAGGTGTTAGTAGCCTTTCCTCTCTCCTAGGTAGCCAAACCCTCTTTTCTGGCTATTTAGGGTCTCTGTCTCTGGGGAAACTTTAGATAACGAATGCATGAGCTCAGCCGAGTTCCTCTGCATCTCCCTCTTCACCTTCTGATAAGGAATCGACCGCTGACCGCGCTGGAAGCCTGCAAACCTGCAACATAGTAGCAAAGACGACTACTGCAACTCTGTAACGCTGATCCTGCCGCCTTCTCGACTGTTTTCCTGCTTGTGCATGCTGTGGGGGTAGTCTGCCTCCTCTCTGCACCAGAAGCTCCGAAGAAATCTCCCGTGGGTCGACGGAATCTTCCCCCTGCAACCGCAGGCGCCAAAAAGCTGCATTACCGGTCCCTTGGGTCTCCTCTCAGCACGACGAGCGAGGTCCCTCGAATCCAGCGACACCGTCCAAGTGACCCCCACAGTCCAGTGACTCTTCAGCCCAAGTTTGGTGGAGGTAAGTCCTTGCCTCACCTCGCTGGGCTGCATTGCTGGGAACCGCGACTTTGCAAGCTACTCCGGCCCCTGTGCACTTCCGGCGGAAATCCTTCGTGCACAGCCAAGCCTGGGTCCACGGCACTCTAACCTGCATTGCACGACTTTCTAAGTTGGTCTCCGGCGACGTGGGACTCCTTTGTGCAACTGCGGCGAGCACCGTTTCACGCATCCTCGTAGTGCCTGTTTCTGGCACTTCTCCGGGTGCAATCTGCTTCAGTGAGGGCTCTTTGTCTTGCTCGACGTCCCCTCTCTCTGCAGGTCCAATTTGCGACCTCCTGGTCCCTCCTGGGCCCCAGCAGCGTCCAAAAACGCCAAACGCACGATTTGCGTGTAGCAAGGCTTGTTGGCGTCCATCCGGCGGGAAAACACTTCTGCACGACTCTCCAAGGCGTGGGGGATCCATCCTCCAAAGGGGAAGTCTCTAGCCCTTGTCGTTCCTGCAGTATTCACAGTTCTTCAGCCTAGTAAGAGCTTCTTTGCACCAACCGCTGGCATTTCTTGGGCATCTGCCCATCTCCGAGCTGCTTGTGACTTTTGGACTTTGTCCCCTTGTTCCACAGGTACCCTCAGTCAGGAATCCATCGTTGTTGCATTGCTGATTTGTGTTTTCCTTGCATTTTCCCTCTAACACGACTATTTTGTCCTTAGGGGAACTTTAGTGCACTTTGCACTCACTTTTCAGGGTCTTGGGGAGGGTTATTTTTCTAACTCTCACTATTTTCTAATAGTCCCAGCGACCCTCTACCAGGTCACATAGGTTTGGGGTCCATTCGTGGTTCGCATTCCACTTTTGGAGTATATGGTTTGTGTTGCCCCTATCCCTATGTTTCCCCATTGCATCCTATTGTAACTATACATTGTTTGCACTGTTTTCTAAGACTATACTGCATATTTTTGCTATTGTGTATATATATCTTGTGTATATTTCCTATCCTCTCACTGAGGGTACACTCTAAGATACTTTGGCATATTGTCATAAAAATAAAGTACCTTTATTTTTAGTATAACTGTGTATTGTGTTTTCTTATGATATTGTGCATATGACACTAAGTGGTACTGTAGTAGCTTCACACGTCTCCTAGTTCAGCCTAAGCTGCTCTGCTAAGCTACCATTATCTATCAGCCTAAGCTGCTAGACACCCTATACACTAATAAGGGATAACTGGGCCTGGTGCAAGGTGCAAGTACCCCTTGGTACTCACTACAAGCCAGTCCAGCCTCCTACACCGAGCAGCTCCACACAATGGTTGGAGCATGAAGAGTGACTGGTGGAGAAGCGATTGGAGGAAACACCGAGGAGCAGGGCGGATGGCTGAAAGCAGCTGGTGTGCTCAGGCCCACCTGCACTGGCTGTGTCACAAAAGCAGGTCACGGAACATAGGTGCCACCCGGTGCAGCTATACAGGTCCATGGGAAGAAGGCAGCACCAGCGCTAACTGCGAGTGCGAATGGAGGCTTGTGCAGCAGGCTGCGTCACCCTGTCGCCCCACGCCCCCACCCCTAGCCCCCCAAGGGCAGTACCATCACCTTGCCAGCATCTCATTTTGTCCCTCTCTCCACTCACCTACCCTCCTATGTCACCGGCTCTGGCAGTGGGGCATGGACACCACAGTGGTAATCCCAGCAAAGCTGCTTCTGGCTGGCAGTCCCAACAAATTACAAGCAAACCACAAGCTGCCTATTGTGGCTAAACCAGGCAGTTCTAAGGGGCCGAGCTAAAAAAACTCACCCCTAGCCTTGGTTGTGGAGCTCAGCAACAGCAGGAAAAATCGAAAATGAATAGACGAACGACCGCAGCTAAACTCAGTTAACCCCAGCCAATATTCATCTAAAACCCAGGAGGTGAGTGAGCAGGGCACATAGGAAAAGAGAAACATCATCGAAAACCTAAAGGGCACATAAGATCTTAAAGGACCCATTGTTAGTAGGAGTGGGCAGAGTTCGCGTAGCTGTGTTACACGGATCTCTGCAAAGTGGAAAAAACTACGGTGAGTTCTGCTAGCGGATGGAGTTTCTTGTCATGCCCATTAGCGTGACGTTTAACGTCACTAGCAACGCAAAGTATGTCCTTGTGTTGGAATTCTTGTGAGAATGGCACCACGCGGTTAGAATGAGCACGGCCATCTTGTTTTTTTTTTGCATGTTATAGTGCTTGGGACTACTTTTATATCTCCCACCCTTTTAAAACCTATTTTTCCCTAGTTTCTTTTAATTTTATTACCTTTTCTCTTTGTGCTTTTATATTGGAACTGTTTTTTGTGACTTTTTTCCTTTTTCCTTTTTTTGCTTTCCTTTTTTTTTAGTCCCCTCTCGTCTTCCTAATCCTTCCTTATATCTCCCCCACCCCAATTACCCAGTGCCATTAAAAAGCAGGGCAGTGGCATCACGAGGCATCCAACCACAAGCCTCAGCCACCTTTCTTGTGGGTGGTGGCGATGTGAAGGGGTGCAGCCCCACGCCATATTTTCCCGAGGTGGAGGTGGCTGCCTTGGTGTTCATGTGCAGCACTACCTCCCCTCCACCTTGGCAGCAGGCCCAAGTCTGGGTACGGCCTCCGGGAGCACCAGCAAAGCTGGGAGAGGGTGCTCTGGGCTGTGCGCCGCAGCTCTGGGGTCCAGCGCAGCCAGCAACAGCTTACGCACTGGCGGGGCCAATATCCTGGACCGTGAAATGGACCTGCCCGACCTGATAGACTTCGAGGTTGCGGGGCTCTGTGATTAATATTTAAGTATTAGTTGTGTTCTATGCTAATAGTTTCTTCCCAAATAGCAAGCATGCTGCTCACATGCAGGTAAGTTAAATTTATGTTACAAATATAATACTATGTGATCATCTTCTAGAGAGGTGCTTGGCACTACCTAATTGTACTTGTTTTTGGTGCTTGCTTTGGCTGATTAAGAAGTAATGCAGAGACTCCTCTTGTGTCCTGTCTAAGATAGTCATCCTTAATATTAGTATTAGTGACTTTGCATGTTCTCTCACTTCTCTGTGCCTATATTTTGGTGTAGCTTGTACAGTGCCAACTGCCGAGCGATTCCCCAGTGATGGACAGTAGTTTTGCATGCATCCAATCTATGCATTGAGAGTTTGAGGATGAGATGAGAACTGTAGAAATCATTCATTGCAATTTATTAGTAAATCCAAAATGTAGTTTAGGAAATTTGAAATAGGGTTAGGAAATTTGGAATAGGATGGTCCATGATACTAGTATTATTATTATGCCAGTGCTCTGAACCTCTGATGTAGAAATGTTACTGTGTTTGCCTTTTCTTAAAAAAATAATAATATTCCTGGAGAAATTATTGATTAACAGTACGACTAATCTTTTCTAATATTTTTCTTACATCATCCAGCACCTAGGGTCAGTAAGAGGTCTGATGGTGAGGTGGGTGAGGCAGCTAATGGTGGCCCCTCCACAAGTACCGGGACAGATGGCCCTGCTGGCCCCAGTTAGTCCTCCTGTTGTTGTTAATATCACCGCTTTTTACAGCTCCACACTTAGAATTAGTTTCTACCTTTTTTACTGTGCTTGTCTCCTGTTTTTTTCAAACTCCACTTTAATTTATCTGTTTCGTAAATTCTTTTTATCCCTGCATTATCCTATTTACTGATTTTCTATATTTCAAGTTTCTTTACTTCAAACTGTCTGGCTGTACTAGTCTGTCTGTAGCTTCCTTTCTTCTGCTTCGTCAGTGAGCTTTCCCTCTTCCCTTATGATTCTTATCTTGTAGAGTGGTGGTAAGGATCAGGGAACCCATGTACTGAAGATTGCATGCCCATGTAAGGTATTCTACAAATTTCAAGAGAAGGCTTTCTTTTTCTTGCTCCAGCTCAAACATAATGGAAAAAAAGGTTTTTTTGAACATGGTCATGTAATTGTTCATAGCCTCCAATGTTGTGTATGTATTACTAGTATACTAGCAGTTGATGACCGTGCACCATGGTTGGAAGTATGAGGAGGATGGCCCCATTGCATTAGCCAACCAAGGCCATATATCCTTCATTGACCAATTATTGCACACATTTATTTCTCCTGACAAACTCAGATTCATCAATAGCTAGTTCTGCCCCTCCATTAGCAAAATATTTTTTTCTTGACTACCTGGCTTTTAAAAAATAGGCAACCAACAAAATGCCAACCTGATATTTTGATAGAAGAGCAGTCTGTAACCGAAATATAGTGATGTATTGTGGTTGTATTTTGCTATTACAAAAAAACAATACGTGGCGTCTAAATTATGTAATTGTTTTTCTAGCCGCACCGTCCACCAGTGCTGGGACCAGCAGCAACAGCACAGACATGGCTGCTGGAGCGGATGAGGGGGGAGTCTTGGCTGCAGAAGTGAAGGACGGTGATAAATCCGATTGCTTGCTCATTGACAATTAGTAATTTACTATAGCCACTACAAGGGTGTACTATTGTTGTTGACTCAGTTTGTCAGCATGCTGCTTTAACAGATGCAGCAGGAGTTGAGTAAGTATTAATGGTCTCTTCTATCTGCAACTCAGCAGACTAAGGTTCATAAAATTAACTTGAACTATGATGTGTTTTGGAAAATTGAAAGAAGGATGGAAGGAGAATGGATGGGTGAAATATATTATGAGTGAAAGGATGTGTGTGTGGATGAAAGGGTGCATAATGATCATATAGGTGGATGATGAGGAGGATGATAGGATGTAAGGAAGCTAAGTGATAAATATAATTAATTATGGTTTCCATAATGAATTTTCTTCTGTTCTAATTTTCCCTTTCAACATTTGCCAACCACAGTGAGTCACACAACTAGCCAAACATTAGGCAAACGATGATAATGATGATGAGGAATTGATTAATTAGAAAAGTGTGTATCTACCTATTCTAATCTGCTCTACCTTACCCTGCAGTTGAGTACATTCTGAAGATTCCGTTCCTTACTCCAAAACAAATGTATATTTTTTTTTTAAAGTCGTTATTATAAAGGGTGGTGGAGAAAGTGCATGAGGACAGTGAGTAAAGTGGTCCATAAGTAAGCGCCTTGATTTTCCTGAACGGGATAGTCTGTGACGATGTGAATGCACCAAATACAATATATATATATCTATATATACATATCCCATTCCTTTATCCTTTCCCTGTACTGCAGTGCATAGCTGTTCCCACCACCTACTTATGGCAGCCAGGATGTCTGCACAATTGATTATGTTATACCACATTGTGTATTACATTCTTAGTATTCATCGGCCTTGTAGTCCAGGTTCTAAGAAGAACAGGGCCATTGGAATAAGATCATTTTCTAGTATAACTGCCCCAGCTGCAGACAGTAACTAGTATGACTAAGGCGCTACTTGGGCTAGTAATGCCACCATTAATTTAGCACAACAGGAGAGAGAAGGATACTTGTACTCCTTAGTACATATTATGGCTGTGACAGTTATCCCTTTAAAATTGAATTGCCTGAGATGACCACCAAATGTACTGCTACTGTGCCACTACACTACATGATTTTAAACAATTGTTTTGCTCAGAGCATTCTTTACACTTTCTCTTTTTTCTTTCTTGATATAGCTATTCCTGCTGGTCCACCATCATGGCAGGAAATAGCAGCCCTGCTGTGGCGGACAAAGCTGGAGGCCATACAAGATGAGTACCAGCAGCTGGTGATCCTTGAGGAAAGGGAGGATGAGGTCCCAGTCGGGCCCTAGTGCCTCCAGCCCAACAACACCTCCACCGCAGTGCCAGGGCAGCCGCCTGCCACCATATCATCCCTGTTGCCTCCCTCCCCCGGGAAACTGTGTTCCAACACTGTGTCCTTCGGAGGTTGGCGCTGTTAGAGGCCCGTTAGGTATATATGGAGGGGCTCCTCAGAAGAATCCTGGCCCTTCTTTAGTGCTCTCCTCTGGCCCTTTTTTAACCTTTTTTTTGGTGGGTGGGACTTATGGGTAGAAAGGGTGGGAATTGGTTTTTGGGGGTACTTTTCTTCCTTTTGTGTTATTCTTAATTATCACCATGGACAAATTGACAGTGTTTTTTTTTTTAATATTGGTTGGAGAAGGGGACATTTGTTTGGGGATAGGGTGGGCCAGTTGTGGGTGGAAGGGTGAATATTTATTCTTTTTGTTAGGGACAGGGGAAAATGAATAGTTATTTACAGATATTAATGCCTAAAATCTTTTTGGGGGTATTTTACTTCGCACTGCTGCCTTTACACAGCGTGTTTTTTTTGTTTTGTTGCTGTTAGCGTATTCCTTTTAGCGCAGCATGTTTTAAAATCGGCTGATTTTGTGTAACAATTATTTATACGATTAGGTAATCTTGTCCTAATACTCTCCTAGTCTCTGCAGTGCATTCGGCAACATTTGACCCATAGAAGTGGGGTGGAAAGATTTCCCATTGCCAGTTATATTGCCTAAACTAAAAGTACAACAATGCTGCAGAATTCTCTTACCTGAATGGTTAAAGTGAGGGCCGCATGGTTTCTCAAGGTACCATGGTGGTGTAGTGGTAGCATGCTAGCTCGCTAACAGTAAAGGCATCAGAAGCGAGGTCCCACTCCACCAGGGGGAAATCAAATAAAGATGCTGCTCACTGAGTTGAGGTTGCTTCTACCACATCCAACCCACCAAGTGCGTGATTAATCAATGGTGTAAATTATAAAGTAACACCGTAATAAAGCACACAGTCCGGGGGAAGAGGTATAGGGGTTTGATAAATGGATGGGAAAAGGATTTGGGGAAAAGCATGACAAAAAGACTAACACTACATAAACACAATATTCGTTCTGGAAATGAGCAGCAGCCTGTTGTGGGAGGGCTAGAAAAACATGAATATGTATGAAACAGATAACTTTACAGCCCTAGTAAGATATTATATACATCTAAAAATGTTCGCTCACCTACATTTGCAAAATGTAACTCATCTTGGGTTGAAGCTAACACACACAGTTCTAAAAAGAGTATTGAAAGAAAAATTATACTAGTCTGTATTGCAAAATTCGTTTGTGCATCTGCAATCTTCTTGGATTATCCCGTCAATCTTCTTGGGTGCCTGCCTGAAGCAGTCCGATAAGGTAAGCATGAGTGTTATGGTGCAGGAGAAGAGAAGGCCTGCGGATTGTACAACAGAAATGATTATCATGGTATCATAGAATCAAGAAGAATGGAATGGAAGGTAAGCTTCACGAGGACTAATGTACCAAGAAGACTCAGAAGGTGCAGAGAAGGAGAAAAGAACTTTGAAATCATTCATTTTATGACTGATGTGATCAATTAAGTGAGAGCAATTACAACAACCAACAATCACAGACTAGTGTCAGCATGTATCGGGATGATCAAACTTGCAGCTTGCTCATCATAACATATAGCCTAGAGCACGTGCATAATGTGACATTTTCATCCATCACATGTCTGTCTCCTACAGTTTCCTACAACAGGCCAACCACATAGTTTTAAGTTTGAGCCACCCAGCAGACAGAGACAGCTTTGCATATCCCAAATCAAGTAATCAACGCACTTCTCACCACCAGTCCACAGATTAGAGTAGGCCTCGTAAACTCAACCCTCAAATTATCCATGTTGATTTCCATGAAGTTGATAAATTCCTCCTTCTGGCAGTTGTTTAAGTTGTCAAATCATGCTCTGATTCCTTCCGTCACCCTCCAGACTCTGATTAAAGACTATTATGTCCAACTCCATACCAACTGCTCCTGAGAGTCACAGTCTCCTGGCCCAATTGAGATAGAGCAACCAGTAGTTCATAGCTATGTTTAACAACAACAGAAACATTGAGTAGTTTATTTTTTTCTGGACTAGAATTTTGTTTGTTAGCTAAATAGACTGGTCGGGTCTTCTTCGACAAATGTGAACCAGAAAACAAAGCAGTGTGAAAACACCAGCAAACAATTTCGCTAAGTGTCAAAGGGGAAAAAAATCACCTCAGGAAAAAAATTACCACCCATTATTATTATGCCACCAAAATTGTAAATCGATCACAACATAAACACAAGCCAGTGTAATAATATAGGTAAACAATATAAACACCCACTCTCACTCTCTGCCACCACTAGACGTTAGTAACACAAACCATCTCAACATTGAAACAAGTATCGCTGATATCAATTGTTGTGGCATATAGCATTACTTACCTGTTCCAGTTAAGCATAGTGGCACATTGCTGATCCTCTTCAATTCAGGAAACGAAACACACATTGGTCAGTAAGTTGTAAATCAAATATCTGGGGCAGTCTTGCTAGGGGCTAAAAAGGAAGAATAGGCACACACAGGAGGCAAGCATTGTCTCTCAAATCTCCTTGAAGGGATTGTCAGGGTTTGGGGGCTATTTCAATGCACACTGGTCCAACACCAATTAAGCCATACATGTGCCTAAAACAGTTGTGGTTCATTAGTCATTTAGACAGAAACAAACAATATAAAATGATAAGGTTCCCCCAGTTAGCTATTTTGTTTCTCAAAGCAGTTCATCAATTGTAGAAAGTAGAAAGTTCTATGGTGTACCAGGTCTAGTCAGGGAAGTATAGTGTGTCCTCATACTCAAGTGGTTCATCCAGAATTTGGTCAGCTAACACACTACCATGACCTAAGTCGACCAATCACCCTCATCTACCTCTTGTTGTACTTCTGGTATGCTGTGATTTGGTCGGATAAAGTGCTGATATATTTTGATCATGGACAATCTCTTGACATTTTGGGGCAAGAGACTGGTCCTTCTCACTGTGACAACTGCACCAGCTGCATTGAACACACACTCAGCAGACACACTGCCTACAGGGAAAGCCAGATACTTTATTGCCAGCCTACTGAGCACTAGTGCCTTTTCCCATACCAATGAGTTTTGATCTAGATAGACCTCTGTTGTGCCATCCAGGTAGGCCTGGACCATCCTCTTATTAGTCATTGGTGCTCCACCTTGCTCGAGCTCTTTTGCCTTTGCCTCTGCAGTGGACTTAAGCTCTGCTTTTAGAAACCAATCAAATGCGGAGTTTGGGGCAGCGTCACCTGTTGCTGTTGTTGTTTCTGGTGTTGATTTTGGCTGCTGTGAGCCAACAACACTGTCTGCACACTCTATGAAAGTTGTAGGTTGAAACCCAGAACTTTTGCCCGTGAGTGTGCCTCTAATTTCCAGCTGTTGTTTTTCTAGGTCTCTGGCTTGCTCAGCAATCTTTGTCTTGTAGGTTGAAACATCCCCATCTGAAAAAGGGATGAAAGTGGGCAGTAATTGTTTGTACCGTGGGTCAAGAATTGTGGCACAGATGTAATGTTTGGATGATGCAATGTCTCTTTGCTACCTTGTATTAACAGATAAGCGAAGGATTAAGCTCTCCGCCAACCCCTGCGCATCTTTTTTTATCCACACCGGTGTATGTTTCAGACACCTCCTTTAGCTGGTTTTGCAGCATATGAGCCAATGGGATAGCTTGCCCATGGTACAATCCTTCATGCTGACTACCCATGTGAAAATGTAAAAAGTAAGCAGCATCTCTGTCAGGCATTTGTCGTCAGGCCCCATTGATCCATCTCAATGATCATGCCTTTCACAGTCGCATCCTCTCTTTGCATTACATATTCATTAATCGGTCTGTACTGATTAAACAGATGTTGTAACATGTAATAAGTAGAATTCCAATGTGTTGGCACCTCCTGTATGAGGGCTTTAACTGGCATTCTATTATCATGCTGGATAATCTTCAACAGCTTGTGGGCTTTAAAAGAATGGCTAAAATGAGGGCAGATCCTTCTGCATATGGACTATAAGTTGCTGACTCAGGGTTCTATTGTGAGGAAGTCCTGTACAATGATTTTTATGCAGTGCGACAAACACAGGACCCTGAAAAAGCCACCATCTGTCATGGCCTTAACTACTGTATATTACTGCCATTGGCTGTGGCAACAAATGTAATGTTAATCCCTCTGGGGTGCAGCCATTCAAAGACCTTGTTGTTAAAGTCATCTAAGATGTTTGCAGCTGTTTGGGATTTCTCCAGGGCAAACGTAGCTACTGTTGCATGCTTCTGAGCACCATTAAAAATTGCAGCTTTGTCAACACCTACAGATATCGTTTCTCCAGCCCCCACAAAAGAGATCCACTGCCACACAACGAAGCAGACGTCACAGTACGCAAACATCACACACAACGCATATGACATAGCTATCTGAAGTGATTTGTGAATGCGGCGGTTCGCACCACCGATGGTTTTCCACTATGGAAGGACCGCTTTGGTGATTAGTGGCTCGTAATGTGGTGGGTAGGAAGTTGTCGGGCTGGCGATGCTGGTGGTGGAACCACCTCTTACCCACCCGCTAGTGTCCTGGCAGTCTCTGATTTTTGGCTGGGTTTTAGCGGTCTCCACTATGTGGCTCTTAATATGGCAGTCAGATGAACGCCAACATGGCAGAACTTTAGGGGCCGCCACAGCAGCGGTCTTCCAAAAATACTGCCACACTCGTAATGAGGGCCTCTGAGTCTTCCTGTGCCATTGAGATGTTGCAGATGTGGGCGACTATATTATTGCAGTGCTGCGGACAGGGCTGATTTGTGTAATGAAAATGTAACCCTCTTCTTCACCTTCACCTTCCACCATGAACGACATTCTGCAATAAGTAAGAACACAATCAATAAGACCACAGGAGAGGCTTTGGGTTCTTGGAGGTGATTTAAGAGAACCAGAACCCACCCCTGACATATAAGTAATTGTGGATTCTCCATTTCCAGCTTCACCTAAAAAAAAGCCATACCAGTACCACAGACATTAGCAATAGCAAAGACAACTTGAAGCCACAGGGAACAGCAGGAATCTGCACGGAAAGCCCAGCAGATAAGAAACTGGAGGAAGTAAATTTAGAAATCTCATTTGAGGAAACCGAAAGGAAAGGAACAATAACAACATGGGCTTCAAGTGAAATTGTGCAGCAAGTCCTTGCACAGCAGGAAACTTTTCAACAATGGGGGATTGAACTACAAAAGATCGACCCACCACATTGATCCAGGACTGTTGCTCCCTCATGCTGAAAGCAATACAAATGACAATATAAGTAAGCAATGGCGAACTACCTCAGCAATTAGGCTCTCTGATCAAAGCGGGGAGATGGGGGTGGAACAACCTTTGACAAACTTCCAAAAATTGATAGTAGTGAAATTCTCTGCATCTGAACGTACCAGGTAGGTCCAGCAGCGTCATCAGCATCCCATAGCGGAATCAAACCAGGAATGGTCATGGACCCCAATGCACAAGATACCAACTAGTCCTGACTGTAACATTTCCATATTAAAAAAAGACCGTATTACCATTTGCTCCTGGAACACTCATGGCTTAGAGAAACTGGAGACGCAATGTCATTTCTTTAAAAAATTGACATAATTTTAACACAGGAAAACTGGAGCATAAAGCCAACACCAATAGTAGACTACGTGGTACATCATATCCCTGCCAAAAAGATCTCAAATTATGGGCTTCCTAGGTGGGGCCTCTCCACATTCTCCTCTATAAAATACAACTGCACACCAAAAAAAATTGATTCAAGAGTAAACTGGAATCAGGTAACCAAATTAGAAAGCAAAAGATGCAGTCCTCCCTCAAAGGTGCTTCTCAACATAAATGTCTACATTCATTCATGTAAAGAGAAAAAGGAGGAAAGGATGGCAATCCTGATTGAGTTAATAATGACACTACAGAACCTATACCAGCTATCGCTCCTCATTATTATGGGGAATTTTAATATTCATCCCAACCAGAGCATCAAAAAATGAGGCAACCAACCTAATGCAGTCAACCCACGAAAGCAGCTGGAAGAATAAGATCTAAAGATGCTGAGTGGCAATACAAAGGAGAACACAAAAGCATCAATAACCTTCCTCAGTGCATGATAAGATCAACAATAGACTATACATTAATAAATGAAAAAGTATTTTTATTGGTGAGCCAATTCCAAATCGTCTCCCTTTCAGAAAGTGGTAGCTTCCCAAAAACCCTCAGAATTTAAAGCAAGTTCCATAAGTTAAGTCCAGCAAAAGCGTCAGTCTCTACACCAATTAGCTACAACCTAAAAAGACTAAAATAGCATGGCCTAGGGATAGAGAAGATAATGGCAGAGGTTTATCTCTGTGCGGGAAATCCAAAGGATGAAAAAACAGGAGCAGGGCAACGAGAAAAGGCTTGGGCAACTTTAATCACAACCCTACTGTCAACATTTCCAGCCAGAACAACACCACATGTGAACACAGAAGGAAGCCATACAACAGGGGCAGTAGGAAGGTAAATCTAGTATACAAGAGGTTTGCGCGAGCTAAAATCATAAATTATAAGCGAAGTGAGAAGACTAACAGTAGATGCAAAGGAAGGAAAGAGGGCCTAAAATATGCAAAATATGAGAACACAATATCACAAGGAATGCTTGATAGCAAAATGACGGTATCAAGAAGGAATTTGGAACAGGCTATTATGCATCAACAAATTACCAACCTGGAAAGAATTCTGGTAAGTGATAAACGGGCTGGTACAGACTCTACATCAAAATGGGACAGACTCTACATCAAAATGCTGGGATTGCGAATAAAATCTGTGAAACCTATATTCATGAAATGTATGCCTTGGCAGCCAACTGCCATAAGGGTGCGGGGAGTCAAAACAACCAAATTCCAACACTGTCATGGCCAGAAGACAGCAGGGAGACCAAAGAGGCAAACTAGGAGCCTGTAGCCCACTGCAATCAAACAGACTCTGCAGAAAACCAAAGTATAATGAGCAACCACTCGAAAAATGCAGCACCCACGATCGACATCAAGCAACTAGAAAAAATCTTAAAGAAACTAAAGGCAGAAGGGGCTGCGGGCCCAAACGGTCTCCCCAACACAATCTTTAAGCACAACATTGCTTTCTGGGCTCACTATCTAGTACCCCCTTTTTCCGCACTAACACCATACCTCATGGACTCATGGAAAGGAAACGTCTTTCTCCTCATCTATAAGAATGGAAGCCAATCCTCCCTGAGAAATTATAGTTTAATCGAGCTCATTTATGTTGAAACAAAACTATACGCGTTATGTTTACTCCAAGACCAGCAAGCATGAGTTAACAAAAAAAACCTTATACCAAAGACACAAACTGAGTTCAGACTAGGCATAGAGACGCTGACAACTAACTCCATATTTATATTTTGACATTAGTTCCATCAGCACTTGCCATCTTAGCTGAAAAGCAAAACAAAGCAAAACCCAGCTAATTGCATGTTTCATTGACCTCAAATTGGCCTTTGACCGGGTCCCCCATGGCACCTTTTGGAAAAATTGGTAGAAAGGACATCCCAGGAAATCTGCTGAAGGCAATTATTGCACTGTATAGTGAAACATGGGGACTTGTTAAAGTAGGAGATGGCAGAAGAATCCCAAAAAATATTGACAAGGAATTAATCCTAGCCCCTAGTTTGTTTAATGTATACTTTGCCGAATTAGAAAGTCACCTTCCACAAGAGGAAAGCTATCCCACTAGTTTGGCAACAGAGTAAATAGTATGCTTATAGTATATTGATGATATTGTCAGTATCATGATACAAGAACCTGTCCTGAAGTTTATCCAGAACTCTGTAAAGCTCTAAATGAGTGTGCGCAGTTGTGAAACAGGCTATGAAGATGTTTGTATTATTACAGGATGTGGGGTACTCTTTCGTGTACTTCCAACACACAACTGTAGTCTCATCATTGATAAACTTGCAACTGGACACCTCATAACATGGGGAAAAAGTTACTTAAACAACTCGTCAGGATCTGTTATTATGGTTGTGTTTGACAAGTTTGTACACAAATTTTCCCCAGAAGGAGTTTAGGCAGAGTTTGGCTAACTGTCAATGGGCGGGTTGACCTCAATGAACTCGGGTCTCAATTTTATACCCTTGTGAGCATAGTAATCATCCCTCGTGAGCATAGTAATCATTGATGTTCTTTTGCTTAGAGGTCTCCTTAACACAGAATTCTGGAAACTCAGAAGCCTCCTGTTTGTGTCTTAGAAATAGGTTGATATTGTCAGAAAAGAGTCGGGTTGTCCTTTCAAAGTGCCATATTTCCACTATTTTATCAAGTCTGTATCCTTTCTCTAGGGTCTTTTGTACCTCAGTGCTACACCAGGTACCGGTCCTTTGCTCTCACTGTGTCTGCACTCAATAGTCTCCTTACTTTCAGCGAATGTACTACATAGTGGGAACATTAGCTTATCGCCGACTCTGTGTGGTAGTACAGGGAAGTAAAGCCATCAGGGAGGGTAGATTTAGCATTTAATGAGCCCAAAGTATTCTGCCTTACTCTGTAACAGGTTAGAGAGGTTTTCTGGAAATTCCACAGCGTCATACACCATTATTAATAAATGCAGATCCTGCACTCTTTAGGGTGCGCCGCAGGCTTTGTCATGCTGTTATAATACCTATGTCTACAGCATCTGATTCACAAGGTTGTACAACCTCCCTGCTATACCTCTTGACATCTGAATTATCGCCCTCTGGGTGCTCCTGAAGGACACGGTTTTGCTCCCCAACTTCCCCAGTTTTAAGGTTTTGGAGTTCAGTTTGGATTTGAGCTTTCTAATAGCCTGCTATTTCTTTCAAATATGTCTTGAGTACCGGGTTGTGGTCTAAAACATATTTTGGGGCATTACATGCTGCATTAGAAGAGGGGTGAATATTACCATGAGTTATCCCTACTGCAGTTCCCCAGTTAACATCAATAACCTCTTTCTGAAGGTGTAGGCCAGGACGGGTCAAAAAAACGAGTCCCAATGCAAACACCCAGGTGCTTTGGAGCACTGTTCCTCACTAGACGGTGTTCCAAAATTCAGATTTTGCGATCAGCTACTACATGTACCGCCTGCCACCATATCATCCCTGTTGCCTCCCTCCCCCGGGAAACTGTGTTCCAACACTGTGTCCTTCGGAGGTTGGCGCTGTTAGAGGCCCGTTAGGTATATATGGAGGGGCTCCTCAGAAGAATCCTGGCCCTTCTTTAGTGCTCTCCTCTGGCCCTTTTTTAACCTTTTTTTTGGTGGGTGGGACTTATGGGTAGAAAGGGTGGGAATTGGTTTTTGGGGGTACTTTTCTTCCTTTTGTGTTATTCTTAATTATCACCATGGACAAATTGACAGTGTTTTTTTTTGGAATATTGGTTGGAGAAGGGGACATTTGTTTCGGGATAGGGTGGGCCAGTTGTGGGTGGAAGGGTGAATATTTATTCTTTTTGTTAGGGACAGGGGAAAATGAATAGTTATTTACAGATATTAATGCCTAAAATCTTTTTGGGGGTATTTTACTTCGCACTGCTGCCTTTACACAGCGTGTTTTTTTGTTTTGTTGCTGTTAGCGTATTCCTTTTAGCGCAGCATGTTTTAAAATCGGCTGATTTTGTGTAACAATTATTTATACGATTAGGTAATCTTGTCCTAATACTCTCCTAGTCTCTGCAGTGCATTCGGCAACATTTGACCCATAGAAGTGGGGTGAAAAGATTTCCCATTGCCAGTTATATTGCCTAAACTAAAAGTACAACAATGCTGCAGAATTCTCTTACCTGAATGGTTAAAGTGAGGGCCGCATGGTTTCTCAAGGTACCATGGTGGTGTAGTGGTAGCATGCTAGCTCGCTAACAGTAAAGGCATCAGAAGCGAGGTCCCACTCCACCAGGGGGAAATCAAATAAAGATGCTGCTCACTGAGTTGAGGTTGCTTCTACCACATCCAACCCACCAAGTGCGTGATTAATCAATGGTGTAAATTATAAAGTAACACCGTAATAAAGCACACAGTCCGGGGGAAGAGGTATAGGGGTTTGATAAATGGATGGGAAAAGGATTTGGGGAAAAGCATGACAAAAAGACTAACACTACATAAACACAATATTCGTTCTGGAAATGAGCAGCAGCCTGTTGTGGGAGGGCTAGAAAAACATGAATATGTATGAAACAGATAACTTTACAGCCCTAGTAAGATATTATATACATCTAAAAATGTTCGCTCACCTACATTTGCAAAATGTAACTCTTCTTGGGTTGAAGCTAACACACACAGTTCTAAAAAGAGTATTGAAAGAAAAATTATACTGGTCTGTATTGCAAAATTCGTTTGTGCATCTGCAATCTTCTTGGATTATCCCGTCAATCTTCTTGGGTGCCTGCCTGAAGCAGTCCGATAAGGTAAGCATGAGTGTTATGGTGCAGGAGAAGAGACGGCCTGCGGATTGTACAACAGAAATGATTATCATGGTATCATAGAATCAAGAAGAATGGAATGGAAGGTAAGCTTCACGAGGACTAATGTACCAAGAAGACTCAGAAGGTACAGAGAAGGAGAAAAGAACTTTGAAATCATTCATTTTATGACTGATGTGATCAATTAAGTGAGAGCAATTACAACAACCAACAATCACAGACTAGTGTCAGCATGTATCGGGATGATCAAACTTGCAGCTTGCTCATCATAACATATAGCCTAGAGCACGTGCATAATGTGACATTTTCATCCATCACATGTCTGTCTCCTACAGTTTCCTACAACAGGCCAACCACATAGTTTTAAGTTTGAGCCACCCAGCAGACAGAGACAGCTTTGCATATCCCAAATCAAGTAATCAACGCACTTCTCACCACCAGTCCACAGATTAGAGTAGGCCTCTTAAACTCAACCCTCAAATTATCCATGTTGATTTCCATGAAGTTGATAAATTCCTCCTTCTGGCAGTTGTTTAAGTTGTCAAATCATGCTCTGATTCCTTCCGTCACCCTCCAGACTCTGATTAAAGACTATTATGTCCAACTCCATACCAACTGCTCCTGAGAGTCACAGTCTCCTGGCCCAATTGAGATAGAGCAACCAGTAGTTCATAGCTATGTTTAACAACAACAGAAACATTGAGTAGTTTATTTTTTTCTGGACTAGAATTTTGTTTGTTAGCTAAATAGACTGGTCGGGTCTTCTTCGACAAATGTGAACCAGAAAACAAAGCAGTGTGAAAACACCAGCAAACAATTTCGCTAAGTGTCAAAGGGGAAAAAAATCACCTCAGGAAAAAAATTACCACCCATTATTATTATGCCACCAAAATTGTAAATCGATCACAACATAAACACAAGCCAGTGTAATAATATAGGTAAACAATATAAACACCCACTCTCACTCTCTGCCACCACTAGATGTTAGTAACACAAACCATCTCAACATTGAAACAAGTATCGCTGATATCAATTGTTGTGGCATATAGCATTACTTACCTGTTCCAGTTAAGCATAGTGGCACATTGCTGATCCTCTTCAATTCAGGAAACGAAACACACATTGGTCAGTAAGTTGTAAATCAAATATCTGGGGCAGTCTTGCTAGGGGCTAAAAAGGAAGAATAGGCACACACTGGAGGCAAGCATTGTCTCTCAAATCTCCTTGAAGGGATTGTCAGGGTTTGGGGGCTATTTCAATGCACACTGGTCCAACGCCAATTAAGCCATACATGTGCCTAAAACAGTTGTGGTTCATTAGTCATTTAGACAGAAACAAACAATATAAAATGATAAGGTTCCCCCAGTTAGCTATTTTGTTTCTCAAAGCAGTTCATCAATTGTAGAAAGTAGAAAGTTCTATGGTGTACCAGGTCTAGTCAGGGAAGTATAGTGTGTCCTCATACTCAAGTGGTTCATCCAGAATTTGGTCAGCTAACACACTACCATGACCTAAGTCGACCAATCACCCTCATCTACCTCTTATTGTACTTCTGGTATGCTGTGATTTGGTCGGATAAAGTGCTGATATATTTTGATCATGGACAATCTCTTGACATTTTGGGGCAAGAGACTGGTCCTTCTCACTGTGACAACTGCACCAGCTGCATTGAACACACACTCAGCAGACACACTGCCTACAGGGAAAGCCAGATACTTTATTGCCAGCCTACTGAGCACTGGTGCCTTTTCCCATACCAATGAGTTTTGATCTAGATAGACCTCTGTTGTGCCATCCAGGTAGGCCTGGACCATCCTCTTATTAGTCATTGGTGCTCCACCTTGCTCGAGCTCTTTTGCCTTTGCCTCTGCAGTGGACTTAAGCTCTGCTTTTAGAAACCAATCAAATGCGGAGTTTGGGGCAGCGTCACCTGTTGCTGTTGTTGTTTCTGGTGTTGATTTTGGCTGCTGTGAGCCAACAACACTGTCTGCACACTCTATGAAAGTTGTAGGTTGAAACCCAGAACTTCTGCCCGTGAGTGTGCCTCTAATTTCCAGCTGTTGTTTTTCTAGGTCTCTGGCTTGCTCAGCAATCTTTGTCTTGTAGGTTGAAACATCCCCATCTGAAAAAGGGATGAAAGTGGGCAGTAATTGTTTGTACCGTGGGTCAAGAATTGTGGCACAGATGTAATGTTTGGATGATGCAATGTCTCTTTGCTACCTTGTATTAACAGATAAGCGAAGGATTAAGCTCTCCGCCAACCCCTACGCATCTTTTTTTATCCACACCGGTGTATGTTTCAGACACCTCCTTTAGCTGGTTTTGCAGCATATGAGCCAATGGGATAGCTTGCCCATGGTACAATCCTTCATGCTGACTACCCATGTGAAAATGTAAAAAGTAAGCAGCATCTCTGTCAGGCATTTGTCAGGCCCCATTGATCCATCTCAATGATCATGCCTTTCACAGTCGCATCCTCTCTTTGCATTACATATTCATTAATCGGTCTGTACTGATTAAACAGATGTTGTAACATGTAATAAGTAGAATTCCAATGTGTTGGCACCTCCTGTATGAGGGCTTTAACTGGCATTCTATTATCATGCTGGATAATCTTCAACAGCTTGTGGGCTTTAAAAGAATGGCTAAAATGAGGGCAGATCCTTCTGCATATGGACTGTAAGTTGCTGACTCAGGGTTCTATTGTGAGGAAGTCCTGTACAATGATTTTTATGCAGTGCGACAAACACAGGACCCTGATAAAGCCACCATCTGTCATGGCCTTAACTATATTACTGCCATTGGCTGTGGCAACAAATGTAATGTTAATCCCTCTGGGGTGCAGCCATTCAAAGACCTTGTTGTTAAAGTCATCTAAGATGTTTGCAGCTGTTTGGGATTTCTCCAGGGCAAACGTAGCTACTGTTGCATGCTTCTGAGCACCATTAAAAATTGCAGCTTTGTCAACACCTACAGATATCGTTTCTCCAGCCCCCACAAAAGAGATCCACTGCCACACAACGAAGCAGACGTCACAGTATGCAAACATCACACACAATGCATATGACATAGCTATCTGAAGTGATTTGTGAATGCGGCGGTTCGCACCACCGATGGTTTTCCACTATGGAAGGACCGCTTTGGTGATTTGTGGCTCGTAATGTGGTGGGTAGGAAGTTGTCGGGCTGGCGATGCTGGTGGTGGAACCACCTCTTACCCACCCGCTAGTGTCCTGGCAGTCTCAGATTTTTGGCTGGGTTTTAGCGGTCTCCACTATGTGGCTCTTAATATGGCAGTCAGATGAACGCCAACATGGCAGAACTTTAGGGGCCGCCACAGCAGCGGTCTTCCAAAAATACTGCCACACTCGTAATAAGGGCCTCTGAGTCTTCCTGTGCCATTGAGATGTTGCAGATGTGGGCGACTATATTATTGCAGTGCTGCGGACAGGGCTGATTTGTGTAATGAAAATGTAACCCTCTTCTTCACCTTCACCTTCCACCATGAACGACATTCTGCAATAAGTAAGAACACAATCAATAAGACCACAGGAGAGGCTTTGGGTTCTTGGAGGTGATTTAAGAGAACCAGAACCCACCCCTGACATATAAGTAATTGTGGATTCTCCATTTCCAGCTTCACCTAAAAAAAAGCCATACCAGTACCACAGACATTAGCAATAGCAAAGACAACTTGAAGCCACAGGGAACAGCAGGAATCTGCACGGAAAGCCCAGCACATAAGAAACTGGAGGAAGTAAATTTAGAAATCTCATTTGAGGAAACCGAAAGGAAAGGAACAATAACAACATGGGCTTCAAGTGAAATTGTGCAGCAAGTCCTTGCACAGCAGGAAACTTTTCAACAATGGGGGATTGAACTACAAAAGATCGACCCACCACATTGATCCAGGACTGTTGCTCCCTCATGCTGAAAGCAATACAAATGACAATATAAGTAAGCAATGGCGAACTACCTCAGCAATTAGGCTCTCTGATCAAAGCGGGGAGATGGGGGTGGAACAACCTTTGACAAACTTCCAAAAATTGATAGTAGTGAAATTCTCTGCATCTGAACGTACCAGGTAGGTCCAGCAGCGTCATCAGCATCCCATAGCGGAATCAAACCAGGAATGGTCATGGACCCCAATGCACAAGATACCAACTAGTCCTGACTGTAACATTTCCATATTAAAAAAAGACCGTATTACCATTTGCTCCTGGAACACTCATGGCTTAGAGAAACTGGAGACACAATGTCATTTCTTTAAAAAATTGACATAATTTTAACACAGGAAAACTGGAGCATAAAGCCAACACCAATAGTAGACTACGTGGTACATCATATCCCTGCCAAAAAGATCTCAAATTATGGGCTTCCTAGGTGGGGCCTCTCCACATTCTCCTCTATAAAATACAACTGCACACCAAAAAAAATTGATTCAAGAGTAAACTGGAATCAGGTAACCAAATTAGAAAGCAAAAGATGCAGTCCTCCCTCAAAGGTGCTTCTCAACATAAATGTCTACATTCATTCATGTAAAGAGAAAAAGGAGGAAAGGATGGCAATCCTGATTGAGTTAATAATGACACTACAGAACCTATACCAGCTATCGCTCCTCATTATTATGGGGAATTTTAATATTCATCCCAACCAGAGCATCAAAAAATGAGGCAACCAACCTAATGCAGTCAACCCACGAAAGCAGCTGGAAGAATAAGATCTAAAGATGCTGAGTGGCAATACAAAGGAGAACACAAAAGCATCAATAACCTTCCTCAGTGCATGATAAGATCAACAATAGACTATACATTAATAAATGAAAAAGTATTTTTATTGGTGAGCCAATTCCAAATCGTCTCCCTTTCAGAAAGTGGTAGCTTCCCAAAAACCCTCAGAATTTAAAGCAAGTTCCATAAGTTAAGTCCAGCAAAAGCGTCAGTCTCTACACCAATTAGCTACAACCTAAAAAGACTAAAATAGCATGGCCTAGGGATAGAGAAGATAATGGCAGAGGTTTATCTCTGTGCGGGAAATCCAAAGGATGAAAAAACAGGAGCAGGGCAACGTGAAAAGGCTTGGGCAACTTTAATCACAACCCTACTGTCAACATTTCCAGCCAGAACAACACCACATGTGAACACAGAAGGAAGCCATACAACAGGGGCAGTAGGAAGGTAAATCTAGTATACAAGAGGTTTGCGCGAGCTAAAATCATAAATTATAAGCGAAGTGAGAAGACTAACAGTAGATGCAAAGGAAGGAAAGAGGGCCTAAAATATGCAAAATATGAGAACACAATATCACAAGGAATGCTTGATAGCAAAATGACGGTATCAAGAAGGAATTTGGAACAGGCTATTATGCATCAACAAATTACCAACCTGGAAAGAATTCTGGTAAGTGATAAACGGGCTGGTACAGACTCTACATCAAAATGGGACAGACTCTACATCAAAATGCTGGGATTGCGAATAAAATCTGTGAAACCTATATTCATGAAATGTATGCCTTGGCAGCCAACTGCCATAAGGGTGCGGGGAGTCAAAACAACCAAATTCCAACACTGTCATGGCCAGAAGACAGCAGGGAGACCAAAGATGCAAACTAGGAGCCTGTAGCCCACTGCAATCAAACAGACTCTGCAGAAAACCAAAGTATAATGAGCAACCACTCGAAAAATGCAGCACCCACGATCGACATCAAGCAACTAGAAAAAATCTTAAAGAAACTAAAGGCAGAAGGGGCTGCGGGCCCAAACGGTCTCCCCAACACAATCTTTAAGCACAACATTGCTTTCTGGGCTCACTATCTAGTACCCCCTTTTTCCGCACTAACACCATACCTCATGGACTCATGGAAAGGAAACGTCTTTCTCCTCATCTATAAGAATGGAAGCCAATCCTCCCTGAGAAATTATAGTTTAATCGAGCTCATTTATGTTGAAACAAAACTATACGCGTTATGTTTACTCCAAGACCAGCAAGCATGAGTTAACAAAAAAAACCTTATACCAAAGACACAAACTGAGTTCAGACTAGGCATAGAGACGCTGACAACTAACTCCATATTTATATTTTGACATTAGTTCCATCAGCACTTGCCATCTTAGCTGAAAAGCAAAACAAAGCAAAACCCAGCTAATTGCATGTTTCATTGACCTCAAATTGGCCTTTGACCGGGTCCCCCATGGCACCTTTTGGAAAAATTGGTAGAAAGGACATCCCAGGAAATCTGCTGAAGGCAATTATTGCACTGTATAGTGAAACATGGGGACTTGTTAAAGTAGGAGATGGCAGAAGAATCCCAAAAAATATTGACAAGGAATTAATCCTAGCCCCTAGTTTGTTTAATGTATACTTTGCCGAATTAGAAAGTCACCTTCCACAAGAGGAAAGCTATCCCACTAGTTTGGCAACAGAGTAAATAGTATGCTTATAGTATATTGATGATATTGTCAGTATCATGATACAAGAACCTGTCCTGAAGTTTATCCAGAACTCTGTAAAGCTCTAAATGAGTGTGCGCAGTTGTGAAACAGGCTATGAAGATGTTTGTATTATTACAGGATGTGGGGTACTCTTTCGTGTACTTCCAACACACAACTGTAGTCTCATCATTGATAAACTTGCAACTGGACACCTCATAACATGGGGA
The DNA here is from genome assembly GCF_031143425.1 of Pleurodeles waltl. Classification (NCBI taxonomy): domain Eukaryota; kingdom Metazoa; phylum Chordata; class Amphibia; order Caudata; family Salamandridae; genus Pleurodeles; species Pleurodeles waltl. The sequence goes on from NC_090438.1 coordinate 73,161,841, forward strand.
AAAAGTTACTTAAACAACTCGTCAGGATCTGTTATTATGGTTGTGTTTGACAAGTTTGTACACAAATTTTCCCCAGAAGGAGTTTAGGCAGAGTTTGGCTAACTGTCAATGGGCGGGTTGACCTCAATGAACTCGGGTCTCAATTTTATACCCTTGTGAGCATAGTAATCATCCCTCGTGAGCATAGTAATCATTGATGTTCTTTTGCTTAGAGGTCTCCTTAACACAGAATTCTGGAAACTCAGAAGCCTCCTGTTTGTGTCTTAGAAATAGGTTGATATTGTCAGAAAAGAGTCGGGTTGTCCTTTCAAAGTGCCATATTTCCACTATTTTATCAAGTCTGTATCCTTTCTCTAGGGTCTTTTGTACCTCAGTGCTACACCAGGTACCGGTCCTTTGCTCTCACTGTGTCTGCACTCAATAGTCTCCTTACTTTCAGCGAATGTACTACATAGTGGGAACATTAGCTTATCGCCGACTCTGTGTGGTAGTACAGGGAAGTAAAGCCATCAGGGAGGGTAGATTTAGCATTTAATGAGCCCAAAGTATTCTGCCTTACTCTGTAACAGGTTAGAGAGGTTTTCTGGAAATTCCACAGCGTCATACACCATTATTAATAAATGCAGATCCTGCACTCTTTAGGGTGCGCCGCAGGCTTTGTCATGCTGTTATAATACCTATGTCTACAGCATCTGATTCACAAGGTTGTACAACCTCCCTGCTACACCTCTTGACATCTGAATTATCGCCCTCTGGGTGCTCCTGAAGGACACGGTTTTGCTCCCCGACTTCCCCAGTTTTAAGGTTTTGGAGTTCAGTTTGGATTTGAGCTTTCTAATAGCCTGCTATTTCTTTCAAATATGTCTTGAGTACCGGGTTGTGGTCTAAAACATATTTTGGGGCATTACATGCTGCATTAGAAGAGGGGTAAATATTACCATGAGTTATCCCTACTGCAGTTCCCCAGTTAACATCAATAACCTCTTTCTGAAGGTGTAGGCCAGGACGGGTCAAAAAAACGAGTCCCAATGCAAACACCCAGGTGCTTTGGAGCACTGTTCCTCACTAGACGGTGTTCCAAAATTCAGATTTTGCGATCAGCTACTACATGTACTTCTGTCAGGGTATGCTGAGGCTGGCATGTATACACTTAATGGCGAGCTGGTGGGATCGTAAGCTCCCTGTGGTGTAACTGGGGACTTCGGATATGGGAAAGTTAAATGGTGGTCGTAATAGCCAATGGGCGCAGAGGTGTAGGAAGCGCTGGGTCTGGGAGCAGGTGATTGCTGCACAGGTGATTTCAAACCTTCATGGTATACACTAGAAGGACCTAGGTGCATGGCAGTTGCTTGTGTTTCAGAAAACTCTCCACTACAACTGCAAGTGCCCTGAGAAGCCCAATACATCCAGAATAAGGGTCCTCTATGGGGTGATCATTTTCCAAACTCATGTCCAAAACACTATAAGGGATAGTTACACATTGAGCGGGTGCTAGGCCTCTGGGAAGCACATCTACCTTAGGCTACTCAAACGCCAAATGCTTAGGGGCATATTTAAGAGCCCCCCCAGTGCCATTCTAATGCCACATTAGTGTTATTTTTTTATGCTAATGTGGCGTTAGAAGGCCAAAAATGATGTACCATATTAATAAAATGGTGCAATGCATGTATTGCGCTACTTTGTAACTCTTTGCGCTACATTTTGCCTGTGCCAGGCATAATGTATGCAAAGGGGGCATTCCCCCATTAGGGAGGCTGCAAAAAATGGCGCAAGGAAATCTAACAGATATCCTTGAATAATTTTTTTCGGCACTTTTAACGTCTGATTTTCAACAGCATTAAAAGGGGGCATGCCATTGAATACAATAGGCCCCTATGTAGTCTGCAGGAGTAGTGCAAAAATGTTGGTGCTACTCCTGCAGAGTACATCAACAGCGTAATAAAAATGATGCTATTGCCCTCTACCCTGCGGCATGGTGTGCTGTATTTTACATACGGCACACACATGGTGACAGTAGTGGAGTGTTAAAGGGTGCAAGAAATGTGGCACTGCACTGTGTGCAGTGCTACTTTTCATAAATATGTGGTTAAGAACTTTGTAGATTATGGGGACCTGCCTGCGACGTAACTGTGTTTTTAAAAGATAGATCTAAAGGAAATGTCTGTAGCCCAGGGGGCGTCTGCTTCTTCCTCCAGTTCTTTAAGGAAAGACAATTTATTTTAGGTTTGTTGCTATGCTTGGGATCCCCTTCAATGGTTTTACATGGTACCTGCTGATGTGTGTCTGTGGTTGTAAATGCTCCACTGCCTGTATCTCTAAGCCCTTGCATCAATAGAGCTCCTATAGAAGTGTTCAGTGTACTGGACGTAGCCTTTATTTGTAAAGGGGTGCAGGGATTAAGGTCTGTACCTGGTTTATGACTGTTATTTGCTGAGTCAGCGCATGGTTTATTCTGACGCACGTGTTGATCTCGGCTGATGGTGACGTCTTTGTGTTTTGAAGCGCGCAGTGCTGTCCTTTAAAGGTGTTGACAACCGCTTAGCCTTATGGCAGACGCCTCCAGAGATCTTTTGTGATGACTCTATGATGTAAAGATAAAAAATACATATTAGGTATTGCTCTAACTTCTATATCCTAGAGGAAAAAGCTGTTTTAGAGATGGAGGTTAAGATTCATTTGGCTCCACAGTTTGTAAAACACACTTGAGTGTTCCTTTGTGAGGCTCCTTTCTTTATAGGAGGTCCTTCTTTGGGCTTTGTAGACTTCCCTTTTTTGTACTGTCTTTTTAGCGCACCCTACCACCTTTTGCAATGTCAACCTGCGGCCGATGTTTGCCGCCGAAGGGTCTGGGGGAAAAAAATGTCACATTTACAGCATCATACACTGACTATGCAGGCTCTCTGAGGGTCCCATCTAAAGGGCCATTATGCAGCTTTTTGGACCATCAAGGTTGATGTTTACATAGCGTTTACTCAAGGGCACATTTTATTTACCTGCAAAAGCTGTATCGTGCTTCACTATGACCAGTGCACTCTTGAGCCTATAGGATTTGCTGGAGAACGTTGACCGCCAACTGTACTTCAACATCATAGTCAGTAAAAAAAAAGCAGAAAAACACAGGAAAACATTATTAGAAAAAAATAAAAATAACAATAAGCACTGGGTGGTGGTTGACACGGTTCTCTGAACTATAAAGCTCTAGATAGCTGTACCTTGTTGAAAGGCAGCCATTTCATCTGCGGACAGCGTTAGCACTTGGGAATCCTGCGTACAGAAGAGACAAAATTGACTTTAGACCACAACGCATTTTACGCCACATTTATAATCACCTGCCATCCACTTATTTTAAATAATGTAGTAGTCATGCATAATATATTGTTAAAACCATAACACTACAAACTGGAAAAAGCAACCATTCCTGGGAGAAACTGCTGGTAAGTACAAGAAATACAATATAAATGTAAAGGACTGTAATTACCATGGCGTACTTACACTATTTGTTCAGGACTACAATCATAAAAGCTCCACATATAAACACACAACTTTCATAAAGTCTCTTTTAACACCAGTTTTTAATTCAGACACTGTCTAGACCATGTGCTGCACTTACTTTTTCTGCTAAAGACATTTACTGTATGCATTACATACATGTTACCAAAGAGTATATAATATACAAAAGGCTGTAAAAGCGATTACTCATGTAATTAAGTGATGAATCGTCACACACTCCAAATGAATGTATTCTTCATTAAATAGCCGGGATGCATAATTTCAGAGATATACGCTTAGAATACGCTCAAATTTCCCCATCAATTTTTACATGCACAATGAAGAAATAAAAATCATTTAAGTATTCTCTCTCAAGATGCTATCTGTTAAGAACCCGATCTGCCCACACTCATCTACGCTACTGCCATGTTCTGAAAGTGCAGTGAACAATTCCTCTTGTTCACATTTCTCAAACACCAAACACTGTTTATCAAAAAGTCCACATGGGGGTGCTGCTTCACAACAAAAGTATAGGATTCTCTCAATATTGCAATATTTATATGGTTCCAGCATCTTTCCAGCATTATTTTACTTACTATAACATGTCACTTATAGTCCATGTAATGTCACACATAATTAAACTAATTACAAACCATACAGTATAATCAAATTAAAAACATTGCAACTGCATATATATATATATATAAATATGTTGTGCTCACCTGGATCCTGGGATTTAGTCCTGTTTTTTTTTCTCTCTTCCACATGTTCCTCTGTGCAGGGAGGAAGCGTCTGTGAATGGCTGGGTGGTGAGCAGGGAGGGGCCGAGCCATGAGCTCTACTCCTTGGCCCACGTAAAGTGTACAATGGAACACGTGGTTGAGTTAGTCTGGGCCTGCCGTATAAAGCCCCAACTTTAATTGCAGACCACTGCAGCAGCCTGGTATGTAGTGCAGACTTGTAGGAAGCTGGCCTGGTGTGTGGTGGGTACCTATGGTACTTACACCTTATTCCAGGTCCATGGTTCCCCTATTAGTGAAGTGTAGGCAGTGTATAGAAGCCTTGCTCTCAAGAGATAGCTGTGGTTGGGCAGCCAAGGCTCATGCAATATAACTATAGTCACACAGCACCTACACACATGAAATAACCACACAGTGTTATATAAATAAAAGCACTTTATTTCAGTGACACAATTATGAAAAGTACTAGACAGGCAACCCTCCAATAGGAGGAAAGTAAACACACTAAATATGTACACTAATAATCAGAAACAGGCATAAATAGTAATAGACAATAGTGACCCTAGGAGGAGCCCAAACCATATACTAAAAAAATGAAATGCGAATGCAGGACCTCCACCCAGGTAAGTGAAATCTGTAAAGGGGAGCTGGAGGAACTAGGAACCCCAAACGGTAAGTACCACAGTGCCCCACAGTGACAGGAAGAAAGAAGTAAGTTACTGCTTTTTCCCCAAACCACCAAAAGGACTGAAAAGAATAATAATACCCCACCCAGGCCAGACTGCAAGAAACCAGCAGTGGATTCTGAAGAAGGAAGACCTAAAAAAGAAGGGGACCACGTCCAGAACTCATAGAAGTGCCCGGTGGTGGCAGGAGCCACTACCCACCCGTCTGTGGTTGCAGGAGTTGGTTGATGGTAGGATGAAGACGGTCAGCAATGCAAACCTGGAGCCAGTGAAGAGTTCCTGGAGGATCCAGTCAATTTCCCATGCCGGAGGGAAGATTGTAGTCAGCCTGTGGTGTGGAAAAGCCACCAACAAGCCTTGGCAAAGGCAAGAGTTGTGGTAGATGAAAAGTGGGGCTGTCGGGGACTCAACCTATGGAGGGGAGTCCCAGGGGACCCTCAGTGATGCGGAGAGTCCACAGAAGAGGAGGCAGCCCCTACAGAAGACCTACTGGATGACAGCCCAGGAGTCGCATAGGAGCCCACACAGCACAACTGGAGAATGGACCCACACTGCAGGAGAAGCACGCAGAGGGCTTTGCATCACAGAGAACAGTGGTTGGGGCTGGGGCTACACAGAGCCTGAAGGTCCCTTTTAGGAGATGCCAACAAGCCTTGGTAGGTGCAAGAAGCTGGAAGGAGCCGGAGAAACAATGTTGCAGAACAAAGACGTCACTGGAGCTGCAGATTGTAGATTACTGTCAAGTCCAGTTGTGGTTCCAGTGGGCAGAAGTTGAAGTAGAAATTGCAGAGGAGTCCTGCTGGAATCTTGCAAGTCAAATCTAAGAACCACCCAAGACGGAAACCCTAAATAGGACTTGAATGGGGATTGGTCACCTAGCCAGGTGACCACCTATCAGGAGGGGACCCTGAGGTCACCTACCTGACCTGGCCACTCAGATGCTCCCAGAGGCCTCTGCCCACCTTGGATTCAAGGTGGAAGAATCAAGGGACCCTCTGGAGGAGCTCTGGGCACCACCCTTGGGTTGGTGATTGACAGGGGAGTGGTCACTCCCCTTTCTATTGTCCAGTTTCGAGCCAGAGCAGGGACTGGAGGTCCCTGAACCAGTGCAGACTGGTCTATGCAAGGAGGGCACCAAATGTGCGCTTCAAAGCATACCAGTTGCTTGGAGAGGCTACCCCTCCCAAGCCATGTAACGCCTATTTCCAGTGGGAGAGGGTGTTGCCTCCCTCTCCCAAAGGAAATCCTTTGTTCTGCCTTCCTGAGTATGAGCTGCTCAAGCAGCAAGAATGCAGAAACCCATCTGATGGGTGGCAGCAGCTTGGGCCACCCGGAAAACCCCAGAAAGCTGGTAGAAGCAATGCTGCTGGTCCTCTAATGAGCCCCCAGAGAGCATGGAATCATATTTCCAATACTGGCAACTGTATTGGGGTATGATTCCGACATGTTTGATACTAAACATGCCTAGGTTCAGAGTTACCATTATGTAACTGGACATATGCAGTGACCTATGTACAGTGTTGATGTAAAATGGTGACCTGGCACCCTCGAATTCCAGGAAAATGGAGCTCAAGTTTGCGGCGGCACCTCAGCTTATGCAGGGGGTACCCTCACACACAGGTACCATGCCCTCTGGGCTAGGAGAGCCTACCCTAGGTGTGATTGACAGTGACCTGGTGCAGTGACCTGTAGTGGAAAGGGTCCATGCACCCTTTCATGCAGGCTGCAAATGCAGGCTTTCAGATACACTTTGCATGGGCACCCCATAATACATGCTGCAGCTCATGGGGGACCCCCGGTGCCCTAATGCCTTGGGTACCTGGGTACCATATACTAGGGAATTATAAGGGGGGAACCAGTATGCCAAATGTTGGGTGTTTGTGGTCCAAGCAACCAAGTTTGAAGGGAGAGAGCATAGTCACTGGGGTCCTTGTTATCAGGATCCCAGTGAACACAGTGAAAACATACTGACAACATGCAAAAAGTGTGGATAACCATGCCAGAAAGAGGGAACTTTCCTACAGGACTTGGGGACTCTTGAAGGGTCCTACGATGCGGCTAAGCATTGGAGTCCCCAACTTGTGGGGGAATATCACCACCACCTCCAGGAGTCCAGCCCAGGTCCCTACACTGCTACCCTGCTAGCCGTTAGGGGTTGATCAACGTTCCAGAAGATGGAGTGCAGCCCCGATCACTAGTGGCCTGCGGTTTAGCAGTGTAAAGACCTGAGTCACACTCCCGGAGGCGGCAGTGCGCCTTGCATAAAAGCCCCTACTTGGGGGATATCACCGCCACAGGTCTGGGTTGTTACAGAGGGCCCCAAAGCCTTTGAAGCTTGGGCCATTTAGAGCCCTCTGGCCCCTAACCCTGAGGTCAGTAGGGATCAGGGGCCAGCACTCCAGCCCCGCCAGGAACCATGCACCATAACCCCTCAGGCCTATATGGTAGGAGAGCACAGCAGTCCCTACCGGCCTAAGGGTTCTCATTGTTGTTGGGGGGATCGGGCCGAGGTCCACCAGGAGAAGTACGGCCCCACCTAAACTCCCCTATTTGTCTAATTTGTCTAAATATCACCGCAGCGTCCCCATGTTTGATGCACAGCCCCCCCATCAGAAACCCCCCATACCTCAAGCTACATCCAGCCAGCCTGCACCCCTGCACCAACTCAGCTGTACTATATAAGGTAAGTGAAAGGTAGTAAGGTCTGGGGTAGGATAGTGGGGGTTCCCCCTTCATGGTTAGATAACCCTGTTAAGAAAAAACTCATCAGAATAATAAAATTGTGATTATCTAAACTGCAGCAAGGGTTTAAAATAGTAAAGAAATTTAATTACCATGAATCACACAGTGATTCACTTTAAATATATATATATATATATATATATATGTATATATATGGTGTGTTATATTATTAGAATGTCTTTTGTAATTCGGTGCTGCTGAGCCCCATCATTCTGCGTGCCTGCTTAAAGTAAAATTTTTAGTCCTTCTATTTTTGCCATACAACCCATGTTTTTACCATTACAATACTGTCCCCTCTACAGATTAAACATAGGCTTAAACTGATGGAGCATAGGTAAAGGTCAGAAGACAGTAGTAGGGAGACACTACTTTGTAAATATAAAAACATGCCATAGTTACTTACCTTATGTAGAAGCTGATTTGCATTACCAGTTTGTGTTCTGCCCTTTATACTTTCCTCCCTGCTCTCCGTAAACTTCAAATATGTAGTTCAAAAACAGTGCTGTGAATGTGGGGGTTTTTATACTTGCTACAACATGCTAATTATGCTTAGGCTTTGTGGAGGGGTTGGGCCCAGAAATAGACATCTGTGTTTTAGGTTTTCTTTTCATGACCTCTGTTTGTTTGACCATTGATTGTGTGGTCACTTTATACTTTGACATCTTCTCACCACCTTTGAACCCTCTTCTTGTGGAATGTTTGGAGCAAACATCTGTGTTTAAGGTTTTCATTTTACGGCCTTTTATACTTTGACATCTGCTCACCTTTGAACCCTCTCGTGGGAAGTTTGGAGCAAACATCTATGTTTTAGGTTTTCATTTCTAAATTGACTAGCTGGCTGAAACAAAAGACACTTCTTTTTTTAAAAAAAAATCATGTTTGATCTGCCCCTTTTTCGGATTAGACATCAGTGTGGAGGTTTGGCAGTGCATTTCCACTGGTCCCTCTGTGTGGAGGCACCCATCAGCCACAGGGTCCTATCTGTCTGAACATGTCCAGACTTGTCCTCATGGCGCAAACATATAGGGCCACAATTTTGCACAGCCCATAGATCTATACACTATGGCAAGGACCCTGGCACATGACTAACATGTGATCACATGATGTCACAACCCACATGACCCACCTACACCTATGTCAGTTCCAGGGTGGGCTCTCAGGGGGACCAGAAGTCCTGGTAATGGATGTGACGTCATTTCCAGGGAAGGGACAACTGTCACTTTGCAGTTTCATGAGGAAAGGGATCCCCATATTCTACTTGCATGATACAGGTTAAAAAATTATATTTTTCCTAGTCTTTGATTATCCTAACTTTACTAAAAAGGGTTTGTTTGGGTAGAAAGAACTAGTTATTAGAAAAGCCAACCCTAACCACTGTGTTACATTCTGAATCCTGTGATTATGCTTCTCCAGATCAAGCCCACTTTAAAAGTGCCTCTAAGTATGGATGACATGTGAATCCTACTCCTTGTTGTCTCCTTTGTCTTGTGTAACATTTTCTATACAGTGGTTTTCACACATATGATTCATTTTTCTGTACATGTGTGTGATGTAAAGTGCTCCAGCACCCTACGTTGGTAAGAGAGGCACTATAATACAAATGAAATATGTTAGACCTGACAGCCTTAGGGTAGTCACCCCTAACTTTTTGCCTGCCTCCCTCCACTTTGTGGATACTGTTTTTGCTGGTTTTTAGACTCTGCGCACTTTACCACTGCTAACCAGTGCTAAAGTGCATATGCTCTCTCTCTGTAAACATGGTAACTTTGGATCATACCTGATTGAACTATTTAATCTACTTATAAGTCCCCAGTAATGTGCACTCCAGGTGCCTAGGGCCTATAGATTAAATGCTACTAGTGGACCTGCAGCACGGATTGTGCCACCCACTTAAGTAGCCCCTTTTCCTTGTCTCAGGCCTACCATTGCTAGGCCTGTGTGGGCAGTTCCACTGCCACCTCGACTTGGCATTTAAAAGTACCTGCCAAGCATAGAGCTCCCCTTTTTCTACATCTAAGTCACCCTTAATGTGTGCCCTGGGTATCCCCTAGAGCAGGGTGCTGTGTAGGTAAAAGGCAGGACATATACCTGTGTAGTTATATGTCCTGGTAGTGTAAAAAACCCTCAATTCGTTTTTGCACTGCTGTGAGACCTGCTCCCTTCATAGGCTAACATTGGGGCTGCCCTCATACACTGTTGAAGTGGCAGCTGCTGATCTGAAAGGAGCAGGGAGGTCATATTTAGTATGGCCAGAATGGTAATACAAAATCCTACTGACTGGTGAAGTCGGATTTAATATTACTATTCTAGAAATGCCACTTTTAGAAAGTGAGCATTTCTTTGCACTTAAATCCTTCTGTGCCTTACAATCCACGTCTGGCTAGGTTTAGTTGACCGCTCCTTGTGCACTCACTCACACACACCCCAAACACAGGGTACTCAGCCTCACTTGCATACGTCTGCATTTTGAATGGGTCGTCCTGGGCTGGGAGGGTGGAGGGCCTACCCTCACACAAAGGACTGCCACACCCCCTACTGGGACCCTGGCAGACAGGATTGAACTGAAAGGGGACCTGGTGCACTTCTTAGCCACTCTTTGAAGTCTCCCCCACTTCAAAGGCACATTTGGGTATAAAACAGGGCCTCTGCCCTACCTCATCAGACACTTGCTGGAGAAGAAACCGGAACCAGAAACTACATCCTGCCAAGAAGAACTGCCTGGCTGCTCAAAGGACTCACCTGTCTGCTTTCTACAAAGGACTGCTGTCTTGCTGTTGCCCTGCTGCCTTGCTGAACTCTTGTCTGGCTGTGAAAGTGCTCTCCAAGGGCTTGGATAGAGCTTGCCTCCTGTTCCTTGAAGTCTCAGGACCAAAAAGACTTCTGCCTTTCACTTGGACGCTCCGTGCGCCGAAAATTTCGACGCACAGCTTGTTTCGCGGCGAGAAAAACGCCGCACACCGACGCTGATCAACGCAACGCTCTCGGGACGATCGAGACTTCGACGCACAACCTCGCAAGGACAACGCCGCCCGACTTTCCAGGAGAAATCGACGCGACGCCTACCGTGAACGTGAAACTTTGACGCACGGCCTCGCAAGGACAACGCCGCCCGACTTCCGAGGAGAAATCGACGCGACGCCTGCCGTGAGACCAAAATTTCGACGCACGGCCTCGCAAGGACAACGCCGCCCGACTTCCAAGGAGAAATCGACGCGACGCCTACTGTGAGATCGAAACTTCGACGCGCAGCCCCGCAGAACGACGCGCAGCCGGAAAACAAGCAGGAGAATCCACGCACAGACCCGGGACATCTGGTAATCCCCGCGATCCACAAAAAGAGACTGTCTGCGCGCCGGAAAACGACGCCCGACTTCCCCGCGTGGAAAAGAACGACGCAAGTCGGTGTGTGCTGAGAGGAAATCGACGCACACCCCCCCTTTTTCCACGCATCTCTTCCCCTGTGACCCTCTGAGGAGATTTTCCACCAGAAACCAGGTACTTTGTGCTTGAAAGACACTTTATTATATTCTAAAGACTTAAGACCCTTTATATCACTTTCCTGTGATAGTTCTACAATTTTCCATTGCATCTTTATTCTTTTTGACCTACAATTATCCTGATAAATATTATATATTTTTCTAAACACTGTGTGGTGTATTTTTGTGGTGCTATATGGTGGTATTGTATGATTTATTGCACAAATACTTTACACATTGCCTTCTAAGTTAAGCCTGACTGCTCGTGCCAAGCTACCAGAGGGTGGGCACAGGATAATCTTGGATAGTGTGTGACTTACCCTGACTAGAGTGAGGGCTTTTGCTTGGACAGATGGTAACCTGACTGCCAACCAAAAACCCCATTTCTAACATTGGTGATCAGCGGTGAGGATAGGACTTGTATTTGTGCAGTGACATACAGTAGCTAAGTATTTCACTACCTACCCACAGTTGAAGGTCAACTTGGTTTTTATCTCTTTTTGAAAATCCGTTTTTTCCTGACAATTTTCAAAAACTAAATCCTCACTCAACATGTCTCTGACTGGGTCTCAGACAGGGGACTTTGACCTAGTCCAGTTGGATACATACACGGTCAAACAACTAAGAGGATTCTGCAGGGCATTAAGGGTACCCACCCAAGGGGCCTCCAGAAAGGAGGACTTTCAAGTGGCGCTGAGGGCCTGGGCAGAAGCCCATTTAGAGGATGATGAGGAAGAGGAGCCAGAAAATGGCCCCTCAGAAGGATTTTCACTATCTATGGATGGTGTTACCACTGCAATTGTGCACCCTTCCAGACCAGGGAGCAGTGTCTCCATGCAAAGCCTGACCGCAGAGGAAAGGAGAGAGGAAAGGGAGTTCCAATTGCAAATGGCAAAACTGAAAATTGAGGCACAACAGGAGGAGAGGAGGGCAGAAAGAGAAGCCAAACAAGCTGAGGCTGAAAGAGCAGCCAAACAGATTGAAGCTGAAAGAACAGCCAAACAGATTCAAGCAGAAGCTGAAAGGGCAGCCAAACAAGCAGAAGCTGAAAGAGCAGCCAAACAAGTGGAAGCTGAAAGAGCGTTGGCTGAAAAGAAACTATTGTTGGCTCATGAACTGAGTCTCAAGGAGCTGGAGATCAAGGCAAGACAGTCTGAATCCAGCAATAATGGTGGCAGCATACAGACAGGACCTGCTGGAGAAAAGAAGGTTCGTATACCCAAAAATGTGGTGCCCAGTTTTGTGGTGGGAGATGACATAGATAAATGGTTAGCTGCTTATGAAGTTGCACTAAGGGCTCATGAGGTTCCTGAAGGGCAATGGGGGGTAGCTATGTGGGGTTATGTGCCGCCATTGGGGAGGGACACACTTCTCACATTGGATCCACCGGATCAAAACACATACCCACTCCAGAAAGCCACTTTACTTGCCAAGTTTGGGCTGACCCCTGAGGGATACCGTCAGAGGTTCAGGGACAGCACCAAACAAACCACACAAACATGGGTAGATTTCTTTGATTTCTCTAGTAAGGCACTGAATGGATGGGTGCGGGGCAACAAAGTAGCAGATTATAAAGGTTTATATGACTTGATCCTGAGAGAGCATATGCTTAATGTTACTTATACCGATTTGCGCCAGCACCTAGTGGATAGTAAGCTGACTGATCCCAGGAAGCTTGCTGAGGAGGCGGACCTCTGGGTTAGCACCAGAGTGTCCAAAAAGGTACCTGGGGGGGACTCCCACAAAGGTGGTCAGGGTTCCCAACAGAAGAAAGAGGGGGGAGATAAACTTACAGATAAGGAACTCTCTAAAGGCCCCCAAAAGAATTCCCAGGGAGGGGGTGGCAACCCTTCCTTTTCCAAATTTGGGAAAAAGCCAGGGACATTTGACAGGTCAGGAAAATCGAGCCCCAAATGCATGGAGTGTTACCAGTATGGTCACTATAAAGGCGATCCCCAGTGCCCCAAGAGGGCACCGTCCACTACTGGACAGGTCCCTGGGTTGACTAGTGTAGCACTCGGGGGGGAGATGGACCCAGATAGCTGTGGGGGACAGGTAGAGATTTCCCTAGTGTCCCTGGGAGAAGGAGAAGTGATGTCCAAGGTCCACATGCCTAAAAATACTTCCAAGTACCGGCAGTGGGTCCTCATTGATGGGCAGAAGGTGGAGGCTCTGCGTGACACAGGAGCCAGTATGACTACTATCAAGAGTCAGCTGGTGTCCACAGAGCAGATAATCCCTAATACATTCCACCAGGTCATAGTCGCTGACAATCGCGAGAGTCACCTACCGGTGGCTCGGGTTCCCTTTGAGTGGGGGGGGGTCTCTGGTACTCTGAAAGTAGCTGTGAGTCCTGCCATGCCTGTAGATTGTCTGTTAGGCAATGATCTAGAGCATACTGCTTGGAAAGAAGTAGAGCTCAGATCTCACCTGGAGATGTTAGGGTTACCTGAGTGGGTCTGCATGACCACCCGGTCCATGGCTGACCGAGAGGGAAGTCAAGGGCATCTGGAGCCTGGAACGATGGCCCAGAGAGCTGCCAAGAGGAGGGACGAGGGGCGCGGGAAACCGGCCCCAGAAGTTCCCACAGTGGCTGACGGGGCTCCTGAGGAGGAGACTCCCGAGCCAACTGGGGAAGACATTGCCACCCTAGGTGACTTACCTGAGCTTGCTGGCTGGCAAGTTGAGGGTGGACCCACCAGGGAGGAATTCTGCAAGGCGCAGAAAGAGTGTCCCACTCTAGAAGGGTTGAGGAAACAAGCCTTAAACCAGGCAGCAGGTGACGCCTCTGGCAATCACCACCTATATTGGGAGAATGATCTCCTCTACAGTGAGCCTAGGGTTCCGGTCTTTGGGGCAGCACGTGTGCTGGTGGTCCCCCAATGTTACCGAGCCTTCCTACTGGGTCTGGCTCACGACATTCCCCTGGCAGGACATTTGGGACAAGACAAGACCTTCAACAGGCTTGTCACCCACTTTCACTGGCCCAAAATGAGGACACACTCAGACAAATTCTGCAGGGCTTGTCCTACCTGCCAGGCTAGTGGTAAAGCAGGAAAGAGGGTTAAAACCCCCCTGATTCCACTTCCTGTCGTTGGCACCCCCTTTGAAAGGGTGGGCGTCGACATTGTTGGCCCCTTGGACCCCAAAACTGCCTTAGGCAACAGGTTTATCCTGGTTTTGGTGGACCATGCCACCCGGTACCCAGAGGCAATCCCTCTGAGGACCGTAACTGCATCGGTGGTAGCCAGAACCCTGATGGGGATATTTACCCGTGTGGGATTCCCCAAGGAGATAGTGTCTGACAGAGGCACTAACTTCATGTCCGCGTACATGAAGCATCTGTGGGATGCGTGTGGTGTAACCTACAAGTTCACCACACCCTATCACCCCCAGTCTAATGGGCTTGTGGAGAGATTCAACAAGACCCTGAAAGGCATGATTGGTGGCCTCCCTGAGGCCATGAGGCGTAAATGGGACGTCCTCTTACCATGCCTTCTCTTTGCTTACAGAGAGGTCCCCCAGAGGGGGGTAGGGTTCAGTCCCTTTGAGCTTCTCTATGGGTACCCCGTCAGGGGACCCTTAAGCATTGTCAAGGAGGGATTGGAGAACGCTCCAAAGACACCCCCTCAGGACGTGGTCAGCTACATGTTGGCCCTCCGCAATCAGATGACCCGCTTCTGGAAAGAGGCCCAAAGTAACCTGGAGGCCAGTCAAGAGGTGATGAAACAATGGTATGACCAGAAGGCCACTCTGGTAGAGTTTCAACCTGGAGACAAAGTGTGGGTAATGGAGCCAGTAGAGCCCAGAGCTCTCCAGGACCGCTGGTCTGGCCCATTTGAAATAAAGGAGCGGAAAGGGGAGGCCACTTACCTAGTGGACCTCCAAACCCCTAGGAACCCCCTAAGGGTGCTCCACGTGAACCGACTAAAAGCTCATTTTGAGAGGTCGGAGATCAACATGCTTCTGGTCACAGATGAAGGAATGGAAGAGGAGAGTGAACCTCTCCCTGACCTCCTCTCTGCCCAAGAAGGTGATGGGTCCGTAAGCGGGGTCATTCTGTCTGACTCCCTGACTCTAAACCAGAAAGGAGACTGCTATGAGCTGTTGGAGCAGTTCTCCCCCCTCTTCTCCCTTACTCCTGGACTGACCCACCTCTGTGTTCATGATATTGACACCGGTGACAGTCTCCCTGTGAAGAACAAAATTTACAGGTTGTCAGATAAGGTGAAGGCCAGCATCAAGGAGGAGGTCTCCAAAATGTTGACGCTAGGGGTTATTGAGAAGTCCAGTAGTCCCTGGGCCAGCCCAGTGGTGTTGGTCCCTAAGGCTACTGCCCCAGGCGCGAAGCCAGAACTCCGGTTCTGCGTGGACTACCGGGGTCTCAACTCAGTCACACGGACTGATGCTCACCCCATCCCCCGAGCTGATGAGCTCGTGGACAGGCTAGGCGCTGCCAAGTTCCTGAGTACGTTTGATCTTACTTCAGGATACTGGCAGATCGCCCTGACTGAGGGGGCTAAGGAAAGGTCCGCCTTTTCCACCCCTGACGGCCATTACCAGTTCCGGGTGATGCCGTTTGGATTGAAAAATGCCCCCGCTACCTTCCAACGGTTGGTTAACGGGGTCCTGGCTGGCAAGGATGCCTTCTGTGCAGCCTACCTGGATGACATAGCTGTCTACAGTTCCAGCTGGGAGGAACACCTGCTCCACCTCAAGGAGGTGCTTCAGGCCCTGCAACAGGCAGGCCTGACCATCAAGGCTAGTAAGTGCCAGATTGGGCAGGGTTCCGTGGTGTACTTGGGACACCTAGCAGGTGGTGGCAAGGTGCAGCCACTCCAGGCCAAGATCGAAACTATCAAGGCCTGGCAACCACCTCGAACCCAGAATGAGGTGAGAGCCTTTTTAGGCCTCACCGGATACTACCGCAGGTTTGTCAAGGGCTATGGTACCATTGTGTCCCCCTTGACAGAACTCACGTCCAAGAAGCAACCTAGGTTGGTGAATTGGACAGAGGCTTGTCAGAAAGCCTTTGACGCCCTGAAGGAAGCCATGTGCACGGCCCCCGTGCTCAAGGCCCCTGACTACTCCCAGGAATTTATCGTGCAGACAGACGCTTCAGAGCATGGCATAGGGGCAGTTCTAGCACAGCTAAATGAGGAGGGCAGAGATAAACCGGTAGTCTTTATTAGCAGAAGACTATTACCACGGGAACAGAGGTGGAGTGCTATTGAAAGAGAAGCTTTTGCTGTGGTCTGGGCACTGAAGAAGCTGAGACCCTACCTGTTTGGGACTCACTTCCTAGTTCAGACAGACCACAGGCCCCTCAGATGGCTCATGCAGATGAGGGGTGAGAATCCAAAACTCTTGAGGTGGTCCATTTCCCTACAGGGGATGGACTTTACGGTGGAACATCGCCCAGGGGTTGACCACGCCAATGCTGATGGTCTCTCCAGGTACTTCCGCCTTAGCGATGAGAGCTCCCAAGAGGTCGGGTAGCTCTCCCCACTTTCAGCTGGGGGGGACACATGTTAGACCTGACAGCCTTAGGGTAGTCACCCCTAACTTTTTGCCTGCCTCCCTCCACTTTGTGGATACTGTTTTTGCTGGTTTTTAGACTCTGCGCACTTTACCACTGCTAACCAGTGCTAAAGTGCATATGCTCTCTCTCTGTAAACATGGTAACTTTGGATCATACCTGATTGAACTATTTAATCTACTTATAAGTCCCCAGTAATGTGCACTCCAGGTGCCTAGGGCCTATAGATTAAATGCTACTAGTGGACCTGCAGCACGGATTGTGCCACCCACTTAAGTAGCCCCTTTTCCTTGTCTCAGGCCTACCATTGCTAGGCCTGTGTGGGCAGTTGCACTGCCACCTCGACTTGGCATTTAAAAGTACCTGCCAAGCATAGAGCTCCCCTTTTTCTACATCTAAGTCACCCTTAATGTGTGCC
Organism: Pleurodeles waltl; assembly: GCF_031143425.1. Taxonomy (NCBI): domain Eukaryota; kingdom Metazoa; phylum Chordata; class Amphibia; order Caudata; family Salamandridae; genus Pleurodeles; species Pleurodeles waltl. Next base: position 73,178,931 of record NC_090438.1, read on the forward strand.
CTGGGTATCCCCTAGAGCAGGGTGCTGTGTAGGTAAAAGGCAGGACATATACCTGTGTAGTTATATGTCCTGGTAGTGTAAAAAACCCTCAATTCGTTTTTGCACTGCTGTGAGACCTGCTCCCTTCATAGGCTAACATTGGGGCTGCCCTCATACACTGTTGAAGTGGCAGCTGCTGATCTGAAAGGAGCAGGGAGGTCATATTTAGTATGGCCAGAATGGTAATACAAAATCCTACTGACTGGTGAAGTCGGATTTAATATTACTATTCTAGAAATGCCACTTTTAGAAAGTGAGCATTTCTTTGCACTTAAATCCTTCTGTGCCTTACAATCCACGTCTGGCTAGGTTTAGTTGACAGCTCCTTGTGCATTCACTCAGACACACCCCAAACACAGGGTACTCAGCCTCACTTGCATACATCTGCATTTTGAATGGGTCTTCCTGGGCTGGGAGGGTGGAGGGCCTACCCTCACACAAAGGACTGCCACACCCCCTACTGGGACCCTGGCAGACAGGATTGAACTGAAAGGGGACCTGGTGCACTTCTTAGCCACTCTTTGAAGTCTCCCCCACTTCAAAGGCACATTTGGGTATAAAACAGGGCCTCTGCCCTACCTCATCAGACACTTGCTGGAGAAGAAACCGGAACCAGAAACTACATCCTGCCAAGAAGAACTGCCTGGCTGCTCAAAGGACTCACCTGTCTGCTTTCTACAAAGGACTGCTGTCTTGCTGTTGCCCTGCTGCCTTGCTGAACTCTTGTCTGGCTGTGAAAGTGCTCTCCAAGGGCTTGGATAGAGCTTGCCTCCTGTTCCTTGAAGTCTCAGGACCAAAAAGACTTCTGCCTTTCACTTGGACGCTCCGTGCGCCGAAAATTTCGACGCACAGCTTGTTTCGCGGCGAGAAAAACGCCGCACACCGACGCTGATCAACGCGACGCTCTCGGGACGATCGAGACTTCGACGCACAACCTCGCAAGGACAACGCCGCCCGACTTTCCAGGAGAAATCGACGCAACGCCTACCGTGAACGCGAAACTTTGACGCACGGCCTCGCAAGGACAACGCCGCCCGACTTCCGAGGAGAAATCGACGCGACGCCTGCCGTGAGACCAAAATTTCTACGCACGGCCTCGCAAGGACAATGCCGCCCGACTTCCAAGGAGAAATCGACGCGACGCCTACCGTGAGATCGAAACTTCGACGCGCAGCCCCGCAGAACGACGCGCAGCCGGAAAACAAGCAGGAGAATCCACGCACAGACCCGGGACATCTGGTAATCCCCGCGATCCACAAAAAGAGACTGTCTGCGCGCCGGAAAACGACGCCCGACTTCCCCGCGTGGAAAAGAACGACGCAAGTCGGTGTGTGCTGAGAGGAAATCGACGCACACCCCCCCTTTTTCCACGCATCTCTTCACCTGTGACCCTCTGAGGAGATTTTCCACCAGAAACCAGGTACTTTGTGCTTGAAAGACACTTTATTATATTCTAAAGACTTAAGACCCTTTATATCACTTTCCTGTGATAGTTCTACAATTTTCCATTGCATCTTTATTCTTTTTGACCTACAATTATCCTGATAAATATTATATATTTTTCTAAACACTGTGTGGTGTATTTTTGTGGTGCTATATGGTGGTATTGTATGATTTATTGCACAAATACTTTACACATTGCCTTCTAAGTTAAGCCTGACTGCTCGTGCCAAGCTACCAGAGGGTGGGCACAGGATAATCTTGGATAGTGTGTGACTTACCCTGACTAGAGTGAGGGCTTTTGCTTGGACAGAGGGTAACCTGACTGCCAACCAAAAACCCCATTTCTAACAAAATACATGTGAGAAAGGGGCTATGGAGAGATGAGAGGCACTGTTAGAGAATGATGACGAGGGTATTATTGAAGAGCCCTAATAAAGAATGCGGTATCCAGTTACACTGTAAGGTCAATATTTACAACGCTTTAAAAATTAATGCAATTGAATATATAATGAAAAATGTGCTGTAGAATGTACTGTGTTTGCCATTTTTCCCAAATTTTCTTGAGGGGCGCCCAAAACCCCATTGTAGTGGCCAGGATTGCTTGCTATGCAGCCTATGGGGGAATGGTCTGACAAAATTTGCCAAGGCTACTTTGGGTTCCCAGTACGGCCCTGCCTGCATCTAAAAGGGAAGGAGTACTGTCCATCTCAGTAGTCCTGGCTTCTAAATAAGTACAGGTTGCAGACATAGCACAAGACTTCCGAAGGAGCGGAACATTTTTAAAGTAGTGGTGGCTATAAAATAATAAATGTGTCATTCTACAAACTTGTAGTAAAGTGTCAGGTTTGATGGTTCAGGCCCCATTCACAGAGTAACAGAAATCGTGACTTTTAGAAATAGTACCAACATTTAAATAAATTATAGAATGCAAGGGAAGAACTCTTCTACACACTAGGTTAAATGGCAGCAAACCCCCTATGATGCACATTGACAAGTTGAATGCATTCCAGTTTTTTTTTTTATGTCACCGTTTCTGTATAATTAAGCGCCTCTCATGGAGCTGACAATACATTACCAGTTATGTGCGAGAGGAACTTCATCAATAAGGGCCTGATTTAGAAATTAGCAGACGAGTTACTCCGTCACAACAGTGACAGATAACCTATCCACCGAAATCTAAATCCCATTATGTCCTATGGGATTTACATGTCAGCGGATTGGATATCCAACACCGTTGTAACTGAGTAACTCGTCTGCCAGTATCTCAAACAAGCCCTAGGACTCTTATCTTAATAAGACACCTATTTACATTTTACTTAGCATCCCTATGTCACTGTACACACCTCTGCCTTGTGACTCATGGTGTACAGCAGAGAGTTCTGGGGGAGGGATAGGCTTGAGCAACATGCAACTACAGCTACAATTTCCACTTTGAAACAGGGAAAGTGCGCATTATAAGAACCATTTGAAATAGAAAATGATAGCCAGTGCTCTTTTTTTCAGGCGTGAGGTGTCTTTCAAAGGGAGCTTTATATTCTCGCTCTCCAGTTATGCAACTATTCGGCCACAATCAGCTTACACTTGTAAAACGCATTAGGGATTAGATGGATCTGTTTGTCTCTATTTATCTACTGCACTTATTTTAGTTTAGTTTAATGGATTTATAAAGCGCATGGCTACCTGAATGCTTCCCAGCGCTGAAAAGAAACATTAGACTTATGTTTCTATTATTTGATACAAGAACACATTCCAAGGAAGGAATGTGTTGAGGGCATTTTCGCCTTCCCTCAGCTGCCATTTGTGTGGACTGCTTTCTGGGGATTAGAAATCTTTTTTACACACCCCTTTTGTTGGAGGTGACAAAAGGATGAAATGGTGAAATCCAGGGGCCATGTTACAAAGAGTGTGCCAGGTGCACAAGGGAGTGTGCACCCATTTTCTACACTTTCGGAGCACTGTGATGTTATAGAAAAAGGCACAGATGCCTGTGCACCATCTTCTGTAATAGGGATATCACCAATGCACATCAAACGCTGGAGCAATCTTTATTCCCTTATTAGCATGGTGGCATGCCCCAATGCTGATTAGGGAACACTTTGATTTTGCACATGGGTGCAGATGCAAAAAGGCCATAAAGAGTGCATTGACTGTGCACCACCATAATGTGCCACACAGTTAGTGTGCCCCCTGATTGTGACCCCTTCAAGGGAAAAAGGCAGTACCATGGACCCCCCCCCAAAACATCCCTTTGCAGTCGAGTGCAGTCACTCACCCTTTGCCCCTACTTTAAAGTGCATCCAGGTTCGCACAAAAGCTGCTCTTCGTTTAACCAATGCACTGCACTCGGGGCAGCACAAGCTCCTGGCTGCAATCAAAACCACGATCTAAAAGTGGAAGCAATTTAACAAATATGGAGGTAGGCAGGTAAACATGTGGTCCTGTGAAGCTTAGTTAGAAAGTGTTGGACCTGGCCCTTTTGGCAGGTTCACCCCCTGACTTATTGCCTCCTTCCTCCTATTTTTTCTGACCTCTTGCTGTTGGCTCTAGGACTGCTGATCATTGCTAAAGTGCAGGTGCTCTCCCTTCTAAAGTTGGTATGATTGGCTTATATCTAGTTGGCATATTTAATTTACCTGTAAGTCCCTTGTACAGTGGTATCTCCATACCCAAGGCCTGTAAATTAAATGCTACTAGAGGGCCTGCAGCGCTGCTTGTGCCACCCACTTAAGTAGCCTTTCAAATCTGTCTCAGGCCTGCAAGCACAGGGCCTGCATGTGCAGTTTTCTGCCACAGGGACGCTGCATCTAAATTTACTTGCCAGGCCCAGAGCTCCCCTTTTACTACATGTACGTCACTCCTAATGTAGGCCCTTGCTAGCCCTATGGGCAGGGTGTTATGTATGTAGAAAGCAGGACATGTGCTTGGTTGTGTGGCTTGCCCTGGTAGTGACAAACAGCCTATGTAGTTTCTCACTGCTGTGGGTGCTGCCTTCTCATAGGATTGCATTGGAAAAACCCTGCCTTAGGTGTAGGGGCTATTGTCTGATTTATGAGGGGTAGCGTAGGCATGCTTGGTATGGTTGTAATGGTAGTGAGAAATGCTGCTTACTGGTCTAAGTGGATTTTTTATTACTATTACAGAAATTCCACTTTTAGAAAGTGAGCATTTCTCTGTGATTATGACTCTGGTGTTTTGCAGCTTGACTCCAATCCATGTCAAGGCAGAGTGACAGTAGGGCTTTGTGCATACTTTTCAGACAGCCTGTACACAGGGAGGGTGGAGGTGTCACAGAGGTGCATCTGCATACTAAACAGTCTTCCTGGGGTGATAGAAGGGAGAGGTGGGGCACACCTGTATTTGTAGAGGCTGTGCTCCGGCCTCACACAAACGGGTTGTTTACCCCCAACTGATGTTTGGAGCCTGCGCTGGAGGAGAGAGGGGGCACCTCTAGAACCAGTTGCAACTGGTTGGAACCTCCTCCCTCCTTTCTTTGTGAACACTTTGTAAAACTGAGTATAAGTACAGGGGATTTTCCCCCACAATTTAGACATTTTTTGGGCAAGAAACTATTCTTGAAACTGGACACAGAACGCTGCTGAATGGACTCACCAGGACCCACCTTAGACTGCTGCTGCTGTGCTGACCTGTGCCCTGCTGGGTCACTAGGAGGATCTGGCACCACCTGCATCCCTTGTGCTGGCCTGCTGTTTGGGCATGGTAGCCCTGTGCTCCCCCTCCTTCTGTCTCCAGGGATAGGATGTTGTGGCACCTGACCCCTGCAACTACCCAAAGCACGAGGAGTGCTTCATTTCTTTTTGCCTGGAGCTGAGTGCATTGCTTTTTTTCGAGGGCACTCTAGCACTTCGTGAGCGCTCTTACTGGCCCCAGCCACTTGCAAGTGCATCGTGGTGCAAGGAAGTTCACCGTGCGACTTGGGCTCTGTTTTACTGGCCCCGCGTTTGGAAACGCTTATCAGAGTTTGCCTATCACTGCTGCGGTCCGGACGGATCTAGTGTGGTGTCCCCGGTGGACTGGAGCACTGTGAGGAGTGCCCCCAGGGCACTACCAGGCACCTGCTTGTGGGCTCCTTCACCACCCCGGCCCGGAACATTGTGCTCGCCCACCACATCGGGTGCGGCCGCATCGGAGTGGAGTGGAAGCGTCACTGGAGGCCCCTGCTCCACCAGGCCCCCATCTTTTGAGGTGCGTGAGGCGGGAAGGGAGTCTTCAACAGAAGCTCCCCACCTCCTTTTCAGCCTCAGAGATTGCGGGTGTGCGGAAGCCTCATCGGAGGCCCCCCCATCGTCAGATCTCTTCTTCTCCTCCTTTGCAGTGTTTCGATTCTGGCCCACCCCCTTGTGGAGAGTCCCCGTAGTGGCCCGGGGAGGGTAACCCAAGTTCCTTGCGGGTGCCAGAAGGGGCACCAATAGAAGAAACTGAGGGGGTGCATGCTGCCCCCCTCCCTCTGATATAAACAGCCCCTGTTTTGGGCATAAGAGCACCGGGGCCCCCATATCGATCTTCTTGGCACTAGGAGTGCCTTTTCATCACTGAGCAGGTACTTTTTGGGCGTACTCATTCTTATGTCCGTGATGTGGACAGTACAGAGTGATAGGTTAACCTGCTGAGTTTATGATGTGCTACATATATGTGTTGATGTTCCTTTTATGGGCATGACATGCTGATATGTTTTTATAACTTGCCATATGTTTTATAATGTTCCTGGTATGGACATTTATGATATTTCTATGGCAAGTGCCTTTCTTTAGTAATGTGATTCCTGACTACTGCTTATGTTGCAGAATAATAAGTAACCTGTGTGTTATGTGTGACTACTGCTGGTTCTGCAGAGTAACTATTGTGTAACGTTCTGACAACTGCTTGAGTAGCAGGGTATTACTGACATGTTGTGTTTGGTCTAATAATTATGTTGTGTACAATAAAGTTTATTTTTATATAACTTGTTGTTGTGTTTTCTTTGTTGTGGAGATAGTGTGTCATGTGTCTTGTGTGTGTTGTGCAAACACTGTACACATTACCTCTGGGAGAGGCCTGACTCCTCATGCCAAGCTACCAAGGGGGTGCGCAGGGGTTACCTTGGATGTGTACTTTTGCTCTGACTAGAGTGGGTGGGTTCTGCCTGGCTTAGGTGCATACCCTAGCCAACCAGAAACCCCGTTTCTAACAGAAAGGGACTGAAGTGTAAAAAATAAAGTTGCTTCTATGAATCAATCTCTATTCAGATGAACATGTGCTCTGAGCAGCACTCCCCCTCAGTGCACGTCAGCCCCGTGACCCCGCCCCTTTCAAAGAAAAGGATAATAAGCATAGTTTATTATCCTTTTCTTTGAAAGGTTTTGCAGCTGCCGCTGGTGGTGGGGGTGGGGGGCTGGGGGGGTGCGACGCTCCTCCAATCCCATGGAGGAGCCGCCACTGCATTTCGATGCATTCCCAGGTTCACTATTCTTATTAAATCTAGGAATGTGGCAAAATCCAAGGGTGGGTTCTTGGGACCACTCACATTCCACCCATTGAAAGCCTCCCCAAAGCACAGTAACATAAGTCAGCGACTTGGGCTGCCTGGTGCTCCTCTAGGTTTACTAAACTAAGGTGGCATTGTGTGGCTTAGTGAATATGACAAGGGTTTGCATTACCTTGCATGACACCAGGAGCTGTGGGGGAGGCTGGCATCACGCGCGGCTGCAACTCCAATTTGCACTTTGAATCAGGGAAAGAGCGCATTATAAGAACCATTTGAAACAGAAAATGCTAGCCAGTGCTCTTTATTTCTGGTAGAAGATGTATTCCATCACACGAGGAGGAACAAGTTCCTAATAAATCTGGGCCAAGGTTAAATATTAGCAAACCTCATTTGGCACACATTGGCAAAGTCCATTTCCTTCCAGTTTCTTTCATTTAATGTAATTGTTTTCGTGTAATTAAGCACCTCTCATGCAGCTGAAATTTCATTGGCAGCTGTGTGCGAGACGCACTTCATCACAAAGATTCTTATCTTAATAAGATAACTATTTACATTTAATTAAGCATTCCTACGTCACTGTCCACACACTGGTCTGCCTCTGCCTTGTGACTCATGGTGTACAGCAGAGAGCTGTGGGGGAGGGGAGGCTGGCATCACGTGCGGCTGCAGCTCCAATGTGCACTTTGAATCAAGAAAAGAGCGCATTATAAGAACCATCTGAAACAGAAAATGATAGTCAGTGCTCCTTATTTCTGGTAGCAGATGTCTTTCAAAGGGCAATGTATATTCTCAAACTCTTATGCAACTGTTCGGCCACAATCAGCTTGCACTTGTAAAATGCAGAGGATCAGACTGATGTGTTTGTCTCTATGTATATGTTGTACTTGTGTTTATGTTCTTTGATACAAGGACACTTATTCCAAGGAAGGAATATGTTGGGGGCATTTTCGCCTTCCCTCAGCTGCCGTTTACGTTTACTGCTTTTTACAATCTCTTTTTCTGTTGTTCTAAGCATTTTATTAATTTGCAAAACATAAAAAATGACATAATCAAAAAAAGCATTTAACATTTCGAAAATTAGGACCTAAATAATTACATGTCACACATAGTGATCCGCAAAAAAGAAATAAAACAATTCCTATGTGCAAAGCTAGGGAGGGAGAGAAAGAGAGAGCATTGACGTAAGGATAGAGTGGTGGAATGCTCGTGTGTGTAGTATATGTCGAATCATATTATAAAGGTGGAAACAAACTCACAAATATGTAAGTAGGCAGATAAACACGTGGTCCGGTGAAGCTTAGGTGGGGCGGGGCTGAAGTCTACAGAACCATTTTATTAAGCTGGATGTAAAGTCTGAAGACCAGATTCATTAAAAAGTTATGCAGCGCAACGCAGCACGACAACTTGTGCTGCGCTGCATGACAGAGAGAGAGCAGGAATTTGTCATATCTGATAGGATACAATGCATTCCTGCTCTCTTTCTGTGCTGCGGCACTGAGTGCTGGCTTGCGCCAATGCAGGCATCCTTGCACTATGGTGTAACGGTGCCTGTGTTACAAGCAGTATTGTTTTGGTGCAGGAAGGGACACCTTCCTGCTTCATAAACAATCCGCAGCGTTATTTTCCTCTTTCAATGTGTGCTGCAAATAGCAGCGCATGTAGAAAGAGGAAATAACAAGGAGAAATAAAGATATTCTTGTTACAGCTGGGTGGGGAAGGCGTAGCATTTTGTCACATTTTTAGGTTTGCTAGTCTTAGTTGGTAAATCTGACTTAAGCCATTGCTTGTCTTGCATCACTGTGTGTCACACAAGGACAATGCAATAGTTTGAGAAATCTGGACATTTCCACTTTAGTGACTTGCATTCACGCTCATGTTCCCTGCTCATGGATCTCCCCTCTCACCACACATGTGCAAACTGACTAGTGTGATGAGAATGTGAGAAAGAACACGTTGGATGCAGCTAAACATGGCCGACCATGGTGTAGCTTTAAAACAAAGGTGCACAGAAACTGCCCTGCCATTGTTACACCGGCTGGTCCCACAGTGTCATTTACAAAGAGTGCCCAGATTTACTAAGGTTTTGCGTTGGGGTTGCACCACTTTTTTTTGATGCAGCCCGATTCAAAATCTAATTTGGTATTTACTAAGCTACGCGTAGCTAGATTTCTGTTGTTTGGTGTAGATTTGAAAAAAAAAAGAAGGCAATGCAGCACATAGCACTGCCTTGTGTTACCTTGCTTTGGGGAGGCCTAACATGAGTGAGGCATCGGCATTTCTGTTTATCCACCAATGGATTTTGATGCAAAACCCATATATAAAATAAAATCAATAAAAATAAATTTGCACCAAAATTGCGCACCTGCCTAAGGCTGATGTAACAAGGAGAAATACCTTTTTTTCTCTTTGCTGCTTCCTCTGCATGTGTGCTGCATTCCTTCATGTGCACAACAACTGTGTTTAATAATTATATATACTTTGTAAATAAATAATAACTGCTGCCCAAGCCATTCTTATAGTTTTGCGGGCCCTGGAATAATATGAACTGTCACACTTGGAGGAGTGCAATGGTTAATAGCTATGTTGGCACTGTCATTGTCCGCCCAGGCAGGGACAGTGTGAAGCAGGCTACAGTTGCCTGCTGAGAAGGGGTGACAAGGATAGCTTTCGTGCAGGATTCCTTGCGACATGACGCAAGTATGCCAGTGTTGGTGCTAGGCACGCTAGGCAGCCACAAGTGTTCCATCACTAGAGGAGAGCAGCACTGAGCCATGTCTTTGTAAATATGATGAAATTCTTCTCTCTCCATTACTAATAACACAGCAACATCCCTCACTGTTCAGCATTGCGTGAAATCCTTACTTAATCTGGGTCAGAGTATTTATTTCAACTGTGTGCATGGGGCAGGGAACCTCTAAGTGCTGGTGTCCAGTCAATTCCAACGCCGTCCTTAGAGCAAAGAACACCATTGTGCTATCTGCCTGGTCGCTGGAAAGGCAACCCAATGCTTGGGAGCTGAAGTCTCTGACGCCTGGCTCTCTGACACTACCAGGGTTACCCCACACACAGGAGGTCTTAAACTGCGCTTGTTCAGCTGGCTGAGTTACGTTGTCCTGGCATTCAGACATGTGCACTTTAATTCAGGAAGCAAGGAAAGGAGCAGCCTTGCTATCTGACATTAAAAGTCGTGCTATGCTCCCTCTTCCCCACGTAACTCTGCAGAACCTCACCATAGGATATTAAAAGAAGACATGATGATATCAGAACTAGCATTAGTGGCATGCATACTCATCTGAGGTGGGAAACAGCCTTTACCAGGAAGAGTTTACCATGCAGGACCTTTACCAACCAGTCTTTACCATTCAGCTAAGTATTTGTACCTTTACCATGCAGTACTTTACTAAGCAGGTAAGTATTTTTAATAACATATTTTTTAATGTTATTGTGTGAAATGGTCCTCTCTCCAGGGCAAACATTTTGCCTTTCCCCTCCAGTTTTTTCAGAATTCATTTTTATTGGCCTTAGGACTCTATGCTCTTTACCAATGATAATCAATGCTAAAGTGCTTGCGCTCTTTTCCTAAAAACGTGGTCTGGTTACTGCATACCAAATTGGCATATTTCATTTACTTATAGGTCCCTTCAAAGTGCAGTACATGTGCCCGGAGCACATAAATTAAATGTTACTAGTGGGTGTGCAACACTGCTTTGCCTCCAACTTAAGTAGCACTTTAAAACATGTCCCAGTTCTGCCATTGCAGCCTCAATGTAGCGTTACACTGTCATGTCGACTTGGCATTTAAATAAAATCCCTTGCCAAGCCTTAAGCTCCCCTTTTATTACATATAAGTCACCTCAAAGGTAGGCCTTTAGTAGCCCATGGGGCAGGGTGCTATCTAATTAAAAGGTAGGACATGTACTTTTAAGTTTTACAGGTCCTAGTAGTAGTAAAAGTGCCAACTATGTTTAACACTACCGTGAGGCCTATCCCTCCCATAGCATAACACTCAGGTGTCATTATTACATTTAATAAGTTGTAATTCCATGTTGTGGGCAGTGCAGGGCCCCCCTACCCAGCACCCTCAGAATGCTCACTATCTGCTATGATGCGCACTGTCTGCTATAGCAGACAGTGCGCATTGAGGGGGCTGTGGGCACCCTCTGTGCAATGACATTAGCCTTGGCTCCATGAGGGACTACGGCCAATGCTGCTGCACAGTTTCCACTGGGCTGACCGGCAGAAACCTCTGATTTCAGAGGTTTCTGCCGGTCAGCCCAGCGGAAACCTCGGAATGGGCCCAGGGGGGTACCGCCAGCTCTGCAGTGGGCTCCTCTCCACAGGGCTGTCAGGCCAATAGTCGGCCTGCCAGCCTCGGAATGAGGCCCTAAGTTCTCATTTTAGAACAATTCAACAATCGAAATACAATTACAATGCACTGCTTATGACGTCAGATATTTTATCACTCCTGACATGTTCTATGACATCATTGTGAAGTCACTGATGACATCATCTATGCAACTTTGTACACATTACTCTATAAACTAGTGTGGACTTAGTAGTATAAAAGTAAATATAAAATAGCTCAAAATAATATGAAACATCATTAATGGAATCATACACACAATCTCCTTAGGTGAAGCAAACTTCTTTAAAGTGCAACATTGATTGTGTACCACACACTTGTGTGTAGTCGATCTCATGTTAACAATCAACCACGTATAGATGGGTAACCATACTGTGCATGGTATTCAATCTGTATGCCCCTGTTCAGAGAAGATCTACTGGATTACTGGTATAAAAAGTAAACAACATTTTGAATTCAGCAAGGGGTCATTTGTGTAGAATCTACAAGGATTTCATTCAGAAAATAACAGCAGATTTAAAAAATATTGAAATTGAGGTGAAAAAAATATAAAGAGTGAAAACTAGGTTTTAAGCAAACCTTTGTATTTCCAAAATGGGCAAAAGATAAGGTGTTGAGAAGCAATGGTTTTTTGCACATCTCTGAATTCCGGGGTCCCCATACTGGCATGTGAATTACAGGGCATTTCTCAAATAGTGGTCTTTTTTTACACACTGTCTTACATTTGGAAGGAACAAAGTAGAGAAAGACAAGGGGCAATAACACTTGTTCTTCTATTCTGTCTTCCCTCAAGTCTCCCAATAAAAATGGTACCTCACTTGCATGGGTAGGTCTAATGTCCGCGACAGGAAATGTAACATGGTCACATCACATTTTTACTTTGAAAACAGATGTGTTTTTTGGAAAGTGCCTAGCTGTGGATTTTCACCTCTAGCTCAGCCGGCACCTAGGGAAACCTACCAAACCTGTGTAGTTTTGAAAACTAGACACCTAGGGTAATCCAGGATGTTGTGACTTGTGGGGCTCTCTGTTATCCAGAATCCTTTGCAAACCTCAAAATGTGGAAAAAAACACTTTTTCCTCACATTTCAGTGACAGAAAGTTCTGGAATCTGAGAGGAACCACAAATTTCCTTCCACCCAGCATTCCCCCAAGCCTCCCGATGAAAACTGTAACTCACTTGTGTGGGTAGGCCTAGTGCCCGTGACAGGAAATGCCCAAAAAACAACATGGACACATCACATTTTCCCATGGAAAATTTACCTGTTTTTTTACAAAGTGATTAGCTGTGGATTTTGGTTTCTACCTCAGCCGGCACCTAGGGAAACCTACAAAACCTGTACATTTTTTACAACTAGACACCGAGGGGAATCCAGGATGGGGTGACTCGTGGGTCTCTCACCAGGTTCTGTTATCCAGATTTCTTTGCAAACCTCAAAATTTGGCAAAAAAACACTTTTTCCTCACATTTCGGCGACAGAAAGTTCTGGAATCTGAGAGGAGCCACAAATTTACTTCCACCCAGCATTCCCCCAAGCCTCCTGATACAAATGGTACCTCACTTGTGTGGGTAGGCCTTGTACCCGTGACAGAAAACGTCCCAAAACACAACATGGACACATCACATTTTCCCATAGAAAATTGACTTGTTTTTTGCAAAGTGCCTAGCCATGGATTTTGGCCTCTAGCTCAGCCTGCACATAGGGAAACCTACCAAACCTATGTATTTTCGAAAACTAGACGCCTAGGAGAATCCAGCATGAGGTGACTTGTGGGGCTCTCACCATGTTCTGTTATCCAGAATCCTTTGCAAACTCAAAATTTGGCAAAAAACAATACTTTTTCCTCACATTTCAGTGATAGAAAGTTCTGGAATCTGAAGGGAGCCACAAACTTCCTTCCAAGCAGCATTCTTCCAGGTCTTCCTATAAAAATGGTATCTCACATGTGTGGGTATGCCTAGTGCCTGTGACAGGAAATGCCACAAAACACTCTGTGGACAGTTCAAAATTATCAAATACAAAACTACCTGTTTGCGGGGCACCTGTGTTTTTGGTCCTGGACTCAGCAGCCATCTAGCGAAACCTACCAAACCCAGACATTTCTGAAAACTAGACATCTGAACGAGTCCAGGGATGTGTGACTTGTATGATCCCCCAGTGTTTTCTTACCCAGAATCCTCAGCAAACCTCAAATTTAGCTAAAAAATCTAATTTTTCCCACATTTCTGTTTGGGATCACTGCACCGGCACAAATTTCCTACCACCCATCATTCCCCTCAGTCTTCCGATAAAAATGATACCTCACTTTTGTAGGTAGGCCAAGTGCCTGGGACAGGGAAGAGCCAAAAACATGTTGAAATGGAGGGAGAGCTAAAGCGGGTCCAAAACGGCAGTTTAAAAAAATAAATATTTAGGCTGACAAGTGGGGCAGAACTTTTATCGGTATAGATGCAACAATGCTGGGTGGTAGGAATTTTGTGGATTCCTGCAGATTCCAGAAGGTTCCATCACAAAAATGTGGGGAAAATGTTTGATTTCAAGAAAAGTTGGAGGTTTGCAGCACATTGTGGATAAGAAATAGTGCGGGGTGCATATGAAGCACACCACCCTGGACTCACCCAAATGCTTATTTTTCAGATGTGTCTAGGTCTCGCAGATTTTTCTACATGGCAGTGTCCCAAAGTACAAAAATTGAAGCCCTCACCATTCCAAGTGGGACGATTTTGAGAGTTAGCCAAGCTCTCATGGCCCAAATGTGAAATCAAACCCAAAAATAATCAAATGTCCTCTTGCTTGCTGTTGTGATAAGATGTTTTAGTGTGCAGGGGAGAGCTGAAAGACTGTTACCCCCTTCAGTTGGGGTGGGGGCATAACCATGCCCATACTGGTTGGTAGCCACCACCCTACTATTTCTTTTTAAATTTCCTGTCATCTAGTAGGCTTTCTGCCCCTTGGGGAGTGGATTGGGGGCAATTGCCCCATTTGCCCACTGGCTGGCATAACAACTTTGGCCCATTTATTGTGAATGGGTGTATGGCCATGCTCCCACCCTCCTTTTCTGAAAATAAATCTTCCCCGGTGTCTGGTGGGCTTTCTGCCCCTCTTGGGGGCAGATGGTCCTTACAAAAATAGGCCGAGAAATGGCCAACAGTAATATGCACCCCATGGGGAGCGACCCTCTCCCAAGGGGCTGCCCCCAAACAAAACACACATACACACAACTATCCCTTGTGCCTAAGTGGTTTCTGCCACCCATGGGGGCAGATCGGCCTAATAGAAATAGGCAGATCTGCCCCAAAGGGAGCAGAAATGGCCTAAAATAAATTTGGACTTCAGGAGAGAGACCCTTGCCTAAGGGGTCGCTCCACATCTGTAAAAAAAAAAAGAAAATATCCCTGGTGCCTAGTGGTTTCTGCCCCCCTTGAGGCCAGATCGGCTGAATTAATATAGGCTGATCATCCCCCAAGGGAGGCAGAAATGGCCTAAAATAAATTTGCCCCCAGGGGAGCGACCCTTGCCTAAGGGGTCGCTACCGCGTTTAAAAAAATCCCTGGTGTCTAGTGGGTTCTGCCCCACTGGGGACATATCAGCCTAATTAACATAGGCCAATCTGCCCCCTGGGGGAGCAGAAAAGGCTTTAAAAAAAATACCCCCTGGGGGAGCGAGCCTTGCTCAAGGGGTCCCTCCCCTCATGCCAAATACAAATATAAAGAAAGATCCCTGGTGTCTAGTGGGCATTGCTGCACAGAAATGCTCAAAGAGACATCAAAGGAAAGGAAAGGCCTTTCCTTTGATGCCTCTCTGCCTGCCCCCACCTCCCGAATGGGAGAGAAATGCAAACATTTCGCTTCTGATGGTGCTGGAAGCTGAGCTTCCAGTGCAATGGGGGCAGGGTCTGATGAGGTCAGCCTGTGATCATGTCATGAGACGTCACTGGAGGAAGGCGGAAGGCCCGAGGGTGGAAGGGGAAGTGATTCCCCTTCCATCCCTGCCCTAGTGGGTGGGTGGAAGGCTCATTACGTCCGTGGTGACCAAGGGGTTAATATTAAAAACAAAAACACTGCCCGTATACATAACATAAACATTAAGATAGAGCACACAAATATTGCTTTCATGAACCTCAACTTTTACAAATATCGATAACAAAGTTATTGTAAAAACAAATATCGTCACCTATAAATAAAAGTATAATGTCATAAATATTGATTACCACACCACTACCAAAATTATTGTTAAAAAATAGCTAATAAATGCATAAAGAAATACCAAAATACTTATTTTAACATAAACCATTTACTTCCAGTAAACCTTACACTTATTATTAACATCTACAATTAAATTAAAATAAGTTACACCACCCAGAATTTAAACATTCACCCCACAAAAACGTACACCTTAATAACATGCAATTAATACCCCAAAATATTATTCTAAACTATGCACATTAAAACAAAAAACAAAAATATATCACAATCTGTAAGTTAATCATTTTAGATTTAATTGAAAAAACTCTAAATTATGCTACAAACATAAATCAACGTTTACCAAACAAGGTTTCACCTGATAAAAAAAGAAAATAAAGAATTTAATCTAAACAAGCCAATACTATAACACTATAAACAACCTAAACCAATAAAACAACACAAACAATTAACCAAACAACATAAAAAGCACACTAATTAAAGCAAATAAATACTCCAAAAATGACAAACGTTGCAAGAGGAGGAATATCTGCCGGATCCTTACAACAAATGACTATAAAAGAAAATATACATCTCTTTAACTAAATATTCAACTAATACTTATATTTAAACTAATAATGAATTGCACCTAAAGTAAAAAAATATAAATTAACAAATAAATAGTAACATACTCTGTATCTTCTATTGTTTTTCCTGCTTAAAAGAAAAAAACTTTCCAAATCAACAAACTGCCTGAAAATATCAACTACAACAGAGCATCAAGAAGGCATAAAAAATATACAAAATTAATCAATTAGAAATTTACCCAAACAGCTGCCAAAAATAAGCCTCACCCCCTAAATCTCAACAAACTAGCAAATTGTGTTGAACGTCTGTATAATCTAACCTGATTATTATAGAAAGGGCGCAGATAGCCAACAACTATATTTTGTATGATTGATATGGTGTGTAACCAGCTAGAACTGTCCATGTGACCCCTTCACTGCTGAGGGGACCCCAGTCTAACATTCTTTACAATGTGTGGTGGGGCACCTTGGAACCAATTTTGATGTTCCTGAAATGTTAAAGGTATTTCTAAAAAATGTTGATATGCTCTATACTGGACAGGTGGATTAGCCGCTGTGTATGTGTGAAATGTATTTGTTTTTTAATCGTTTGGAGGAAAATTGACCCATGAGTTAAATACTTCAGTTTTGTATGCATTGTGTGCCTCTACCTCAAAGGTAACATCTCCACCCTCATTAACTAACCCATTTTGAAGAAAATGCTGTATAACAGCATGTCTGCAGTTGATAGGAATATTAAGTGTATTCAACATTTTATTGTATGGAATTCAGAGAAGGAAATACTACAGTGGGGTATCCTTTTTGAAGTTTAAGCTTACATAACCTACAGATGTTTAGGTGTTTCCTATACTGCTGAGAAGGATTTCGTCCTTACACCGTTGATGTCTCCTTATTAAGGTGAAAAAGGCACCTTGGGAACACAGGAGAAAACAACTCAGGAGACTCATTAAATGAGTACCTGACCCATATACAGTGGTAGCACCATGTTATGTGGTTCCTAATAATATATTAGGACTGTGCATCAGGACAACAGAACTTCTGAATATTGGGGACTAATTCCATCCACACCATCAGGAGCTGTTGGAATAAATCCTGGCTATCTCGTAGTGCTTCACCCAATCCCCTAAACCTCCTGGAGGAAAGGTGATTCTGTCAAGCAGAACATGACGCTCTGACTCGCCAAGAAAGTCATAGAAACAGATGTCACCCTTTTGTTGTGTTACTTATACATAACCAGGCAAAAACACAAAAAATATACAAACTGAGATTTCAACATATTTTTGAAACAAGCATAATCTTGCATAAAGAGAATGGGCTGCACTAATTACGCAGATGAAACAATGCAAGGTAGTAGGAAAGTACCCTCTTGTTTGGCATGGTTACCCCCTTTTCCTGCCTAATGTCAGTGTGTTTGTCTGTGTTCACTGGGATCCTCATAACCAGGACCCCAGTGATTATGCTTTCTACCCTAAAGTCTGTATTTCATCCACAATTGGCACACTGGTGCCCCCTTATAAGTCCCGGGTATATGGTACATAGGTACCCATAGGCTGCAGCATATATTTTGCCACCCATAGGGAGCCCATGCAAAGGCCTCTGCAGGACTACCACTGCAGCCTGCGTGAAAAGGTGCAAGCAGGTTACTTATAAATCACCCCTATGGTAGGCCTTTTAGCCCAGAAGGCAGGGTGCCAAGTACCTGTGTGTGAGGGCATCCCTGCACTAGCAGAGGTGCCCCCACAAACTCCAGGCCCATTTTCCCAGACTGCCTGCGTGGATCCCCTCTCCTGCTGAGCTGCATAGATCCTACATCACGAGTGGTAGACTGAAGTAGTCCGGGTGGTTCTCTCTTCCAACTGTCCACCTTTGGTGGAGGTAAGACCTTGCGTCACCACGCAAGACAGTACTCCCCCATGCACTGCATCTGTTGCATCTGCCATGGCTTGTTGACATCCTTCCCCCAAGATCTTCATGCATCTTGCAGCTCCAGCCCCCGGCACTCTATCCTGTGACGCACAGCTTCCTGAGTCATTCTCCAGGAGCATGGGAGCCTTTGTCATAATGCTGCGTGGGCCTCTCCTGCAACTTTCTTGTCCCTGTCCTGTGGGACTCCTGTGTGTGCTGCCTGGTCATCAGTGGGCTCTGTGTCGCTGAGGGCCTCCTCTGACTCCCCCTCCTGGGTAGAGTCGACCTTGTCCTTCCTGGTCCCCGGCAGCACCATTTTCTGCTAAATGCAAGCTTTGCGTGTGCCATGGCTTGTTGGCAGACTCAGAAGTAGCAAACCTGACTGAATTCCTCCATCCAGCATGGGACATCACTTGCACCCTCCAGGAATGCGACTTCATCTTCTTTGGTGCAGTACTAACTTTTCTTCGCCACTGGTGGTTCTCCTTTTGCACCTTCATCCAGGTTAGCCGAGGCCCCTGTTCTCCCTGGACTCTTCTCTGCTTCTTGGACTTGGTCCTCTTCTTCCCACAAGTCGTCTTGTCCAGGAATCCACTTTTGGTGTCTTGCTGTCTTGCATTGTGCAGCACACACAGAAGTGCCAAAGCACCATTAGTGATTGTTTATGTGCAGGAAGGGACACCTTCCCACACATAAACAATAATTTCTGGCATTTTGCTCATTCCTACATTTGTAAAGTGACGCAGCGCAGCAATGCCAGTTTTGGGGCAGCACTGCGCTGCACCATTTTTCCATAAATCTGGCCCTTAGTGTGCTGAGTTGTATGAAATCTTAGTAAATCTAGGCCTTTCTTCTCTAGAGCAATGTTGTGAGGGAGCATACTGTAGGAGAAGGAGCTGATGCAGGTGTGTAATGCAGGATGCTGCAGCCCATGCAGTGCAAGGGAGCCACAACCTTTTAGGGGGTTCTCAATCAGTGTAAGGACTATGGGGCAGATTTAAGAGCCCCTAGCCCCTCCTTTGCTACGCATTAGCATCATTTGTCGCCCAACAAGGCCAAAATCGCCACACCAAGTTTACAAAGTGGCGCAATGCATGTATTGCGCCACTTTGTAACCCTTTGTGGTACATTATGCCTGCACCAGGCATAATGTATGGAAAAAGGGCATTCCCCTGTTAGGGAGGCCATATTTTTTTAGCACTTTTAACGCCTGCTAAGAGCAGGCGTGAAAAGGGGGCACACCATTTTTTTCAATGGGCTTTGCAGGATTAGCTTCAAAACTTTTGACACTAATCCTGCAAAGCTCAGAACTAGCGTCAAACATTTTGACGCTAGTTCCACAACTACCGCCATAGTGCGCCGTATCTTAGATAAAGCGCACACATGCTGGTGTTAGAGGGGCGCTAAGGGGTACAAGAAAAATGGCGCTGCACTGGCCCTATGTACATTGTGACCTAAAGAAGTCTGAGAGGCCCTTGGTCACATTCTGTGGGTGGGGGCCTCATTGTGGTGGTTGAATATAATAAAAAATGCATGTCTTTGAAAAAAGAGGATCTTGTGTTGAGGGATGAGCAGGGGGTGTACACGCCTTACCCCTTGTCTTAATCCAGATCACAGATTTTGTATTTGTATTTGGGCTACATACACATGTGCAAATTTATTTGTCAATATGTATCGCTTTTGTGTATGTTCACATTTTATTTCAACATGCACCAAAACACTTTTTTCCCCATGGTTCAAAGGTGCTGATTACGATAGGACTTGTGAATTTTAGCCTATATGTTTTATAGCTCTAGTAATATACACAAACTCATGTTTAAAAACATATCAAGGTTAGATTATTTAAAAAATAAATAATAAGTTAAAATACATTTCATACAAACATAAAAGTGAATTATTCAATATAACTACATGATTAATGTACATTAAATACCAACACACATTTTCAACATATACACTCATTTGTACAAAGTATATAAAGCCATATTTTACATTTATTAAACTATTAGAAATAATATTTGAAGATGTGTGCTAAACATATTTTTACAATACAAATATAAAATTGTTTCAAAGAGAAAACAATGGAAAGCTAATTAAAAGATCAAAACATAATTAAAATTACCAAAATGTGCATACATTTGACAGGGTCAGATTTATTTATTTATTAATGTTTTAATGAAAAGCAAACATGATCCTGGGATATCAGAGCACTGCACAGAATAAATATGCCAGAGCAAAAAACACAAGAAGTTAACAAGTGTAAGCAAAACTTTGGGCCTCGTTAGGAGTTCGGCGGATGGGTCGTCAGGGAGGTTGCCACCACACTGGACCCATTAATAGTTTCCCGTTAAGGTTACTGGTGTAAACTGAGGTTTCTGCCTGTCAGCCTAGGGAATAAGTGGTGTCAGCATTGTCTCCAGCTCGTAATCGTAATCGAGCCGGCGGCAATGCTGTCCCCTGTGTCTCCCTGCAGCTGTGCTCCACTAGCTTTTAAATGATGGTGATATTGCCATCAAAAGGCTGGTGGAGAGCCAGGTCGTAATCAACAGGGCAGCACTGCAGGCAGAGCTTCTCTGGCTGATTCTGACCTGATCACTGATCCCGGCAGAGATGGTGGAACCCTGGCGGTCTGACCACCAGGGTCTTAATATGGTGGTCGAACCATCACAGCAGCGGCAGTCCTGACCTCCACTGCGAGGGTGGCAGTCTCAAAACCGCATGTCTCGTAGTGAGGCACATAACGTATATATTAGTTGTGAAGTAAAACAGTCTAACAATTGCCAGGTAAAGTGCTTCAAATTTACTATTTTAAATCTAGTCTAACAATATTGTGGAAAGTGCAGCAATGGAGGTGGGGGAAATGTGCTATTCAAACTCCACTTTAGCAAACATTGGGGAAAATTCATACATTGGATGCGGGGGACAGAGTCAGATTTACTATCTTAACTCCAGTCTAAAAAAACAATTTGGAACGTACTTACATTGGGAGTATAGGATGGGGTTAGATTTACAATTCTAACTCAAGTTTTACAAACATTGGGTAAAGTGCACACATGAGGGTCGGGGTCATGTTTACTAACCTAACTCCAGTTCAACAAACATTGTTAAAAGTCTGTACATTTTATCATTTTACCTCCAGTCTAACAAACATTGAAGTAGATGTGTATTGGAAGGGAGCTATTTTACTATTCTAGCCCCAATCTCACTGATATTGAGACATGCATACTTTGGAATACAGGAGGAGGGGCTCAGATTTGAGAATCTAACTTCTGCTTAAGAAATAATTGGAAAAGTGTAAGCATTGATGGGGGTGCAGATTTATTATTCTTACTCCAGTCTAACAAATATTGGAGGAAAGTACACACATTTTTTAGATTTACAATTTTAACTTTAATCTAACAAACATTACAGAAAAACATCTATTTGGGAGGGATCACATTTATTATTCTAGCTCCAGTCCAACCAACACTGTGGAAAATGTGTACAGATGGGACGGGGAAGGAAGTTCAGAGTCACTATACCAAAATAATAGTAATAATTACACATTTAAAACGAAACACAGAAACCCTAAAACTACATTTCTATTTAATATCTTGCAAAGTGAAAAAAATCATTACTATAATTGTAACCAATTTACAAATACATCAGAATTATTTTAAAAATTTCAACTTGGTAAATCATAATTTTAAAACGAAGCCCCTCGGAAGCCCCCAAAAAGAGAAGGAAAGTATTAATATCATTGATAATATTAGGAAATATTTTAAACACTAAAAATGTACAATTTTGAAAATTAAACCATTTTACTTTTTAATGGATTAGAATTTAGTTAAAAAATATCATCCATTCCCCCAATACACCCCACAGCCCTTAATAATAATGTAATAAGTATTTTTTTCATTAACATATAGTTAAATAATTCAATATCTTAAAAATCATAAGCATGCTAAATACATCTTTTGCAAGGTAAAATTAATACAAAGTAACACATTTTAATAAACCCTACACTCAAAAATAAAAATACATAAATGATTATAAAAGTATTAAAAACATAAAGAATATCAAACATCACAAATCGAAAAAATGTATAAACATGTGACAATAATTAAAATACACTTTGAAAATAACACTACCCATCTAACCAACAATACAATCCTTACCCCAACAAATATTAATGAAATGTGTTTCCATAATAACATACAGAAATACATGTATAATATAAAAATAATTAAGCATATAAAATGGTGAACAAATGTGCAAAAGTAATATATTATTCTATTAATATTTTATATATTTTATTAAAAGCACTATCTAACTAATCCTGCAATATAGTACAGCAAAATGAAATTCAAACATATTAAATAATTAACAATTTATTTTAAAATGCCAAGAAATAATTAAATTCATTAGCGTTAAATAATATTTCATTATAAAGGACACTACTTCTCACACTCCCTAGTAAAATCTGAAATCCAAAAAATGTATGCATTACTCTAAAAAATTTACAATTATTTTTGAAAACCACAACTAAATCAAAAATGAAATAAAAACATTAAAAAAAATAGTACAGGAAATCATTTTTAAAACTTCAATATTAATGTGAAAGAGAAAATAAACAGATACTTTAGATAGTTTTGTCAATTATATATTTTTAGAAATTTTATGTTTTTTTACCACAACTTTTAGGGGGGAATATCTTTTACTGTGGCATATCTTTGTCGCAGCCATTGAAAGACAGCTAATTTGCAAAGGGTCAACTTAGATCAATTTTACTTAAGAAATTAGTTCTATTTTAAGTGGATTTTACAGGCCCAAGGAGAGGATACCTGCTTTTCATTTTGGCATGTAGCATCTGTCATACAATGGCCCATCGCAGCGACAAAAGCAGGTGTACAGCTAAGAATCGAGCAGTAGGTGCAATGGCATCAGGGCAAAAGGTATGATGAGCCCACTGCAGCCCAATATGTGATTAACTTCCCAACCGGCTGGAAATGTGTTTACATTAGGGCCTATGCTACCATTTCAACCCCCTGCACCAAAGCACAGTTAATTTAAAAGGGGGGTGACTTAGGAAGCCAATATCATGTTGACACTTTTCAACAAGAAAGAGACAGATGTTCCATAAGAGAAAGCTGCAGTTACATATGTTTTCCAAAGTGCAGAGTAACAGTAAATTTTTATCAGTTTTGTCAGCAGAGATGTCTAGACATGCCTAAGTAACATTATAACTACTCTGGGCCCTGAGTCTGGAGGTGAATGACAGGCTGAGAAAAGGATTTTAAAAGTTGAAGCATGAGCTGCAAATGAATGAGAGACGAGCAGAAGTGAAAGGATAATGCCTGGGCAGTGCTTAATTCGTGCTTGTTGTTTCCGGTGTAGAGCACCGGCATTAAATTTTGAGGGCTAGAGCTTATTTTTTTTCATCAAGCATTTACTGTGAGCAAAAGACACATAACGGAAAGACTGAAGACGAGAAAAATGAAAAAGCGTCACAATGGGAAAAAGCAGAAAGCTGCAAGAGTGAGTTGAAGGGGCAGGGAGTGTCTTTAAATGGTTTGAAGATACCTGCGATGGTATAATTAAGCTCCTCTCATGCAGCTGACAATACATTACCAGCATTGTGTGAGAGGTACTTCATCACTAAAGGCCTGATTTTGATATTTACAGACGAGTTGTCACAACAGTGACAGATATCCCGTCCTCCAAAATCTAAATCCCTTTATGTCCTATAGGATTTACATGTCGGTGGATGGGATACCCATCGTTTTGATGGAGTAACTCATCTGCCAATATCTAAATCAGGCCCTGAGAGTCTTATCTCCCTACATCACTGTCTACACTCGTCTGCCTCTGCCTTATGTCTTATGGCGTACAGCAGAGAGCTGTAGGGGAGACTGGCGCCACGCACCACTACAGCTACAATCTGCACTTTGAAACAGGGAATTTGTGCATTATAAGAACCATTTGAAATAGAAACTAGTACCCAGTGCTCTTTATTTCTGGTACGAGGTATCTTCCTAAAGGGCCTTCTATATTCTCGCTCTCCTGTTATGTAACTATTCGGCCTCAATCAGCTTGGACTTGTTTGTCTCTATTTACCTTTTGCACTTATGTTTTTTCTTTTATACAAGAACACTTACTTCTGGGAAGGAATGCGTTGGGGGTATTTTTGCCTTCCCTCAGCTGTCTTTTGTTTGGACTGCTTTCTAGGGATTTTCAATCTCTTTGACAAACGGCCTTAAGGCCAGGAGTCACTCGACACAGCAGACAGCTCCACCAGCCTGCCTCCGTGCCCCAGACCCTGCCTTTGCTGCTGAAGAAAGTTGGAGGCCCTCCACCACCCTCAGGCTGCCACCTGTGCCTCATCCCTGGTGTCTAGTGGTAGGCATATCTTCTGTATATTGTATTTTGCATTCTGTTTTGTATTCTGTTTTCTCTGTACTGTTGTGCTGATTTTTTGTGCCCATTTAGTGTGTCTGCTCCACTTAGTTTCTGCCCGTTTTGCCTTTTTTGCCTGTTTTCACTTTTTCCGGCTCTTGCCGGTTTCCCCTTCCCTGCTGCTGTGTCCCCTGCGCCCCACTCCCCTTGCGCCCCCATTTGCCACTCCCTCCTGCCTCCCAGCTGCTCCTCCCTCCCAACTTCCCTTAATGGCAGCTGCTGTGCAGGCGCGCAGCAGATGCACTGCTAGCGCGCTAGAGGCAAGCCCCTCTGTGCCCGTCCGTGCCTGGACCGCACCCAGCGCCCTTCTCCCTGGTCCACGGACCTCCGACGTCCCCATGTGCCTCTACTCCACCACAGAGCTCCATGCTCTCAACCCTGACCGGCACACCACCTGCGCCCAGGCCGACCCCAGACACACCCATGGACCTTTCGCATGTCACTCATGCTACTTCTGTACTCAAGCCAACAAACACCACAACAAAACCAAACACCCCAATCACCTCAGCTGCATCCTCCTCGACACCCACTCCGTCCACAAGCACGCAATCGAGCTTTGGGACCTATTCACGACAGCCTCTCCTGACATCGCCTTCCTCACTGAAACATGGATGAACCCCTCATCGGAACCCGACATCGCCATAGCCATCCCGGAGGGATACAAAATCACCCAAAGAAACCGTATCAACAAACCAGGAGGGGGAATGGCCATAATACACAGAAATTCCATCAGGATTTCCACCAACACCAACAACACCCTGGACGCTGCAGAGCACCTACACTTTAAGATACACATCAACGCCAACACCACCTTAAGAGGAACCCTCTTCTATAGACCACCAGGCTCCCCGTCCCCTATTCTGTGACGCCATTGCCAATGCTATCAGCTCCCACGCCCTCATCCCTACGGACTACCTGCTCCTCGGTGACCTAAATTTCCACCTGGAGAGCGCCACCGACTGCAACTCCATTGCCCTGCTGGACAACCTCGCAAACCTCAGCCTCAAGCAACTGGTCACCTCGCCCACCCACTCAGCCGGACACACGCTTCTCCTCCAGCAGCCACATCACCTTCACTCACACCACCGAACTCCATTGGACTTTTTGACCAGTAGCTCTCCCCCCCCAGCGCCTTGAGACCTTACCGGGTGAGTAGTGCGGTCTATAAATCCCTGATTGATTGATTGATTGATTGGACTGACCACCACTGCGTCCACTTTTCCTTCCTGAAGCCCACCACCCCCCACCAACAACATCTTATCCCTCACCGCAATTGGAACAAGATCTCCAAGGAACAAATGATCTCCAACCTCGCCCAATCTATACCACCCATTACCATCGACCCCAACGCCGCCGCCCTCAAACTCAAACGATGGCTCGATGAGTGCGCAAACTCCCTCGCCCCACTAAAAAAAAACAGCAACACCCGCACCAACAGGACAGCTCCCTGGTTCACCACAGAACTTCAGACCTCCAAACAAGAATGCCAGAAAACTGAGAAAGCCTGGCGCCAAGAACCATCAGTGAGCAACTTCTCCGCCCTCAAATCAGCAATGCGCAAACACCACCAGCTCATCCGGACCACCAAAAGATCGTTCTACAAAGAACGCATAGGCAACAACAAACACAACAGCAAGGAACTTTTCACCATCATCAAAGAACTCACCAAACCCAAATCCTGCACCATCAACCCTTCGCACTCGCAAGACCTCTGCAACTCCCTCTCCAGCTACTTCCACCGCAAGATCGCAGACATACACGAAAACTTTATAACGTCGCCTCCCACCATCACCGACGCAGCCAACCCCACAGCATCCTGTTGCACCAAAGTACTGAGCACTTGGGCCCCCGCCAACGATGAAGAAACCAGTGAAACCATGAGCTCTATCCACTCAGGCTCCCCAACAGACCCCTGCCCACACCACGTCTTCAACAAGGCCAGCAAAATCATCGCTCCCCAGCTCCGGTCCATCATCAACAGCTCCTTCGAGACTGCCACCTTCCCAGATATTTGGACACATGCCGAAGTCAACGCCCTGCTCAAAAACCCCAAAGAAGACCCTGAAGACCTCACAAACTACTGATCTATTTCTCTACTCCTCTTCCCCACGAAGGTCATAGAGAAGATAGTCACCAAACAACTGTCCCGCTTCCTGGAGGACAACAACATACTGGACGTCTCCCACTCTGGATTCCTCAAAAACCACAGCACCGAGACTGCCCTCATTGCCTGCACTGACGACATCAGGACCAGACTTGACAAGGGTAAAACTGTCACCCTCATCCTTCTAGACCTATCCGCAGTCTTCGACACCGTATGCCACCAAACCCTTCGCACACGCCTCTTCGACACCGGAATTCGCCACAAAGCCCTGTAGTGGCTCACCTCCTTCCTCTCTGAAAAAAAACAAAGAGTTTGCCTCCCTCCATTACATCTACAGCCACCAAGACCATATGTGGAGTCCCCCAAGGATCCTCACTCAGCCTCACCCTCTTCAATATCTACATGGCTCCGCTCGCCAGCATCATCCGTCCCCACTGCCTCAACATCATTTCCTATGCTGACGACACCCAGCTCATCCTGTCCCTCACGAGGAACCCCTCTACTGCCAAGAACAACCTCCACGCCGGACTCCTCTCCATCGCTAATTGGATGACAGCAAGCCACCTCAAACTGAACTCAGGAAAAACCGAGATCATCATTTTCGGACCCAAATAGACAGCATGGAACGACTCATGGTGGCCGACCACCCCGACACCCACCACCCACGCAAGCAATCTCGAATTCATACTAGACTCATCTCTTTCCATGACTCAGCAAGTCAACGCCATATCATCCTCTTGCTTCAACACCCTCCACATGCTATGCAAGACCTTCAAGTGGTTTCCGATAGAAACCAGAAGAACGGTCACCCACGCCCTCGTCAGCAGCAGACTGGACTACGGTAATGCCCTCTACGCAGGGACCACAGCCAAGCTTCAGCGAAAACTCCAGTGCATCCAGAACGCCACTGCACGTCTCATCCTCAAGCTCCCTCGCCATGAGCACATCTCCGCCCACCTCAGATCCCTACACTGGCTGCCCATCAACAAAAGGATCATCTTCAAAATCTTAATCCACGCTCACAAATCCCTCCATGACACCGGACCGGCCTACTTCAACGAACGACTTAACTACATCCCGACCCGCCAGCTCCGCTCAGCCGACCTCGCAACATTCCCCCGCATCCAACGCACCACCTCAGGTGGCAGATCCTTCTCCCACCTCGCCGCCAAAACCTGGAACTCCCTCCCCACCAACCTACTCAAGACCCAGGACCTCCTAGCCTTCAGAAAGCACCTCAAAACATAGCTCTTCAAGCAGTAGCAACTATCCATCCACCCACCCCCAGCGCCTTGAGACCCTACAGGGTGAGTAGTGCGCTTTACAAATTATTGATTGATTGATTTACACACCTGCTCTGTTGGAAGTGACAAAGGGATGAAGTGGTGAAATTCAGAGGCTGTGTTACAAATAGTATCCTGGGGCCACAAGGTCATGTACATCCATCCTCTGTGCTCCCGGGGCACTCTGGTGTTACACCAAAAGACACAGATGTCTGTGCAGAAACTTCTGTAATACAGATATCACTGATGCACATCAAACGCTGGCACAATCTTTGTTCCCTTATTAGCATGGTGTGTGGCCCAATGCTAATCAGGGAAACACTTTGCTTTTACTCCCTCGCCCTATTATGAACATGGGTGCAGATGCCATCAAAAGCGCATTGACTGTGCACTACCATAATGTATCACACAGTTAGTGTTCCCCCTGATTGTGACCACTTTAAGGGGAAAAGGCAGTCTCATGGACCCCCCCCAGACATCCCTTTGCAGTTGAGTGCAGTCACTCACCCTTTGCCCCTTATTCAAAGTGCATGCGGGTTCGCACAAGAGGCGCTCTGTGTTTAACTAATGCACTGCACTCGGAGCAGCACAAGCTACTGGCTGCAATCAAAACCACAATCTAAAAGTGGAAGCAATTTACCAAATATGGAGGTAGACAGTTAAACATGTGATCCTGTGAAGCTTATTTGGAAAGAAACGGAAGTGTAAAAAATAAAGACCCAGATTAAAAAGGGCTTAGTGCCATTTTATATGATACATTAGTGCCATGTTTTTGACGCTAATGTGGCGTTCGATTGCCAAAAACGCAGCGCCATATTTACAAAGTGACTCAATGCATGCATTGTGCTACTTTGTAACCCTTTGCGCTACATAATGCCTGCGCCCGACATAATGTATGCAAAAGGGGTGTTCCCCCATTAGGGGTGCTGAAAAAATAGTGTAAAGAAATGTAAGTGATTTCTCTGCATCATTTTTTTTTACACTTTAAATGCCTGCTCTAAACAGGCGTTAAAGCGTTAAAAGAAGCTCCCATTGGTTACAATGGGTGCTTTGCAGGATTAGCACCAACATTTGTGACGCTAACCCTGCAAAGCACCAAACTAGTGTAAAAAATTCTGACGCTAGTTCCCTAGCTACCGCCATGGTGTGCCACATATTAAAAATTACATACAGATGGCGGCGTTAGGGGGACACTAACAGGTGCAAGAAAAGTGGTGCTGCATAAATATGCCCCAAAGTTGCTTCTATGAAGTAATCCCTAAATTGAATCATTGTTCAGATCAACATATGTTTCAAGACAAGGCTAGGGGTGTCTTTCTTCCAATAATAAGTTAAGCATATAGGAGCATAGTTATTAAATTGTGGTGCAGCGCAGCAAGTCACCTTGCTGAGCTGCGTGACGTGAAAGGGCAAGAAAGCACCCTTTTTAAAAAAACAATATGGCATATTCCTGCCTTTTCTCAGTGCTGGCGCAGAATATGCTGCCTAATGCCAATGCAGGCACCTTTGCACCATGGCTGTGTTGGAAGCAGAGTTGTTTTTGTGCAGGAAGGGGCAACCCTCTCTTTCCTGATCATATTCAATTTCAGACTGCATGATCATTTAAATATGTAGGCTCTTACCATGTGTTTCTTTTTGCTATTCAATTTGTTCTGCAATTTGATTTCATTTCTTAATAAAACCCTTAAGGTTTGAACACCGTCCTCTCTGTCTTTCTTGTAGAACTACATTGGATTCACTGTACTTGAAATGTATTGCCAATATGTGCTGTGTTCTTACACTTCAAGCCAACAATCAAATGTGCATATGACCAGTGGGGGTTCATTTTCATTATTTTACTAAGCGATTGAGATTAAAGAAACCCTCTTTCAAAGCAATTACCCAGTAAAAGTGTTGCATACAACAGCTGTGAAATAGCTAATACTAGCTTAGGTGCACATTAGCACTATAGGTGAAGCTAGGGTGAATCCATGGGGCACTAACAGAAATAAATGGTTCGGAATGGAGTCAGTTTAGGTGTGAAGTTGATGACCCCAGAAACCGAGCACAGAAACCTCCATCATCTGCCCCAACTGCTGCAGAATTCCTCAATTTGTAAGGTCCAGCACTATGGTGCCGTAGAACCTACAGGTTGCAGGAGATGAACCTCTCAATAATTCTGCTTTATAAATGGTTACACATGGGGTAGGGATGTTTTGTGAACAGAGAAAGCCAGCTGTGGGATAAGCAGAGTCCTTGAAATCGGGGATTGCCCTTTTCACTTCCTGTAAAGAGTTATTTGCCACACAATTGTCTGTGTTAAAAGAAATGTTCAAACTCTGATCACCTTCATAACCTGTTTTCCAGCGGAGAACCAGGAATTCTTGAGGAATGCTTTGGAGAGAAGTTAGGACTGAGAAAAGATATTGAGGCTGTGGAGAGATGCTGCTACTATAGGGAAATGGGACTGCAGAGAGATGAACAGTTATTGGGCTTTACAAATGAGCTTGGGCTATGGAGAAGATGCATGGCATGGAATAGATGATGCTTTGTAGAAATACTGATTTGTAGAGAAATAGTGGGGCTGTAGTGAGATGTGGGGATGTTAACAGATGCCTGATTATGTTGAACTACTGGTGTTGTGAAAAGATAATGGGGGTTTGAAGACATTATGAAACTGTAATTATTAAATGTTGTGACTCTAATGAATGGAAAGTTTGGGTTGGGGAAAATTAATGACTGATGAGGCATGAGGCAGAGATAATTTGGGGACTTTAGGGTCCAATGGTGAGACAATGGAGTTATAAAAATAGAAGGGTATTAGGAGATGACTTTGGGTTGTATAGATAATATGCTGTAGGAAATAAGAGAGCCATTGAGAGTTGGGACAGGTTCAGAAAATTAAGGTCTGTAAAGAAAGTTGTGAAGACATGTAGAGCTTACACAGCAACGCAACAGTGAAGAGGTGTAGAATTTCCAAAGGGTAAAGATTCCAAGACTGTGGAGAGATAATTGCTGACTATAGAGCAAAGATGGGGTTGTCCCAATATTGAGAGATAGCATAGTGAAGAGATGCAGTAGCTATGGAAAGACAGGACAGTGAAAGGGTTGAAGGAGATTTGAGAGATGTAGCAGTGAATTGATGGCAGTGCTGCTCTCAAGAGATGGAGCAACAAAGAGATTCAGTTCTTATAGAGAGATGTGACTGTAAAGAGGTGCACGTGGTGTGGAAAGATAAGCCCCTAAAGAGATACAGAGGCTGTGGAGATATATGATTGTGAAAAGATGCAGGTACTGCTGTCTAGAAATCGGCAGTGAAAAGACGCAGTGGTTGAAGATACATGTGTCAGTGAAGAGGGGCAGGGTTTGTGGAGGGAGGGAGTAGTGAAGAGAAGGAGCTGTGGAGAGATGACCTTATGGTGGATTACATCCATTTAAAGTTTTGTGCATTTCATATTCCTGGTAAACAAATGGTTTACAATAAATTATTTTAAACATTGGACTACTACTGAAAATAAGAAGGCATAAAATGGTTCTGTTAAGACAAATCTTAAACATGTTGCACAGGACAATGATTTTACTGCAGCCTTCTCCCTGCTCTATCAAACAGTTTATCACCTGACCTCACCCTATCAGTTTACACATCTCTCACATGCAAAGCTTAGCAGGGAGGGTCCCCCCACAGATCAGGCCATAAGAGCTGTCTATGCCCAGGAAACTAGATCTTCACCTGCAAAGAACACACCATGTTCAGAGGCTGCCACAGGTTTAGGTCCTTACTGCCCACAGACTAAGGGGGTCATTCTGACCCCGGCGGTCTCTGACCGCCGGGGCCAGGGTCGGCGGGAGCACCGCCGACAGACCGGTGGTGCCCCGCAGGGCATTCTGACCGCGGCGGTTCGGCCGTGGTCCGAAGCGGGAAACCGGCGCCGCCATGGGGATTCTGACACCCCCTACCGCCATCCTGTTCCTGGCGGGTCTCCCGCCAGGAACAGGATGGCCGTAGGGGGTGCCGCGGGGCCCCTGGGGGCCCCTGCAGTGCCCATGCCAATGGCATGGGCACTGCAGGGGCCCCCGTAAGAGGGCCCCACAAAGTATTTCAGTGTCTGCTATGCAGACACTGAAATACGCGACGGGTGCCACTGCACCCGTCGCACTTTCCCACTACGCCGGCTCAATTCTGAGCCGGCGTCCTCGTGGGAAGGTTGATTTGCCCTGGGCTGGCGGGCGGCCTTTTGGCGGCCGCCCGCCAGCCCAGGGCAAATCCCAAAATACCCTCAGCGGTCTTTCGACTGCGGGCGGAGCGGTATTTTGGTGGGGCAACTTTGGCGGGCGGCCTCCGCCGCCCACCGAAGTTAGAATCACCCCCTTAGTCCTCTTTTTGGAGTGCTTCAGTACCAGTTCTGTCCAAGACTGAATGATTGTGCCAAGGAGTGGCCATATGTGGTGGGTCCACCACCACACCTGGAGAAATGAGCATTGGCCCTACCAGAAATTCTACTATAATCCTAACACATAATCCTCAGAAGAGTTTACTGTATGATGGCATCAGTCATGAGGGGTAACATGCTCCCATGTTCTGCCTTTTTAAAGGTGATGAAAAAGAAAGGAAAGAGTTTCATTCAAAACATGTTCAGCAGACCACTTCCTGTATGGAAGCTGAACCCTCTATTATCCTAACATATTCGGAAAGCAAGCATTCTGGGGCTCACATTGGAGAAGCTAGAGTGAGGACACCTTTGTCATATGGAAGAATCAAAAACCCTCAACTAAAAAGAAATAATTTACATGGATTCAAATAGAGATGCTCTTTTGAAAGATGTTCCTTGTACTGTTAAGAAGTGCTTCGCATATTACAACTAAGTACTGTTAGACCCGGCATTCTTAGCGTCTTCTCCCCTAACTTTTTGCCTCTACTTCCCAGGTTGTTGCTATGTGCTGGACTCTGTTTTTGCAGTTTTTGTTACTCTGGGAAATTTACCACTACTGACCAGTGCTAAAGTCGAAGTGTTCCCTATGTGAAATTGTATGTGTAGTTGGCGTTTCCATGATTGGCATATTTGATTTACTTGTAAGTCCCTGGTAAAGTGCACCAGAGGTGCCTAGGGACTGTAAATCAAATGCTACTAGCGGACCTGCATCACTGATTGTGCCACCCACATGAGTAGCTCGGTAAACTTAGCCCAGACCTGCCACTGCAGGGTGTCACGGGGTCCTTTCCTCTGGATCTGCACGTCGCTGGACAAAAGGCCCACCTACTGGCGTCACCAACTCAGAAAGCTACTATAGCACAGAGTTATGGTGAAGCCAGTCGGGGGAAGGGAATTAGGGAAGCGAACCGCAGGGAGAGAGATCTGAAAAGGAAAGGTTAGAACAATATGCATTTACTCATTCATAGAAACGTAAATCATTTATGGACTTCTGACTAAATGTGTCTTCGAGATATCAGGTGGAGACCTCTTCTAAAATGAGGATGAAGCCCCTTGTAAAACACGACCTCAGATTCAAGAGATGGCAAGAACGTTGAACTATGATTATACACAGAATATCAATCTTGTAACATTTATGTATTCACAACATAAACCTTTGATCATGACTCAAAGACTTAAATATGCTTTTCATATCTTAAGTTATTCAAAGAACAATGAAAACTTTGATTTGTTTATCTCCAACAATACTTTCACATTCATAATAATAAATGCCAAAATGGATTTTACTCATGAAACCTAAAGCGCCTTACTTAATAACACCAGGAAGTGATTTTACTCAAGTAATCTAAATCACTTAGATTATTGTGCCAAGAACCTTTTCCTCCTGTGAATTGAAGCGCTTTATATCTGGGAACTGAAGCACCTGAATTATCATGCCAAGAGCACTTTACATCTAAGAACTGGAGCGCCTGAATTATCATACCAAAAAGAGTGCTTTACATCTGAGAACTGAAACGCTTTGAATTACTGTGCCAAAAGAGCGCTTTACATTTGTGAACAGAAACACCTTGAATTACTTGTGCACAAAAGCGCGTTACCTCTGTGAACTGAAACGCTTTGAATTACTGTGCCCAAAGAGCGCTTTATATCTGTGAACGGAAAAACACCTTGAATGACACTGCACAAAAGCGTGTTACATCTGTGAACTGAAACGCTTTCAATTACTGAGCCAAAAGAGCACTTTACATTTGTGAACGGAAACACCTTGAATTATTTGTGCACAAAGCG
Source organism: Pleurodeles waltl (assembly GCF_031143425.1). Taxonomy (NCBI): domain Eukaryota; kingdom Metazoa; phylum Chordata; class Amphibia; order Caudata; family Salamandridae; genus Pleurodeles; species Pleurodeles waltl. The sequence continues at coordinate 73,212,952 of NC_090438.1, forward strand.
CGTTATCTCTGTGAACTGAAATGCTTTGAATTACTGAGCCAAAAGAGCACTTTACATCTGTGAATGGAAACACCTCGAAATACTGTGCATAAAAGCGCGTTACCTTTTGGAAGTAATAACTTCCTCCAAACTTGGATTCAGCAAGGACTTACCGCTACGAGTACGACCTACTTGTTTTAGAATGCATCATGGACTTTGTATAGATGATACTCTGACATTCAGAAACTCTGGACTTCTCCAGAGAAACCCCCACGAGGTGTGGCTGCATCGAAGTCTTCAAAATAGTGAGCAACATGCTTGGGTGTGGCTGGGCTTTATAGGCCTGCCACACCCCAAGATGGCCGCTGCCTCTAAAAACATGGGAAATGTAGTCCCTTCATAGGATAGCACTGATAAGTGCATCTTGTCCACCAATGCCCTGAACCTGCAGCTATGTGAGCCTTACCACAAGGCAGACAACTCTGATGGCCATTCTTGGAACAAGCTGGGATGACCAGTGGTGCGCATAAAGTGCCGCAGAGTTGCGCAGCGGAATTTCGGGCAAGACCTGGACCGCGCCTGGCCTTATTCCTGACACAGGGTCTATGTGTGCAGTTTTAAACTGCCAATTCTACTTGACAAGTGTCCCCACTTGGCAAGCCTAAAGCTTCCCTTTTTATACATGTAAGACACCCCTAAGGTAGGCCCTAGGTAGCCCCATGGGTAGGGTGCAGTGTATGTTAAAGGTATGACATATACTGGTGTGTTTTTACATGTCCTAACAGTGAAATACTGCCAAATTCACTGTTGCAAAGGCTATCTCCCTCATAGGTTGACATGGGGGCTGCCTTTAAATATGCTTTGAAGTGCAGTTTGCCTTTGAGAGCAGATAGAAATAGGGAGTTTGGGGTCTCTGAACTAACAATTTAAAAATACATCTATTAGTGCAGGTAGTTTTTAGATTGTTAGTTTGAAAATGGCACTTTTAGAAAGTGGGCATTTTCTTGATTAAGTCATTCTGTGACTCTGCCTGTTTGTGTATTCCTTGTCTGAGTCAGAATGAATGTTGGATTGTTTGTGCATCTCCACTATACAGTGACACAAAGGGTGCTGGGGTGTAGCCTGCATATCTTGAAGGGCCATCTGGGCTAGAGTGGAGGAAGGAGTGGTCACTTACACCTGAAAGGGCTGTGCCTGCCCTCGCACAATGCAGTCTCCAACCCTCTGGTGTGCGTCTGGAGCCAGGCCTGGGCAAGGCAGGATCCTGTAAAAATCAGGACCTTTCTTTAGAGTTGGGCAACTTCAAAGCCAGAAAGGGGTATAAGTATTGGACCCAAAACCCCAGACTTTGGATTACTTCAAGGATTCAAGAGGAGCCTCTGCCAGGAGAAGAGCTGAAGAGCTGAGGAGAAGTGTTGCTCCTGCCTGTAACTGTGCTTTATTGGGCTATCCTGCAGTTGCTGCATCTGCCTCTGAAAGAGGACAAAGACTGGACTTTGTTGTGCATTCCTGCTTGAGAGGTATCTCCAAGGGCTTGTACTGAGCTTGCCTCCTGTTTTGAAACCTCAGGGACAGCAAAGGCTTCACCAACCAGTTCTAGCTTGCCAGAGGGTGCCATTCCAGTTCCTGGGCCCCTGGAAGTGAATTTCAGGTGAAAACCTGTGAAACAATGCCAAACAACTCCAAGGGACTTCGCAAAGGACGCTGATGCAGGAAAACCATGACGCAGCCTGCACCTGAAGCCGTGGACCTTGCAGAAGCACGACGACCCCAACAACATCACAGGCCCTGTATCGCTGCAGCTGCTGACATCTGCATGAACTTGTGAGTTGGACTGCCGTATACCCAACGTTCATGACACCCAACTCCATCACAGCTCCTGGGACCCTGTGACGTGATCGCGACCCCGTGAGGTCACCCTGCAGCATTGTGACTTTGTCAGACTTCGACTTTGCCAGAGGTGCCAAGGGAATGCAGCGTCACAACCGACGCCGCCTCACCTCCCCCGCTCCGCTGCAAGGACCCCTCGCCTCTTCATGATGCCTCCGCTCCTTTGCCCCTCAGCACCTGAACCTATGCCGCATCGGACCCAGCGACACCTAGCTCCCAGACTCTGTGCACCATCCTGTCCTTCCACAATTTTGTAAAGGTACTGTACCTGGGGGTCCGTGTGACTCTGTAAATGGTGCCCGTGGCGTTGCATTGTAGGAAAAATGCCACTTTAACATCAGATTGCAGCATTTGTGCCTCTAGGCACTATTTGTGTGTTTTTAAGTGCTAAAGTAATAATTTTAATTGCATATGGTGGATATTTATTGTATTTGGTCTTGTTTTATTTAGAAAAATAATTACTATCTTTCTAAAACTATGTAGTGTCCATTTTGCAGTGTTTTACTGTATTACTATGTGTGTTGGTACAAATACTTTACACATTGCCTCTGGGTTAAGCCTTTCTGCTCATGCCAAACTACCAAAGGGGTGAGCGGGGGTTAACCGGGTGTGTTTCTCCAACCAACCTCACTGCCAGCCAAAGATCCCATTTCTAATAAGTACTATTCAGTTAAGTGAAAGATTATTTCTCTGGGCCCAGCAGCCTGTGTTTGTACCATGTACATATTGAAAAACGTATTAAATCAACCTTTATTTGAAGAGTACAGACATACAAAGCAAGCACCTTTTATTGTGCTAGAGGCCACTGCTGTGTAAAAATGCACTTTTGTGTACCCTGCCTTGTGTGCAGGAGCAAGGGATTCATAAGTGCAGTAGTGCAGTGGCACCAGGTCTCGGGTCATCCCACTAGCGGTAGTGGGCCTATTTTTTTAGCTTGCACTAGGGCTGATAGCCCTCTGGCTACACCACTGTAGTCTCTCGATCTGGAAAGCAGCATTACTAATACTCTCCAAAGTGTGGAAAAATAGTACTTTTTTAATTAGGAACCTATTTTGTGAGCAGAGACGTCTAGACATGCCTAGGTAACATGATAAGTATTCTGGGCCCTGAGCCTGCCAGTGACTGTGAGGCTTGGAAAAGGATTTCAAAGCTGAATCTGAGCTGCTATGAATGAACAACAAGCAGACTGGAAAGCATAAAGTATGCGTACATCTCACTGCTGTCTGCAGCTAAAGAGAAAGTAGCACTGTCCACCTATGGGGTCCTGACTGCTAAATAAATAGAAACAACAGACATAGCCAAAGGACATCTGAGGGAGCAGCACAAATTCACAAGATTTGGTGACTGTAAAATAATAAATGCGTCTTTCTACAAAGTTTTAGTAAAAGGTCAAGTTTGATGGTTCATGCGCCATTCACAGAGTAACAGAAATGTCTGTTAGAAATATTAGCAACGTTTAAATAAAGCACAGAATACCAGGGGGAAAAAATGTTCTAGACACTAAGGGGGTTATTCTAACTTTGGAGGAGTGTTAATCCGTCCCAAAAGTGACGGTAAAGTGACGGATATACCACCAGCCGTATTACGAGTTCCATAGGATATAATGGACTCGTAATACGGCTGGTGGTAAATCCTTCACTTTTCCGTCACTTTTGGGACGGATTAACACCTCCTCCAAAGTTAGAATAACCCCCTAAGTTTTGCAGTTTTGCGTGAAAAAGTATAGCGCCGGCTAGCGCCATTCCAAGATGCCAGTCGGGCGGCATATTTATGGAATGGCGATAGCCAGCGCTAAGTCCTGGTTAGCGTCAAAATACATGACGCTAACCGGGGAGGGGAGGCGTAGGGAAAACTGGAGGTTGTGCGTCAAAGAATGGTGCTAGTCAGGTTAGAGTAAAAAAAAATGACTCTAACCTGACTAGCGTCATTTATTTGATGCACAACCCCCATGGACATGACTCCTGTCTTAGTAATGACAGGATTCGTGCCCCCCAGCCCAATGGCCATGCCCAGGGGACTCATGTCCAGGGCTTGGCCATTGGGCACCGTGCCATGTAAGGGGGCCCAAGTTAGGCCCCCCCATGGCACTTTGAAAAAAAAAATACCTACCTGGACTTACCTGGGATCGGTCTCCCCCATCCTTAGGTGTCCTCCAGGTGTGGGTGTGGGTGAGTGGGTGTGTCCCTGGTGATAGGGAAGGGAGCTGTGGGCTGTTTACATGGTTTCTGACCATGGAAAAAGGCCTAGAGGTCCTGTAACGCCTGCCCATATCCATGCGTTAAAGAATGGTGATAAGCATGCTTAGCTCCATTATTTAAGGCCCTCCTCCTCCCATGTGTGATTTTTGCACGGGAAGATCAATAAGGCGCTAGGGCTTTTGAGTCATTTTTTGCCCGGGAATGCCTACCTTGCATCTCATTGACGCAAAGTAGTTTTCAGCAGGCAAAAAATTACTTTAACTCCAAAATATAATTATGGAGTTAAGTTTGCGCCGGATTTGCGTAAAAAAAATAACTCAAACCCGGCACAAACAGAGTATAAATATGGGCCCAGGTCCCAGATTTGCTCATATTTGGCGCAATGCTGCAAGACAACTTGCTACGCTGGGCCACATCACATGGAGAGAACAGGAATGTGCCATATTTACTAACATATGGAGCATTTCTGCCCCCTCTGTGCTGGGATACTGAATGCTACCTTGCGCTAATCCAGGCACCCTTCTGCCATGGTGCAGGGGTGCTTGCTGTTACATTCAAGATTGTTTTTGTGCACAAAGGAACATCTTCCTGCACACAAACAATCTGCAGTGGCATTTTCTCCTTTCCATGTGTTCTGCAGGATACAACACACGTGGAAAGAGAAAGTAACAAGTAAAATGAACATATTTCTCCTGTTATGCCTCTGTTAAGACGGGGTACCATTTTGATGCATTCCCAGGTTCACTATTCTTATTAAATCTGGGGATGTGCCAAAATCCATGGGTGGATACTTGGGAACGCTCACACTTGACCCATTGAAAGCTTTCCCAAAGCACAGTAACTTAAGTCAGCGGGTCGGGCTGCCTTGTGCTCCTCTGGGTAAACTACGCAAGGTGGCTTTGCATGGCTTAATGAATCTGACTTAAGGGTTTGTGTTGCCTTGCATGACGTCAGGGCAAAGCAAGCTCCTAGTAAATCTGGGCATAAGTGAAACAGCAGCAAACCTCCTGTGGCACACATTGAAAAAGTTGATTTCCTTCCAGTTTCATTCATTTTATGCCATTGTTTATGAGTAATTAAGCACCTCTCATGCAGCTGCCATTTCATTACCAGCTGTGTGTGAGAGGTACTTCATCACTAAGGGGGTGATTCTGACCGCGGCGGACGGCGGTCGGCGCCCGCCAAGCGGTTCCCGCCGAAAGACCGCTCCGCGGTCAAAAGACCGCGGCGGTCATTCTGGCTTTCCCACTGGGCCGGCGGGCGACCGCTGAAAGTCCGCCCGCCAGCCCAGCGGGAAACACCCTTCCCACGAGGACGCCGGCTCAGAATGGAGCCGGCGGAGTGGGAAGGTGCGACGGGTGCAGTTGCACCCGTCGCGAATTTCAGTGCCTGCAAAGCAGACACTGAAATTCTTCGTGGGGCCCTCTTACGGGGGCCCCTGCAGTGCCCATGCCATTGGCATGGGCACTGCAGGGGCCCCCAGGGGCCCCGCGGCACCCCCTACCGCCATCCTGTCCCTGGCGGGAGTACCGCCAGGAACCGGATGGCGGTAGGGGGTGTCAGAATCCCCATGGCGGCGGAGCGCGCTCCGCCGCCATGGAGGATTCTCAAGGGCAGCGGGAAGTCGGCGGTACACCGCCGACTTTCCGTTTCTGGCCGCGGCTGAACCGCCGCGGTCAGAATGCCCAGCGGTGCACCGCCAGCCTGTTGGCGGTGCTACCGCCGACCTCCGCCATGGCGGTAATGACCCCCTAAGACTCTTATCTTTGTAAGACACCTATTTACATTTAATTAAACATCCCTAAGTTACTGTACACATAGTGGTCTGCCTCTGCCTGGTGACTCATGGTGTACAGCAGAGAGCTGTGGGGGAGGGGAGGCTGGCATCACGCGCGGCTGCAGCTCCAATGTGCACTTTGAATCAGGTACAGAGCTCATCTGACACAGAAAGTCATAGTCATGGCTCCTTATTTCTGGTAGAAGATGTCTTTCCAAGGGCAATTTATATTCTCGAAATATTATGCAACTATTCGGCCACAATCAGCTTGCACTTGTAAAATGCAGAGGATCAGACTGATGTGTTTGTCTCTATGTATCTATTGTACTTGTGTTTATTTTCTTTGATACGAACACTTTTTCCAAGGAAGGAATATGTTGGGGATATTTTCTCCTTCCCTTAGCTGTCATTTGAGTTTACTGCTTTTCACAATCTCTTCTACACACCCCCTTTTTCTTTTGTTCGAAACATTTTATTAATTTGCAAAACTAAGAAAAAATAGCATATAACATTTCGAAAATTGGGACCCAAATAATAACGTCACACATAGTGATCCGCAAAAAAGAATATAAAACAATTCCTATGTGCAAAGCTAGGGAGGGAGAGAGAGAGAGAGCATTGACGTAAGGATAGAGTGGTGGAATGCCCGTGTGTGTAGTATATGTCGAATCATATTATAAAGGTGGAAACAAATCCACAAATATGTAAGTAGCCAGATAAACACGTGGTCCGGTGAAGCTTCGGTGGGGCGGGGCTGAAGTCTACAGAACCATTTTATTAAGCTGGATGTAAAGTCTGAAGACCAAATTCATTAAAGTTATGCAGCGCAACGCAGCACGACAACTTGTGCTGCGCTGCATGACAGGGAGAGAGCAGGAATGCGCCATATCTGATAGCATTGACGTAAGGATAGAGTGGTGGAATGCCCGTGTGTGCAGTATATGCCAAAATCATATTTTTAAGGTGGAAACAAACTCGCAAATGTAAAGTAGGCAGATAAACAGGTGGTCCGGTGAAGCTTAGGTGGGGCGGGGCTGAAGTCTACGGGACAGTTTTATTAGGCTGGATTCAAGTTTTAGGACCAGATGTATTAAAAAAGTCAAGCAGTGCAACGCAGCACGACAACTTGTGCTGCGCTGCATGACAGGGAGAGAGCAGGAATTTGTCATATCTGATAGGATACAATGCATTCCTGCTCTCTTTCTGTGCTGCGGCACTGAGTGCTGCCTTGCGCCAATGCAGGCATCCTTGCACTATGGTGTAACGGTGCCTGTGTTACAAGCAGTATTGTTTTGGTGCAGGAAGGGGCACCTTTCTGCTTCATAAACAATCCGCAGCGGTATTTTCCTCTTTGTATGTGTGCTGCAAATTGCAGCGCATGTAGCAAGAGGAAATAACGAGGAGAAATAAAGATATTCTTGTTACAGCTGGGTGGGGAAGGCGTAGCATTTTGGCACATTTTTAGGTTTGCTAGTCTTAGTTGGTAAATCTGGTTTAAGCCATTGCTTGTCTTGCATCACCATGTGTGACACAAGGACAAAGCAAGAGTTTGAGAAATTTGGCCGTTTGCACTTTACTGACTTGCATTCACGCTCATGCTCCCTGCTCAAGGATCTCCCCTCTCACCACACATGTGCAAACTGACTAGTGTGACGAGAATGTGAAAAAGAACACGTTGGAGGCAGGTAAACAAGGCCGACCATGATGCAGCTTTAAAACAAAGGTGCACAGTAACTGTCCTGCCATTGTTACACCGGCTGATCCCACACTGTCATTTACAGAGTGGCCAGACTTACTAAGGTTTTGCGTTGGGGTTGCACCACTTTATTTGATGCAGCCCGATTCAAAATCTAATTTGGTATTTATTAAGCTACACATAGCCAGATTTGTGGGCTTGGTTCAGCTTTGAAAAAAAGGCAATGCAGCACATAGCACTGCCTTGGCATTATCTTGCTTTGGGAAGGCCTAACATGAGTGGAGCATAGGCATTCCCATTTATCCACATATGGATTTTGATGCAAACCCATATATAAAATAAAGTCGGTAAAAATATATTTGCACCACAATTGTGCACATGCCTGAGGATGATATAACAAAGAGAAATACCTTTTTTTCTCTTTGCTGCTTCCCCTGATTGTCTGCTGCATTCCTGCACGAGCACAACTGTGTTTAATCATTTTTTATACTTTGTAAATAAATAATCCATGCTGCCCAAACCATTCGTATAGTTTTGGGTGTCCTGGAATAATCTGAACTGTCACACTTGGAGAAGTGCAATGGTTGGTAGCTATGTTGGCTCTGTCATTGTCCGCCCAGGCAGGGAAAATGCGTGGAGCAGGCTGCAGTGGCCTGCTGAGATCGGCCCTGGTACTTACATTCATAGAAATTAAGCACTGTCTCCAAGGATAGCTTTTGTGCAGGAGTCCTTGCGATATGATGCAAGTATGCCAGTGTTGGTGCTAGGCACGCTATGCAGCCACAAGTGTGCCATCACTAGAGGAGAGCAGCACTGAGCCATTTCTTTGTAAATATGATGCAGTTCTGCTCTCTCCCTTACTCGCTACACAGCAACATCCCTCACTGTTCAGTATTGTGTGAAATCCTTAGTTAATCTGGGCCAGAGCATTTATTTCAACTGCGTTCATAGGGCAGGGGACTTCTAAGTGGTAGTGCCCTCCTTACAACAAAGAACAGCATTGGGCTATCTGCCTAGTCGCTGGAAAGGCAACCCAGTGCTTGGGAAGCTGAAGTCTTTGACACCTGACTCTCTGACACAGCAGCGGTTGCCTCACTCACAGGAGGCTTTAAAATGTACATGTTCAGCTGGCTGAGTTACGTTGTCCTGGCATTCAGATCATCTGCACTTTAATTCAGGAGGCAAGGAAGGGAGCAGTGATGCTATCTGATATGAAAAGTCGTGCTATGCTCCCTCCTCCCCACATAACCCTGCAGAACTTCTCCACAGCATATTAAAAGAAGGCATGATGATATCAGGCTTTTTTTCAATATTAGTACCATTAGTGGCATGCATGCTCATCTGCGGAGGGAAACAGCCTTTACCAGGAAGAGTTTACCACACAGGACCTTTGCTACCCAGTCTTTACTATTTAGCTAAGTATTTGTACCTTTACCATGCAGTAGTTTACCAAGCAGGTAAGTATTTTTAATAACATATTTTTTCATGACATTGTTGGAAATGGTGCTCTCTCCATGGCAAACATTTTGCCTTTCCCCTCCACTTTTTGCTGGATTCATTTTTATTGGCCATAGGACTCTGTGCACTTTACCACTGCTAACCAATGGTAAAGTGCATGCACTCTCTTCCTAAAAACATGGTTTGGTTGCTGCATACCTAGTTGGCATATTACATTTACTTATACGTCCCTAGTAATGTGCACTACATGTGCCCAGGGCACAGAAATTAAATGCTACTAGTGGGTGTGCAACACTGCTTTGCCTCCCACTTAAGTAGCACTTTAAAACATGTCCCAGTTCTGCCATTGCATCCTCAATGAGGTGTTACACTGTCATGTCGACTTGACATTTAAAATCCATTGCCAAGCCTTAAACTACCCTTTTATTACCTATAAGTCACCTCTAAGGTAGGCCTTAAGTAGTCCATAGGGCAGGGTGCTATCTAATTAAAAGGCAGGACATATACTTTTAAGTTTTACAGGTTGTAGTAGTAGTAGAAAAAGTCTCAAATATGTTTTACAACACTGTGAGGCCTATTCTTCCCATAGCATAACATTCGGGTGTCCTTATTATATTGCACATTCTGAGGGTGCTACGGGAACCCTCTGTGCAACAACATTGGCCTTGGCTGTATGAGGACCTGAGGCCAATGCCGCTGCACAGTTTCCACTGGGCTGGCCGGCAGAACTGTTTGATGTTAGAGTTTTCTGCTGGTCAGCCCAGAGGAAACCTCGTAATGGGCCCAAGGGGAGACCGCCATCTCTGCGGTGGGCTCGTCTCTAAAGGGCTAGCAGGCCATTGGCTAGTCTGCCAGCCTCGGAATTGGGCCCTAAGTTCTCATTTCAGAACAATTCAACAATTGAATTACAATTACAGTGCACTGCTTATGACCTCACATGTTTTATCGCTCCTGATATTTTCTATCTACATCATTTTTGACGTCACTGATGACATCATCCATGCTACTTTGTACACATTACTCTATAAACTTGTGTGGAATTAGAAGTATGAAAGTAAGTACAAAATAGCTCAGAATAATATGAAGCATCATTAATGGCATCACACATACAATCTCCTTAGGTGAAGCAAACTTCTTTAATGTACAAGATTGACCGTGTACCACACACTTCATATGTAGTCGATCTCATGTTCACAATCAACCACGTATAGATGGGTAAACCCTACTGTACATGGTATTCAATCTGTATGCCACTGTTCAGAGTAGATCTACTAGAATACTGGTATAATATTGATTCAACAAAATTGAGATATACAAATATCAGAAATGTAACCCCTTTGCTGCCAGGCCTTTTCCCCCTCGGGTGCCAGGCCTTTTTAAGGCTATTTGAGGCAGTTTGTGCTTAGGCCTTCATAACCTATTTTTTTGTGCTTTTAGCCTCCTTCCAGTTAATGACAGAAATGGGTGTGAAACCAGTGCTGCACCCCAGAAAGCTAAACATTTCTAAAAAGCAGATAGAATTTTGAACTCAGCAAGGGGTCATTAGTGTTGATCCTACAAGGTTTTCCTTCAGAAAATAACAGCAGAAACCAAAAAATATTGAAATTGAGGTAAAAAAAAACAGCCATTTCTTTCCACGTTATACTTTGTAACTTTTTCCTGCAATGTCACATTTTTTAAAGCAATATACTGTTATGTCTACTGGACTCTTCTGGTTTCGGAGATATATAGGGCTTGTAGGTTCATCAAGAATCCTAGGTACCCAGGGCCAATAAAGGAGCTGCACCTTGCAACGGGTTTTCATTGTATACCGGGTATACAGCAATTCATTTGGTGAAATATAAAGAGAAACAAATAGATATTAAGGAAACCTTTGTATTTCCAAAATCAGCAAAAGATAAGGTGTTGGGAAGCAGTGGTTATTTGCACATCTCTGAATTCTGGGCTGCCTATACTAGCACATGAATTACACGGCATTTCTCAAATAGTTATCTTTTTTACACACTGTCTTACATTTGGAAGGAAAAAATTTAGAGAAAGACAAGGGGTAACATCACGTGTTCTTCTATTATGTGTTACCCCAACTCTTGAGATAAAAATGGTACCTCACTTCCGCGGGTAGGCCTAATGCCCGCAACAGGAAACACAACATGGACACATCACATTTTTACATTGAAATCTGACGTGTTGTTTGAAAAGTGCCTAGCTGTGAATTTTGGCCTCTAGCTCAGCCGGCACCTAGGGAAACCTACCAAACCTGTGTGTTTTTAAAAGCTAGACACCGTGGGCAATCCAGGATGGGCTGACTTGTGGGGCTCTTACCCGATTCTGTTATCCAGATTCCTTTGCAAGCCTCAAAATGTGACAAAAAAACAGTTTTCCTCACATTTCGGTGACAGAAAGTTCAGGAATCTGATAGGAGCCACAAATTTCCTTCCACCCAGCATTCCCACAAGCCTCCCGATAAAAATGGTAACTCACTTATGTGGGTATGCCTAGTGCAACAATGCTGGGTGGTCGGAATTTTGTGGATTCCTGTAGATTTTGGAAGGTTCCATCACAAAAATGTGGGGAAAATGTATGATTTCAAACAAAGTTGAAGGTTTGTGGGGCATTGTGGGTAAGGAAATGGTGGGGGGGTGCATATGACGCACACCACTCTGGACTCACCCAGATGTTTAGTTTTCAGATGTGTCTAGGTCTCGTAGATTTTCCTGCATGGCAGCATCCCAAAAGTCCAAAAAGTGCAGCTCTCACCATTCCAAGTGAGACGATTTTGTGAGTTAGCCAAGCTCTCATGGCCCAAATGTGAAATCAAAACCCCAAATAATCAAATGTTCTCTTGCTTGCTGTTAGGATAAGATGTTTTAGTGTGTGGGAGGGGAGCTGAAAGACTGTTACCCCACTATTTTTTTTATTCTCTGGCATCTAGTAGACTTTCTGTCCGCCGGGGAGTGGATTGGGGGTAATTGCCCCATCTGCCCCCTGGAGGGCAGAACAACTTTGCCCCATTTATTTGGGGTAGCGGTATGGCTATACCTCCACCCTCTTTTTAAAAAAAAGATTCTTCCCTGGTGTCTGGTTGGCTTTCTGCCCCCCCTTGGAGGCAGATAGGCCTTAGAAAAATAGGCCAATCTGCCCCCAGGGGGGCAGAAATGGTCAACAGTAATGTGCCCCCATGGGGAGCAACCCTCGCCCTAGGGGCTGCCCACAAACACAACACACATACACACACCTATCCCTTGCACCTAAGTGATTTCTGCCCTCCGGGGGCAGATTGACCTAATAGAAATAGGCAGAGCTGCCACCAAGGGGGGTCAGAAGTGGCCTAAAATAAATTTGCCCCCCAGGGGAACGGGCCTTGCCTAAGGGGTTGCTCCCCATCTGTAAAAAGATAAATAAATAATTCCTGGTACCTAGTGGTTTCTGCCCCCCTTGGAGGCGGATCAGACTAGTTAAAGTAGGCTGATCTGACCCTACAGTGGACAGAAATTGCCTAAAATAAATTTGACCCCCAGGGGATGCTTAAGGGGTCGCATCCTTTGCGGGATATTGGTGCAAAAAAATCCTTGCTGTCTAGTAGTTTCTGACACCCTGGGGGGCAGATTGGCATAAGAAAATAGGCTGTTCTGCCCGACGGTGGGCAGATATGGCCTAAAATAAAATTGCTCCCCCAGGGGAGCGACCCTTGCCTAAGGGGTCAATCCCCATCTGTAAAAAATAAAAAAATATAAAATCCCTGGTGCCTGGTGATTTTTTGCTCCCCTTGGGGGCAGATCGGCCTAATTAATATCGACCTATGTACCCCCAATGGGGGCAGAAATGCCCGAAAATAAATTTGCCCCCCAGTGGAGCGACCCTTGCCTAAGAGGTCGTCCCCCTTGCGTGAAATTGACCTGAAAAAAACATCCCTGGTATCTAGTGGTTTCTGCCTCCTTGGGGGCAGATTGGCCTAATAAAAATAGGCCAATATGCCTCCAAGGGGGGGCAGAAATGGCCTAAAAACTATTTGCCCCCAGAACCCTTGCCTAAGGGGTTGCTCCCCTCATGTTAAAAAGTAAAACAAAATCCCTGGTGTCTTTTGGGTTCTGCCCCACCTTAGGGCAGATCAGCCTACTTAAAATAGGCTGATCTGCCCCCAGGGGGGCAGAAAAGACCTTATAAAAAATGTCCCCCTGGGGAAGCGACCCTTGCTCAAGGAGTCGCTACCCTCATGCTAAATACAAATATAAAGAAAGATCCCTGGTATCTAGTGGGTATTTCTGCACAGAAATGCTCAAAGAGACATCAAGGGAAAGGAAAGGCTTTTCCTTTCCTTTGATGCCTCTCTGCCTGCCCCCACCTCCAGATCGGAAGAGAAATGTAAGCATTTCTCTTCCGATCGTGCTGGAAGCTGAGCTTCCAGTTCGATGGGGCTGCCTCTGATAAGGTCAGCGCGCGATCATGTCATGAGACATCATTGGAGGAGGGTGGGGGTGTCGGGTGGAAGGGGAAGTGATTCCCCTTCCATCTCTGCCCTACTGGGGTGGGTGGAAGGCTCATGGGAGGAGCGCTAGCACTCCCCTCATGAGCCGGTCACAGGCCATAACGGTTACGTCCTTGGCGCCTCAGCACTGCAGCCAAGGACGTAACCATTACGTCCGTGGCGACTAAGGGGTTAATATCAAGAACAAAAACACTACCCCGTATACATAACACAAACATTAAGATTGAACACACAAGTATTGTTTTCAAAAACCTTAATTTTTACAAATACCGATAACAAAAATATTGGAAAAACAAATATTGTCATCTATAAATAAAAGTATAACATGTCCTAAATATCGATCGCCACAATATCCACTATCAAAATTATTGTTAAAAATAACTAATAAATGCATAAAGAAAGACTAAAATTCAGATTTTAACATAAACCATTTACTTTCAATAAAACCTACACTTATTTTTAACATCTATAATTAAATTAAAATATGTAACACCAACCAAAATGTAAACATTCACCCCACAAAAATGTACACCGAAATAACATGCAATAAATACCCCAAAATATTATTCTTAACTATACACATTAAAACACAAAATATATATATATATATATATATATATATATAGATATATGTAATTTTATATTTAATTTTTTAAAAACTCTAAATTATACTATCTATGTCCAGCTACATAATGGTAACTCCAAACATAGGCATGTTTGGTACCAAACATGTTGGAATCATACCCCAAGGCTTTTGAAAGCATTGGTTGTATAATTCAATGCACTCTGGGGCTCCTTAGAGGACCCCCAATATTGCTATTACAGCCTTCTGAGGGTTTCCAGGCAGACCAAGCTGCTGCCACCTCCCAGACAGGTTTCTGCCCTCCTGTTGCTTGAAAACCTTGAGCCCAGGAAGGCAGAACAAAGGATTTCCTTTGGGAGAGGGGTATTACACCCTCTCCCTTTCGGAATATGTGTTACAGGCTGGGGAGGGATAGCCTCTCCAAGCCACTGGAAATGCTTTGGAAGGCACATTTGGTGTCCTCCTTGCAGATGCCCGTTTACACCAGTTCAGGGACCCCCAGTCCCTGCTCTGGTGTGAAAATGGACAAAGGAAAGGGGAGTGACCACTCCGCTGTACATCACCACCCCAGGGGTGTTGCCCAGAGCTCCTACAGAGGGTCCCTTGGTTTTGCCATCTTGGATTCAAGGTTGGCAGGGAACTCTGGGAGCATCTGAGTGGCCAGTGCCAGTAGGTGACGTCAGAGCCCTCCCCGATAGGTGCTTACCTGGTTAGGTGACCAATACCCTTTTCAGGGCTATTTAGGGTCTCTCCTTTGGGTGGTTCCTCAGATTCGGTTTGCAAGACTCCAGCAGGAATCCTCTGCACCCTCCACTTAAACTTCTGACCGAAGAAACTGCAAATGGACTCCTCAGGGCCCTAGAAGCTACAACAAAGAATCAAGACGCCTTCTGCAACATTGTATCTCAGGCTCCTTCCAGCAACTGCAACTTCTCCCTGGTTGTGCTTCCTCTGGATACAGCCCATCTTCAGCCTGCATCAGAAGGAAGAAGGAAACTCCCATGCTTCTGTAGGCACTAACTGCAATGATGACTGGCTGCCTGGATCCCCTCTCCTGCTGAGCTGCATTGATCCTGCAGCACGGTTGGTGGACTGACGTGGTCCGGACGGTCCTCTCTTCAAACTTTCCAACTTTGGTGGAGGTAAGACCCTGCCTCCCCACGCAAGACAGTACCCCCGTGCACCACGTCTGTTGCTGCTGCCAAGGCTTGTTAGTATCCTTCCCCAAGATCTTCACGCATCTTGCAGCTCCAGCCTCCAGCACTCTATCCTGCGATGCACACATTCCTGAGTGGTTCTCCAGGTGTATGGGAGCCTTTACCATAGTGCTGCATGGGCCTCTTCTGCAACTTTCATGTCCCTGTCCTGGGGGGACTCCTGTGTGCGCTGCCTGGTCGTCAGTGGGCTCTCTGTGTTGCTAAGGTAGAGTCGACCTAGTCCTTCCTGGTCCCCGGCAGCACTAAATGCGAGCTTTGCGTGTGCCATGGCTTGTTGGCAGACTCCGACGTCGCAAACCTGACTGTAATCCTCCATCCAGCGTGGGACATCACTTGCACCCTCCAGGAACCCGACTTCATCTTCTTGGGTGCAGTACTGACTTTTCTTCTCTACTGGTGGTTCTCCTTTTGCACCTTCATCCAGGTTAGCAGGGCCCCCTGTTCTCCCTGGAGTCTTCTGTGCTTCTTGCACTTGGTCCCCTTCTTCCCACAAGTCATCTTGTCCAAGAATCCACTGTTGGTGCCTTGCAGTCTCTGCGTTTTGCAATATTCTTCTGTTCTTCTTTGTGTGTGTTCTAGGAAACATACTGTGATTTACTCCTGTTTTCCTGGTCACTGGGGTAGGTTCTGGTACTTACCTTTGGGCTTTCTAAGTGCCCCCAGCTCCCCTCTTCACACTACACTTGCCTAGGTGGGAGCCCGACTTTAACATTCCACTTTCTTAGTATATGGTTTGTGCTCCCCCAGGCCCATTTCTAACTATTGTGAATTTCACTGTTTTCTAACTGTTTTATGCCTATTTCTGCATATTAGTGTATATAATTTGTGTAGTACTTACCTCCTAAGGGAGTATAGCCTCTAAGGTATTTTGGTATTTGTGTCACCAAAATAAAGTACCTTTATTTTTGTAACACTGAGTATTATCTTTCATATGTGTGAGTACTGTCCGACTACAGTGGTCTTGAGCTTTGCATGTCTCCCAGATAAACCTTGGCTGCTCATCCACAGGTACCTCTTGAGAGCATGGCTTCTAGACGTTGACTACACCACACTAATAAGGGATAACTGAACCTGGTATAAGGTGTAAGTATAATAGATACCCACCACACACCAGGCCAGCCTCCTACAAAGGTGACCACATTCTGAACATGGTAAAGACAATGAAGAATCCAACCATGGTAAATGAGTTCTAAAGTTTCTAGTGGTTCCTACCTAACCCTAATGGTATATAGGGACCATAGCGGGTATACCCTTCGGCCTGGCCTGATCTAAGGGCTCAGCCTTAGTGTCATACCTGGAGATAGTGTCAGAAGGGAAGTCATCTGCAGTCTTGAGGGCAATCCTCTCAGGAAGCTGGAAGAACTGCGCCTGCAAACCTGCATGTTGGATACACCATTAGTTGCATGGTTTGTTGTGGGTGGAATCCCTCCTGCCCCTCAGTCAATGTACCACATTTATAATAAACCAACACTGTTGTAAGCACAGTTCTGATGCAGTTTCTGTGTGGTAGAAGTCCTCTACTTAACGGGCAACACAAGAACAAGGGTATCCTGTACAGTGTTCTTTAGCATTGAATGGAATATACTGATTATATGTTGAGAAAAGGCTAACTAAACAAGCATGTTGTACAGTATATTCCCAGGAGAATATGATGCAAAGAATAGTATGTAAAATGTCACTAAAATGTCCTTGCTAAATGCGGTGCAGCAAAACATGTAACATGCAAAATATAAAAGGGAGCTAAAATGGGGGAAGCAAATCAGGTACAAGAGGTCCTCATGACAATAGCATGAGAGGAAGAGCAAGATGGTGACCGGGGGACAGTGAAAAAGCAAATGCAAGAGAGCACCAAGGAGTGTAGGGTAAGGGATGAAGCACTCTCTTTGAGTGTTTAACCAAAAAGAAAAAACATTATTCCCTTAAAGTGATCAGTACAAGATTATAAGTTAGCCAGTCAACAGGGTTGTTAAGAGGCTGTACTCCATTGAAGAGACACAAGAAAATGAAGGCAAGCCACTGAATAAGGCCAGCAAATGAGAATGTTAATTAAGTCAGCCAATTGTAAACAATTGTTGTGCTCTAAGCTTACTCCACATACACAATAGGTCTTTCACACCCAGACATTATGCTTTCTGGCAGGCAATACCTAAAAGTGATAAAAGACTGCATCAAATTGCATACAGAGAAAATTTTGAGTGCTGTAAAGATGACAGGTACACAAAATGCAGTATTTGCTCCCATTTATGATATTTACCATTACAGGGCAGTTTGGGCTTGATACCTATTGTCTGAACTAAAAAACGTACCTATCATCACTGAAATGGATACAAAGAAGAGGTGCAATGCAATTATTAATTCTTCTCACAAAAACTCAATTGTAGTCCTTCTGTGTGAGTTATGAACTCTGGATGTAGGTATTTAATTTGGAGTGTAAATGAAACTACAGTTATTATATCATCAGTGTCTGTACCACTGTAATTAGGAGGCATTGTATTTGCACTCTGCTTCAGATTCACCAATGGAGCCTACATGTAGGTGTGGGGCAAGGCTGCCTGTTCTGGTACTGCACTGTTTACTGCAGCCTTGCCACCGAGAATACAAAAGCTGCTGCCATGAATTTGAGGCTTTAGCATCAGATCACTCCTGTGACCCAAATGTGAAAGTGAGCAGAGGCCAGCTTACACTATCAGGCTTCAAAGTGTCTGTCAAGGAAAATGTAAATGATTGCTTTTCTGCTCCTAAATCAGTGAAACATATGATTTACTAACATTTTGCAGCAGGTTTGTGTCACTCTTTTGGTGCAGTCCCAATTCAAAATCCATTTTGGGCCTCCTGATGTGGGTGGCATTGCATGGCTTTGTCAAGAGAAAGTAACACAACCCAGCACATAGTGCTACTTTGAGGTATCTTGAATAAGGGAGGCTTTCCATGGGTAGTGCATGGGCGTTCCGGTGCATCCTCTCAGGGCTTTTGTCACAAACCCATATTTAAGAAAGCCTTGTAAACATGGTTTTGTGGCAAAATGCTACACCTACCGGAGGTTGGCATAGTTATTTCCTCTTTGGATGTATACTGCATTCCACAAAGAGGAAATGGACTCAAAGGAAAGTTTTTGTGCAGGAGGGAATACCTACTAGCACAAACACTACCCTGAATACAACAGTTTTACCATTGAGCAAGAGTGCCACTTTTGGCATTAAGCAGTCCAAAGTCTGCCAAATCAAGGAGGGGGCTGAAATGTGTCATATCTTTGTAAATAGGGCAATGTTCTGCTCTCTCCCTTTCATGCATCACAGCACAGCAACGCCCTCAGTGGCGTATTTATAGGCCCCTAGTGCCACAGGAGCATTACTTTTCATGACGCTCCTGTGGCACTAAGCACTGCGCTGTATTTACAAGGTGACGTTAAGCCACTTTTTGTGGCTTAATGTCACCTTGTAAATAAGGGCCCTTCCCACGCAGCACTGTGCATGAAAGGGGCGTTGAATGGGTGTTGCTGTGGGCGTTCCACAGCAACACCCATTGCATTTTGACGCTGCCCCTGGTTCATGAAATTTCGTAAACCTGAAGCAGTGCCAAAATCTAACGCCACCCCCAGGGGTGACATTAGCAGGGCACAATGAGGAGGAATACTTTTAATTCCTCCTTGTTTTTTTGCTTTTTCTATGCATGCTGAATTCTGCAGCACACATAGAAAGAGCAAAATGTCAGAAATTATTATTTTTGTGTGGGAAGGTGTCACTTGCTGCGCATAAACAATCATTTTAAAATGACGCTTTGGCACTTCTGTGTGTGCTGCATTGTGCAGCATTCACAGAAGTGCCAAAGCGCCATTAGTGATTGTTTATGTGCAGGAAGGGACACCTTCTCACACATAAACAATCATACCCCTCAATGCAGACATCCCTGCACGATGGTGCAAGGATGCCTGCGTTGGTGCTGGCAGCTGAATTTAGCAACAGTGCAGGGGACAACCCAGGGTTGCGTCATATTCACTTGAATACGGTGCAGCCCTGCATTTCTAAAGTGAGGCAGCATTGCGCTGCCAGTTTTGGGGCAGCACCGCACTGCACCACTTTTCCATAAATCTGGCACTTAGTGTGCTGAGTTGCATGAAATCTTAATAAATCCAGGCCTTTCTTCTCTAAAGCAATGTAGCTCCCTGTCTGAGCAATTGTGTGAGGGAGCATGGTGTAGGAGAAGGAGCTGATGCTGGTGTGTAATGTAGGATCTGCAGCCCATGCAGTGCAAGGGAGCCACTACCTTTCAGGGGGCCCTCAATCAGACTAAAGACTATGGGGCAGATTTAAGAGCCCCTAGCCCCTCCTTGCGAAGCATAATTCTTTTTAAGCTAATGTGGCTCAACAAGGTCAAAATCGCCACACCAAATTTACAAAGTGTCGCAATGCATGCACTGCGCCACTTTGTAACCCTTTGTGCTACATTATGCTTGCACCAGACATAATGTATGCAAACAGGGCATTCCCCCGTTAGGGAGGTAAAAAAAATGGTGCAAAGAAATCTAAGAGATTTCTTCGAGTCATTTTTTTAGCACCTTTAACACCTGCTTAGGACAGGCGTTAATAGGAGAAAAGGGGGCATACCATAAGTTAAAATAAATTTCATATAAAAATGAAAGTGAATTATTAAATATAACTACATGATTAATGTACATTAAATAAAAAAACACATTATCAACATATACACTTATTAATAATTTTACAAAGTATATAAAGCCATATTTTACATTTACTAAACTATTGGAAATAATATTTGAAGATGTGTGCTAAAAATATTTTTACAATACAAATATAAAATTATTTCAAATAGAAAACAATGTAAACCTAATTAAAAGAAATACAATTTACATTAAATATGACCAAACATTATTAAAATTACCAAAATGAAGTAACATGTAGTAAACTAACTCCAATTCAAGGTTTGGAGAATGTGCCTACATTTGACAGGGTCAGATTTATTTATTTATTTATTTATTTATTTATTTATTTATGTTTTAATAAAGAGCAAACATAATCCTGGGAAATCAGTGCACTGCACAGAATAAATATGCCAGGGCAAAAAACACAAGAAGTTAACAAGTGTAAGCAAAACATTGGGCCTCGTTAGGAGTTTGGCGGACAGGTCCACATGGAGGTTGCCGCCACATTGGTTTCCTCCCCGCTGGACCCATTAATACTTTCCCGCTAGGCTAACTGGTGGAAACTGAGGTTTCTGCCTGTCAGGCTAGGGGGAAAGTGGCGGCAGCATTGTTTACAGCTCGTAATCGAGCCGGCGGCAATGTTGTCACCTGCAGGGTGCACCAGCACCCTACTAGTGTTCACTGTCTGCACTTGTGAGGGTGTCGGGCAGGGGGACCCCTGCACTGCCTATACAAAGTGCATGGGCAGTACAGGGGGCCCCCTGTGTCTCCCTGCACCTGTTCTCCACCAGCCTTTAAATGGTGGTGATATCGCCATGAAAAGGCGGGTGGAGAGCCAGGTCGTAATCAACAGGGCAGCAATGTGAGGCAGAGCTTCTCTTCACCGATCCCGGAAGAGATAGTGCAACCCTGGTGATCTGACCACCAGGGTCTTAATATGGCGGTCGAACCATCACAGCAGTGGCAGTCCTGACCTCCACTGGAGGCTGGCAGTCTCAAGACCGCCAGTCTCGCAGTGAAGCACATAATGTATATATTAGTTGTGAAGTAAAACTCCAGTCTAACAAATGCCGGGTGAAGTGCTTCAATTGAGGTTGCAAATTTACTATTTTAAGTCTAGTCTAACAACATTGTGGAAAGTGCAGCCATGGAGGTGGGGGAAAATTTACTATTCAAACTCCACTTTAACAAACATTGGAGAAAATTCATACATTGGATGTGGGGGATAGGGTCAGATTTACTATCTTAACTCCAGTCTAACAAACAATGGGGAACACGCTTACATGGAGGGCATAGGATGGGGTTATATTTACAATTCTGTCTCAAGTTTAACAAACACTGGGGAGAATGCACATACTAGGGGTGGGGGTCATGTTTACTAACCTAACTCCACTCCAACAAACATTTAGAAAAGTGTGTACATTTTATTATTCTGCCTCCAGTCTAACAAACATTGAAGTATATGTGTATTGGAAGGGAGCTAATTAACTATTCTAACCCCAATCTCACTGATATTGAGAAGTGCATCCTTTGGAATACAGGAGGAGGATCTCAGATTTGATAATCTAACTTCTGCTTAAGAAGTAATGGTAAAGGTGTAATCATTGCTGGGGGTGCAGATTTACTATTCTTACTCCAGTTTAACAAATACTGGAGAAAGTACATACATTTTTTAGATTTACAATTTTAACTTTAATGTAACAAACATTACGGAAAATCATCTGTTGGGGAGGGTTCACATTTATTATTCTAGCTCCAGTCCAACAAACATTGTGGAAAATGCGTACTTATGGGACGCGGAAGGAAGTTCAGAGTCACTATACCAAAATAATAGTAATAAGTACACATTTAAAAAGAAATACAAAAACTTTAAATCTACATTTCTATTTAATATCCTGCTAAGTGAAAAAAATCATTACTATAGTTGCAACCAATTAACAAAAACATCAGAATTATTTTAAAAATGTCAACTTGTTAAATCATAATTTTAAAATGAACACCCTCTGAAGCCCCCCAAAAAGAAGGAAAGTATTAAAATCATTGATGTTATTAGGAAATATTTTAACCACTAATGTACAAAATGTACAATTTTCAAAATTAATCCATTTTACTTTTTAATGGATAGGAATTTAGTAAAAAATATGAGCTATTCCCCCAATACAACCCACAGCTCTTGCTAATAATGTAATAAGTATTTTTTCATTAACATATAGTTAAATAATTAAATAAATTAAAAATCATAAGCATGCTAAATACATCTTCTACAAGTTAAAATGAATACAAAGTAACACATTTTAATAAACCCTACACTCAAAAATAAAAATACACCAATGATTATAAAATTATTAAAAACGTAAAGAATGTCAAACATCACAAATTGAAAAAAATTGTAAATGTGTGACAATAATTAAAATACACTTTGAAAAAAATGCCACATATCTAACAAACAATACAATCCTTATCCCAACAAATATAAATGTGTTTTTATAATAACATACAGAAATACATGTATAATATAAAATAATTAAGCATATAAAATTGTGAAAAAATGTGCACAATATATTACATATTATTCAATTAATATTTTATGTATTTTATTAAAATCACTATCTAACTAGTCCTGCAATACAGTACACAAACTGAAAATGAAAAATATGAAATAATTGACTATTTATTTTAAAATGCCAAGAAATAATTAAATAAAATCGTAACTAGCTCATTCATTAACGTTAAATAATATTTCATTATAAAATACACTACTCTCACAATCCCTAATAAACTCAAAAATTAAAAGAATGTATGCATTTCTCTAATTTTTTTTAATTATTTTTAAAAAACACAACTAAATCAAAAACAAAATAAAAACATGATGTAATACAAAGAAAACATGAAAAAACTATATGATTATAAGAAATCATTTTTAAAATTTCGACATCAATGTGAAAAATAAAATAAACAGATGCTTTAGATAATTTTGTCAATTATATATTTTAAGTCATGTTATGTTTTTTTACCACAAATTTTAGGGGAGAATATCTTTTACTGTGGCTTTTCTTTGTCGTAGACATTAAAATACAGCTAATTTCTAAAGGATCAACTTAGATCTATTTTAAGTGGATTTTACAGGCCCAAGTAGAGGATACCCGCTTTTAATTTTGGCATGGCCCATCGCAGCAACAAAAGCAGGGGTACAGCTAAGAATAGTGCAGTAGGTGCAATGGCACCAGGGCAAAAGGTATGATGAGCCCTCTGCACCTGTCAGGGAGACCAAATCCTCGGGCCTGTGCACGCTCCCAACATGTCCACCACAAGACAGCTCCAAAACTCTGATAGAAATATCACAGAGCCTAAGAGAGTCCAAGTGGGGAAAAGGGGATTAGGAAGGGAACAGCTGGGAAGGAGACCTGTTGGAAGCAAAAGGTTAAACAACACAATATCATAATATAATCACATTGACTTTCACTAGACTATGGCCCTAAGCATTGTCTTACTATAACCATGGGTAATCTAAGAAGTGACTTTAACTAGACCTCAAAGAACTCTGAGTACCTGGAACAAATCGAGAATGATTAATGTAATGTTTCATATGAGCTTTTCATGAAATATCACATACAGTCTAGTAATACAAGAACCTTCTAGAATACTGTTTCTGAACAAATATTGCATCTTTACATGAGGACAAAAAAGCAATCTGAAACATTCCATGGAAAATGATAGGAATTGTACCAGGGACTTAATATGCACAAAGAATGTAGCATCTAGAATTTAGCATCTTTGCAGCAAATCAAAAAGGCCCTGGATAAATGTGTGCACTTCAAGAAACACTACACATCAAAGATTTGATTGCCATGAAATGATTGCGCACACTGTTAGCGATCTGAACATCAAGGTTTAAATGTGGGAAATCGATCGCGCACACTGCTGATTCCAAAAAGTATATGCAAATGCTATGAATTGATCGTGCACTCTGTTAGCGATCTGAACATCAAGGTTTAAATGCAGGAAATTAATTGCGCACACTGCCAATTCCAACAAGTATATGCAAATGCTATGAAATGATTGCGCACTCTGTCAGCGATCTAAACACCAAGGTTTAAATGCGGGAAATGAATCGCGCACACTGCCGATTCCAACAAGTATATGCAAATGCCATGAAATGATCGCGCACTTTGTCAGCGATCTGAACACCAAGGTTTAAATGCGGGAAATGAATCGCGCGCACTGCCGATTCCAACAAGTATATGCAAATGCCATGAAATGATCGCGCACTCTGTCAGCGATCTGAACACCCAGGTTTAAATGCGGGAAATGAATTGCGCACACTGCCGATTCCAACAAGTATATGCAAATGCCATGAAATGATTGCGCACTCTGTCAGCAATCTGAACACCAAGGTTTAAATGCGGGAAATGAATCACCCACACTGCTGATTCAAACAAAAATATGCAAATGCCATGAAATGATCGCGCGCTCTGTTAGCGATCTGAACATCAAGGTTTAACTGCAGAAAATGAATAGCGCACACTGCCGATTCAAACAAGAATATGCAAATGCCATGAAATGATCGTGCAAGCCTTTGCCGATCTGAACACCAAGATTTGCATCAGAGCAATGATTTGCATACTCTGAAAGTTTCACGAGTAGGCCCAAAAACTCAAGAGTCTTTCAGAACGGGGTCGGGGGCCCAGTCCGACCTCCGTCTTACCACCCTGCTCAATGATCACCAAGAGAATGCGGGGCAGGCCTGGAACATCAAGGTAAGCCTCCAGAACAGGAGCTCAGGGAAATGCTGCTGTTCTGCACCGGGACCTCTGAACAGTGAACATGTGGAGCTGGGCTGGCTCTGTTACATAGTGTCTGGGCCAGCCCACAAACCACACCCAATCATGCTGCAGGGAAAGCTTCTAGAAGGTCCTATAAAGGGACCACACCCTGATGCATTCTGTAAGCCTGCAGCAATACCTTGCAAATAAACATTATTTGCAAACATCATTAATAGTGGTTTCAAGGTAAAACTGCAACGCAAAAGGTTAACAAACTGTATATAAACAGAATGCATGAATTATGCTCTTGCATAAAGACTGGGTTTTTGCATTTTTGTCGCCCGTAGAGCGTGCACTGCTCTGATGTTGACAGCACCCCAATATGTGATGAACTTCCCAACCGGTTGGAAATGTGCCAATTGTACTTGTTTACATTAGGGCCCGTGCTACCTTTCCACCCACGCATCAAAGCACAGTTAATTTAAAAGGGGGGTGACTTAGGAAGCCAATGTCATGTTGACAATTTTCAACAAGAAAGAGACAGATGTTCCAAAGGAGAAAGCTGCAGTTACACATATTTTCCAAAGTGCAGAGTAATAGAACATTGTTATCAGTTTTGTCAGCAGAGATGTCTTGACATTCCTAAGTAACAGTATAACTACTCTGGGGACTGAGGGGGTGATTCTAACTTCGGCGGGCGGCGGAGGCCGCCCGCCGAAGTTCCCCCACCAAAATACCGCTCCGCGGTCGAAAGACCGCTGAGGGTATTTTGGGATTTGCCCTGGGCTGGCGGGCGGCCGCCAAAAGGCCGCCCGCCAGCCCAGGGCAAATCAACCTTCCTACTAAGATGCCGGCTCAGAATTGAGCCGGCGGAGTGGGAAGGTGCGACGGGTGCAGTTGCACCCGTCGCGTATTTCAGTGTCTGCTAGGCAGACACTGAAATACTTTGTGGGGCCCTCTTACGGGGGCCCCTGCCATGCCCATGCCATTGGCATGGGCATGGCAGGGGCCCCCAGGGGCCCCGCGGCACCCCCTACCGCCATCCTGTTCCTGGCGGGCGAACCGCCAGGAACAGGATGGCGGTAGGGGGTGTCAGAATCCCCCATGGCGGCGCAGCAAGCTGCGCCGCCATGGGGGATTCTAAGGGCAGCGGTAAACCGGCGGGAGACCGCCGGTTTACCCTTTCTGACCGCGGCCAAACCGCCGCGGTCAGAATGCCCTGCGGGGCACCGCCGGTCTGTCGGCGGTGCTCCTGCCGACCCTGGCCCGCCGGGGTTAGAATGAGGGCCTGAGTCTGGATGTAAATGACAGGCTGAGAAAAGGATTTTAAAAATTGAATCATCAACTGCGAACGAATGAGAGACAAGCAGAAGTGAAAGAATAATGCCTGGGCAGTGCTTAATTTGTGCTTCTTGTTTCCGGTGCAGAGCACCGGCATTTATTTTTGAGGGCCGGCGCTTATTTTTCTGCCTCAAGCATTTACTGCAAGGAAAAGACACATAAGGGAAAGACGGAGGACGAGAAAAACGAATAAGCGTTACAATGGGAAAAAGCAGAAAGCTGCAAGAGTGATTTGAATGGGAAGGGAGTGGCTTTAAATGGATTGAAGAGGCCCGAGATGGTATAATTAAGATCCTCTCAAGCAGCTGACAATACATTACCAGTTATGTGCGAGAGGCACTTCATCACTAAGGGCCTGATTTAGATATTGACAGACGGGTTGTCACGACAGTGACAGATATCCCGTCTTCCAAAATCTAAATCCCATTATGTCCTATGGGATTTAGATGTCGGCGGATGGGATATCCGTTGTTTTGATGGAGTAAGTCATCTACCAATATCTAAATCAGGCAATGAGAGTCTTATCTCAATAAGACACCTATTTACATTTACTAAACATCCCTATATCACTGTCTACACAAGTCTGCCTCTGCCTGGGGACTCATGGTGTACAGTAGAGAGCTGTAGGAGAGGCTGGCACCATGCTCCACTACAGCTCCAATCTTCACTTTGAAACAGGGAAATTGTGCATTATAAGAACCATTTGAAATTGAAACTGATACCCAGTGCTCTTTATTTCTGCTATGAGGTGTCTTACAAAGGGAAATCTATATTCTCACGCTCCTGTTATGTAACTATTCAGCCACAATCGGCTTGGACTTGCAAAACGCTGAGGATCAGATGGATCTTTTTGTCTCCATTTACCTATTGCACTTATGTTTTTTTCCTTGAGAGAAGAACACTTACTTCTGGGAAGGAATGTGTTGAGGGCATTTTCGCCTTCCCTCAGCTGTCTTTTGTGTGGACTGCTTTCTAGGGATTTACAATCTCTTTTACACACCCGCTCTGTTGGAAGTGACAAAAGGATGAAGTGGTGAAATCCAGGGGCTGTGCTACAAACAGTGTCCTGGGGGCAAAAGGCCGTGTGCATCTATTCTCTGTGCTCCCGGGGCACTCTGGTGTTACACAAAAAGTCACAGATGTCTGTGCACCATCTTCTGTAATACAGATATCACCGATGCACATCAAACACATGCACAATCTTTTTTCCCTTATTAGCATGGTGCGTGGCCCAATGCTAATCAGAGAAACACTTTGCTTTTGCACCCTGGCCCTATTATGAACATGGGTGCAGATGGAAAGAGCCCATCAAAAGCTCATTGACTGTACACTGCCATAATGTGCCACACAGCTAGTGTTCCCCCTGATTGTGACCCCTTTAAGGGGAAAAAGCAGTCCCATGGACCCCCCAGACATCCCTTTGCAGTTGATTGCAGTCTCTCATCCTTTGCCCCTTATTCAAAGTGCAGGTTCGCACAAGAGACGTTCTGTGTTTAACTAATGCACTGCTCTTGGAACAGCACAAGCTCCTGGCTGCAATCAAAACCACGATCTAAAAGTGGAAGCAATTTAACAAATATGGAGGTAGACAGAAAAACACGTGGTCCTGTGGAGCTTAGTTGGAAAGAGACTGAAGTGTAAAAAACAAAGGCCCAAATTAAAGAGGGCTTAGTGCCATTTTAATGATACATTAGTGTCATGATTTTGACGCTAATGTGGTGTTAGATTGTCAAAAACGTAGTGCCATATTTACAAAGTGGCGCAATGCATGCATTGTGCCACTTTGCAACCTTTTGCCCTACATTATGCCTACGCCAGACATAATATATGCAAAAGGGGTGTTCCCCCATTAGGGGCGCTGAAAAAAAGTTACAAAGAAATTTCTTTACATCATTTTTTTTACAATTTTAACACCTGCTCTGAGCAGGCGTTAAAAGAAGCTCCCATTGGTTACAATGGGTGCTCTGCAGGATTAGCGTCAACATTTTTTATGCTAACCCTGCAAAGCACCAAACTAGCATAAAAAATTCTGACGCTAGTTCCCTAGTGTCCACCATGGTGCCATATATTAAATACGGCATACACATGGTGGTGTTAGGGGGGCACTAAGGGGTGCAAGAAAAGTGGCACTGCACTAAGTGCAGCGCTACTTTTCATAAATATGCCCCAAAGTTGCTTCTATGAAGTAATCCCTAAGTTGAATCATCCTTCAGATCAACATGTGTTTCAAGACAAGGCTAGGGGTGTCTTTCTTCCAATAGTAAGTTAAGCATATAGGGATGTATTTATTAAATTGTCACGCAGCGCAGCAAGTCACCTTGCTGAGCTGCATGATGTGAAAGGGCAAGTAGGAACCCTTTTTTAAAAAACAATATGGCATATTCCTGCCTTTTCCCAGCGCTGGCACATAATATGCTGCCTAGTGCCAATGCCCGGGAAACGGCCTTAACAACGCTGCTCGAGTCACGTTTTGCCTTTACAACCTGACCTGACCTGACCCACAAATGCGTCTTTACAATACATTCCTTTGCCACTCAAGTCAATACAACGACTTGCCTTAGGGAAAGTGTTGTTGGACTGATGTTGGACTTTAAGTCCAACACTTTCCCTACTGTGGCGCTGACTGGAGTTGGAATAGTAAACTATACTATTCCAAAAGTCCTGCGCTTTCCCCAAGGCAAGTCGTTGTAATGACTTGAGTGGCAAAGGAATGTGTTGTAAAGACGCATTTGTGGTTCAGGCCAGTGTTCCATTGGAGACAGGAAACTGCAGTCTCTGACCACTTGCTCTATGACACAGCAGGGACTGCCTCACACAGGAGATGCCTTAACTGTGCATGTACAGCTGGCTGAGTCAAGTTGCTCAGGCATCCGGAAAAGTGCACTTTAATTCAGGAGCCAAGGAAAGGAGCAGTGTTGCTAGCTATTATTGAAAGTAATGATACGCTCTCCTCTCTACATAACTTTTCAGACCAACTCCACAGTGTAATAAAAGCAGACATGATGCGATGACAGGCATTAAGCTTATCTCATCTGGACAATATATGTAGCACCAGTAGCATCCATGCTTATCTGAGGCAACTAAAAGCCAACAGACAGAATTATCTTAGAAGATACTGCTCTTTTGTACTGTCTCGTGAAATGCAGCACACAAACATTGGGTGCTGGGCTGCTTTGTGTAGCAGTTTGGTAAATCTGGATCTTAATATCCGCATGTTTGCTGCTACCTTCATTGTGCAATGGAAAATGACTGCTTGTTCCTGGAGCAGTGTAATTTAGTACCCCCCTTTATATGCAACTTATATACTCAATGCATGATTACCTGTTATTAATATGTGTGTACCCCTTTAATCTATTGTAGTGAGTAGCTATGCATTTGTTTAGATGAAAGCCACACATATATTTAGCAGACTTATAATAAATGTATTTGTCATAAAAGGATAAGGTATGCCCTTTTTAAATGTATATGTTATACCCTTCTTAAATGTACCCAACGTATTCACTTATGTTAACTGTACTCGTTTAAAATCTTTTCTGACTCTACTGTTGGTCTAATTTGTAACCAGGCCCAATTTGCACAGTTTCTTAAAATGCCTTGCAAGTGTCTTGTTTTTCTCTCCTCTGTAGGTGTCTTATCATGTGCCTTTCTAAGTTAGAATAGGCTTGTTGTGTTTTGTATTTGACTAGCAGACTATTGAAATTCTAATTAGAAGTTGGCCTGGGATATGGAGAATGAGAAGGTGGGAGAGACCTCATGTACCAGGCAGACCCAAATAATGTTACATCAAAGGTCAGTCTGAGGGTTGCTCTTCTCATTGAGAGCTGGGAAACTAAGGATTCTATCTGCTCCTAGAAAACATTGGCCCTCATTCTGACCCTGGCGGTCGGTGATAAAGCGGCGGCCAAGCCGCCAATAGGCCGGCGGTCTAAAATATGCAATTCTGACCCTGGCGGGAACCGCCAACACAGCCCGCCAACTTAACACTCCGACCGCCACAGCGGTACAAACAAACAGCGTGGCGGTTCCCGCCAACAGGCCGGCGGCAGACAAAGTACCGCCCACCCTATTACGACCCACCAATCTGCCACCTTTTCCGGGGCGGGAGCACCGCCGATAAGAACACGGCGGAAACAGACTACGAACGGGAAAACGCTCACCTCTACGCACTCCACGCGAGATTCCGGCAGTATGGAGCCAGAGTTACAGGTCATCCCCGCACTCCTATTCCTCCTCATATACCAGGAGCACGCCCGGCGGCGCGGAAGACATCGGTGAGTACTGCACCTACGACACAGGGGAGGGAAAAGATTACCGGCACACACCCACCCACCCACACCCACTACAACACACACATCAATGCATTCCCACAGATCACTGTCACAACCCACAAACCACCCCCCTCCGAAATAATGCAAAGACCAAAAGAAGAGATCATAAACGGGCAGATATATTGAAATATGTACGCCATTAATCCCAATAAATAAATAAACTATGTACAAAATATATACAGCTACTAAATGTAGTCCAACCACTGTCCGTGGATCACAGGGGTCCTGTGCAAAGGGGCAAGGCCCAGTCCCACGACAAGAACTCCACGGAGAGAACACTGCAGGGGCATCAGAAAGAAAATAGGACAGGCACCTCAGGGGGAAGGGAAGGGGGGGCACCTCAGCCACTTGAGTACACGACGCCAGATCCACGAGGGGACTCCATGACCACTGGGCCATCCTGGGGAGAGCAAAGCCACAGTCCATACAGTCCATACAGTGGGTGGCCTGCCCACTGGGCCATCCTGGGGAGAGCAAAGCCACAGTCCATACAGTCCATACAGTGGGTGGCCTGCCCACTGGGCCATCCTGGGGAGAGCAAAGCCACAGTCCAAACAGTCCATACAGTGGGTGGCCTGCCCACTGGGCCATCCTGGGGAGAGCAAAGCCACAGTCCATACAGTCCATACAGTGGGTGGCCTGCCCACTGGGCCATCCTGGGGAGAGCAAAGCCACAGTCCAAACAGTCCATACAGTGGGTGGCCTGCCCACTGGGCCATCCTGGGGAGAGCAAAGCCACAGTCCATACAGTCCATACAGTGGGTGGCCTGCCCACTGGGCCATCCTGGGGAGAGCAAAGCCACAGTCCATACAGTCCATACAGTGGGTGGCCTGCCCACTGGGCCATCCTGGGGAGAGCAAAGCCACAGTCCATACAGTCCATACAGTGGGTGGCCTGCCCACTGGGCCATCCTGGGGAGAGCAAAGCCACAGTCCATACAGTCCATACAGTGGGTGGCCTGCCCACTGGGCCATCCTGGGGAGAGCAAAGCCACAGTCCAAACAGTCCATACAGTGTGTGGCCTGCCCACTGGGCCATCCTGGGGAGAGCAAAGCCACAGTCCATACAGTCCATAACAGACCCCACTGCCACTGGAGGAGGCAAGTTGGCCAGAGGACATCCTGCAGCCCTGCCCGAGATAGATCCTGCCCTGCCACGTCTGCCAAAGGGCCAGCGGTTCTTGCCCTGAAGGGCCCAGTTCAGCGGTTCATGAGACGGCGGGGCCCAGTTCAGCGGTTCTTGCCTTGAAGGGCCCAGTTCAGCGGTTCTTGCCTTGAAGGGCCCAGTTCAGCGGTTCTTGAGACGGCGGGGCCCAGTTCAGCGGTTCTTGAGACGGCGGGGCCCAGTTCAGCGGTTCTTGAGACGGCGGGGCCCAGTTCAGCGGTTCTTGCCTTGAAGGGCCCAGTTCAGCGGTTCTTGCCTTGAAGGGCCCAGTTCAGCGGTTCTTGCCTTGAAGGGCCCAGTTCAGCGGTTCTTGAGACGGCGGGGCCCAGTTCAGCGGTTCTTGCCTTGAAGGGCCCAGTTCAGCGGTTCTTGAGACGGCGGGGCCCAGTTCAGCGGTTCTTGCCTTGATGGGCCCAGTTCAGCGGTTCTTGCCTTGAAGGGCCCAGTTCAGCGGTTCTTGAGACGGCGGGGCCCAGTTCAGCGGTTCTTGCCTTGAAGGGCCCAGTTCAGCGGTTCTTGCCTTGAAGGGCCCAGTTCAGCGGTTCTTGCCTTGAAGGGCCCAGTTCAGCGGTTCTTGAGACGGCGGGGCCCAGTTCAGCGGTTCTTGCCTTGAAGGGCCCAGTTCAGCGGTTCTTGCCTTGAAGGGCCCAGTTCAGCGGTTCTTGCCTTGAAGGGCCCAGTTCAGCGGTTCTTGAGACGGCGGGGCCCAGTTCAGCGGTTCTTGAGACGGCGGGGCCCAGTTCAGCGGTTCTTGCCTTGAAGGGCCCAGTTCAGCGGTTCTTGCCTTGAAGGGCCCAGTTCAGCGGTTCTTGAGACGGCGGGGCCCAGTTCAGCGGTTCTTGCCTTGAAGGGCCCAGTTCAGCGGTTCTTGAGACGGCGGGGCCCAGTTCAGCGGTTCTTGCCTTGAAGGGCCCAGTTCAGCGGTTCTTGCCTTGAAGGGCCCAGTTCAGCGGTTCTTGCCTTGAAGGGCCCAGTTCAGCGGTTCTTGAGACGGCGGGGCCCAGTTCAGCGGTTCTTGCCTTGAAGGGCCCAGTTCAGCGGTTCTTGCCTTGAAGGGCCCAGTTCAGCGGTTCTTGAGACGGCGGGGCCCAGTTCAGCGGTTCTTGCCTTGAAGGGCCCAGTTCAGCGGTTCTTGAGACGGCGGACGGTCTATGGCCAACTGCTAAATGCCTGGTGGTGCCCTCCTGGGCAGCGGGGATGGTGCTCCTTCACTGCCCACCTGGGCTGTGGGTGGTGGGGCCCTCCTGGCCAGCTGGGCTGGGTCCTCCCTGGGCAGCGGCTATGGGGCTGGTGGGCTCTCCCGGGGCAGCTGTGCCGGTTCCTCCCGGGGCAGCGGCTATGGGGGTTGTGGGCTCCTCCTGGGCAGCAGGCCTGCTGCCTGACCTCTCCAACTTGCTGCCCTTGCCCTCCTTAGTCGTCGGCCTGTGGCCCTTTCCTCCCTTTGGAGCTGTGGCTGGTGACTGTCTCTGGGTGGTGTCCGGGGGGGGATGTAGAAGGCGGGCTCCTGCGGCGCCCCTTCCGCCTTCTGCTCCTCTTCCCAGGGGGTGGGCTGGCTGTCCCCTTGCTGCTGGGCGAAGATCCAGACATGCGGGCTGGCGGGCTCCAATACCCCTGCACCCTTGTCAAGGGGGCTGCAGGGCTGGTGGTGGCTGAGGTGCTCTTCTTACCCCGACGAGAAGGAGGGGGGGGCTCAGGGTCAGGAAAGAAGTTAGTAGTGGCGAGGAAGAGCTTCTTGGGACAATGGAGAGTGGTAGGTACAGTGGGAATGGGAGTGGAGGGAGAGGATGTGGTTGTAGGTGAGTCACGTTTGCTGTCTTTGGGTGCAGGTGCAGGAGGGATAGGCTGTCGTGAGGTGGATGGCTGTTGGGTGGGTGGGTGGCTGCGTTTGTGTGGTGTGGAAGAGGGGGTGACAGACACAGTGGGAGAGGACACAGGGGACGTGTAAATGGCAGTGGGGGTGGTGACTGCACGTGTGCGGACTGGAGTGGAGAGTGTGCTGGTGATGGAAACACTGGCTGATGGTGAGGTGAATGGAGGTGTGAGTGTAGACGTCACAGGGAGGGAGGAGGGAGACGAGGAGGTGGGGGTCACAGAGGTGGTAGTGACTGTTGGCATGTCTGCATCGGAATGTTGCGTGTGTGAATGTCTGCGTGATCTGTGGTGCTTATGTTTGGATGAGCTTCTCTTGGGTGTTGAGGTGTGTGCAGGCTGGTCTGATGGTGTGGGTGGGACAGGCAGAGGAACAGGAGACTGGGAGGAGGGAGTTAGTAGAGGCAGGCAGGAGACAGGGACAATGGCTGCCGTCAGTGCTGAGGCCAGAGCCTGGAACGATCGCTGATGGGCAGCCTGACCCGAATGAATGCCCTCCAGGTACGCATTGCTGCGATGAACCTCCCTCTCCACCCCCTGGATGGCATTCAAAAGGGTAGTCTGCCCAACAATGAGCGTTCGGAGGAGGTCAATGACCTCCTCACTGAGGGCAGCGGGGGTAACAGGGGCAGGGCCTGAGGTGCCTGGGGCGAAGGAGATGCCCGGCTTCCTGGCAGAGCGGGCACGGGGCGAACGCGGAGGGGCTGCTGGGAGGGCGGAGATGGTGCGCTGGGTGGCGGCTGTACCTGTAATGGCGGGGGGCACGGATGGTGCCACCCCCGCAAGGGAGCCCCCTTCCGAGGACGTGTCCGTGTCGCTGCAGGCTCCAGTCGTCCCCGTCGTGGAGCTCCCCTCGCCCTCCGTCTCACTGGTCCAGTCTGACTCTGTGGCATGGCCCTCCTGGGCCATGTGAGATGCAGCTCCCTCCTGCCCCGATGCCACTTCTCCTCCGCCTGATGATGCTGATGCACACAAGCACAGAAAGACAAACAAAAAGGGGGGGGGAGAGAGAAATAAAGGGATATTGAGTACATGGATCTCCGGTACAGTTAGCGGACATGACAGACACAGATGACCCCTGCACTAAGTTGCGCACTTGGGGTACGCTACGCATTCCGTGGAACATGCCCTACACGCCTAGAGTTGACAACTGCACCCATGGATGACAGGGCCCAGGGATGGCTGTACTGACAAACTACTGAGGGTGGTGGCTGGGGACACAGGGGCTTACGGGGGTGCCCAGCCTACAGATATCGCCCTGGCCTAGGGGGACCCCCAGCCCTCCTCCCCCACCCAGACACCTCCACTGCGCGACAACAGAGTAGATAATGCTTGTACTCACCCCCTTGTGTCTGCTGTGCTGCCCTCACGCGCCCATCCAAATCAGGGTAGGCCACCGCCAGGATCCGGAACATCAGGGGGCTCAGTTGACGGCAGGCACCCCGCCTACGTTGGGAGGCCATCCCCAGCAGAGACTCGGCGGTCTTCTTGGTCCCGCGGCGGATGTCCTCCCACCTCTTGCGGCAGTGGGTGCCCCGTCGATGGTGGACCCCCAGGGCCCGGACTTCCTTGGCGATGGCACGCCAAATCCCGATCTTCTCATGGGCGCGGACCTATGTGACACGTACAGGGAGGGAGAAATACCACGTTCAAGTTACTCAGCATTTTCCTTTCCAGTGGCCCAACGCCCCCCATCCCCGCCAGGCCCCCCGCCATGCCCAACATGCCCAACATGCCCCCCATCACCGCCAGGCCCCCCGCCATGCCCCCCGCCATGCCCAACATGCCCCCCATCCCCGCCAGGCCCCCCGCCATGCCCAACATGCCCCCCATCCCCGCCAGGCCCCCCGCCAGGCCCCCCGCCATGCCCAACATGCCCCCCATCCCCGCCAGGCCCCCCGCCAGGCCCAACATGACCCCCATCCCCGCCAGGCCCCCCGCCAGGCCCCCCGCCATGCCCAACATGCCCCCCATCCCCGCCAGGCCCCCCGCCATGCCCCCCGCCATGCCCAACATGCCCCCCATCCCCGCCAGGCCCCCGCCATGCCCAACATGCCCCCCATCCCCGCCAGGCCCCCCGCCAGGCCCCCCGCCATGCCCAACATGCCCCCCATCCCCGCCAGGCCCCCCGCCAGGCCCAACATGCCCCCCATCCCCGCCAGGCCCCCCGCCAGCCCCAACATGCCCCCCATCCCCGCCAGGCCCCCCGCCAGGCCCCCCGCCATGCCCAACATGCCCCCCATCCCCGCCAGGCCCCCCACCAGGCCCAACATGCCCCCCATCCCCGCCAGGCCCCCCGCCAGGCCCCCCGCCAGCCCCAACATGCCCCCCATCCCCGCCAGGCCCCCAAGCCAGCCAGTGGCCCCAAATCCATATTGAATTAAACTCACTTGTTGGTCTGGAGGACCGTAGAGTAGCGCATACTGGGGGAGGTCCCCATCCACAAGTTTCTCCAACTCCTCTCCAGTGAAGGCAGGGGCCCTTTCCCCAGTCGCAGCAGCCATTGTCCCTTCCAGACCGAGGTCACAGCAACACTTGCAGTATAGGTCCTCTCCTGTGAAAGTTCAAGTCGCAAGTGGATAAGTAGATAGAAAATGGCGGTCACGTCCGCGGCGGTGCGTACCGCGGCGGTGCGTCCCGCCACCGCCGGCGCCCTTCGCCATTGGCTCCTGAAACCCATAGGCTTCAATGTTAACCAATGCGGCTTCGCGCCGCGGTCTTCGCCCGCCGCCCGCCGCGGTGTGCCACGCCAGCGCATTGACCTCACATCCCATTGTCACACTTCACAGGTCAGGCAGCCGCCATTTCCAGGGCCCACATGGCTCAATTTCAACTGCGTCACACAGGCCTAGGCCTTGCATAGCCACTCAGACACGCCATTCACTGCATAGAGAATCGTATACTGTGCTAGCTGTGAGTACGTACCTGTGGGTTGCCTGACTGTGTGCTCCATGTTGTCCTTCCTAGGCACCGTCCGCTGGGTTGGGCGAGGAGACGGATGAATCCTCCCGTGTACCGACCGCTGGTGGACCTGTCGACAATGGAAGAACGCCACATTATCCTGACCTACCGTCTTAACCGTGCCACTATCCATGAACTGTGTGCCCAGCTGGAGCCCGACCTGATGTCCCCCATCCGCCAACCCACAGGGATTCCCCCTCTGGTGCAGGTCATGTCAGTACTAAATTTCTTGGCAAGTGGGTCATTTCAGACAACCGTGGGAATTGCTTCCGGGATGTCTCAGCCCATGTTTTCGAAGGTGTTATCCAGAGTGTTGTCTGCCCTGATGAAATCCGTGAGGAACTACATCATTTTCCCTGACGTGGGCGAATTGGCTACAGTGAAGGGTGATTTCTACGCCCTTGGACATATTCCCAACGTAATTGGTGCCATTGATGGGACCCATGTGGCTTTGGTTCCCCCAAGAGACAGGGAGCAGGTGTACAGGAACAGAAAAAGTTACCATTCAATGAACATCCAGGTGGTGTGTTTGGCTGACCAGTACATCTCGCATGTAAATGCCAAATTCCCAGGGTCAGTGCATGACGCCTACATCCTCAGGAATAGCAGCATCCCTTACGTGATGGAACAGCTACAGAGACACCGTGTATGGCTAGTGGGGGACTCTGGGTACCCCAACCTGTCGTGGCTACTGACCCCAGTAAGGAATCCCCGGACCAGGGCAGAGGAACGGTACAATGAGGCCCATGGGCGTACTAGGAGGGTGATCGAACGCACCTTTGGCCTCCTAAAGGCCAGGTTTAGGTGCCTGCATATGACCGGTGGATCCCTAATGTACTCACCTAAGAAGGTGTGTCACATCATCGTGGCCTGCTGCATGCTTCACAACCTGGCTTTGCGCCGCCAGGTGCCTTTCCTGCAGGAGGATGGTCGAGACGGTGGTGTTGTGGCAGCGGTGGAACCTGAGGAGAGTGACGAGGAGGAAGACGACGGGGCTGAAACAGACAACAGGGACAGAATCATTGAACAGTACTTCCAATAGGACACAGGTAACATTTCAAAGATAATTTAGTAAATGTTAACTACTCTGCAGCATCTCTGCTGCCTGTCTATTTGCCCCAGTGTATGATGACTGAGTTTTGGCTTTTCCCTCCCTATTTCAGATCTGGGGTCCCCACTACGAGTCCTGTGGTTCGTTTCCCCATGGACTACAGCTTTGTGGCAGCTGTTTGTTGACTTCACCATGTACAAGGACATATTTGCACTGTCATGTCAATTACAATCTATTGAAATCACAGCCAGACTCCTGATATTTTGGTGCAAAATAGGTGTTTATTGAAGTGCTCAAAATGGGATGGGTGGTTTCAAGTGGGTGGGGGCTATGGTGAAGGAATGTCCATGGCAGAGTCCAGAGTAACAGTCACACAGGTGCATTGTCCAGAGGCCTGTGGAGAGATGGAGCATGGGCAGTTCGAGGATGGACAGGGTGACAATGTGGGACAGTGGGATGACATCAGGTGGTATCCATTGCTGGCGGGGGTCTTGACATCCTACTCTGTCTTGCGAGATCTCAGGGCCCTCTTGCGGGGTGGTTCTTCTCCTGCAGGAGGTGGGGGTCTGGTGGGCTGCTGCTGTGCGGGGGCCTCCTGTCCACTAGCGCCGGCGGAGGTGGATGGCTGTTCTTGGTCCAGGCTGGTGGCAGGGGCCCTTGGGTGTTGTTCAGTGTCCGCCCTGCTGTTTACGAGGTCCTGCAGCAGCCCTACCATGGTAACCAGGGTGGTGTTGATGGCTCTGATGTCCTCCCTGTACCCCCGATAGTGTTCCTCCTGCAGCACCTGGATCTCCTGGAACCGGGCCAGTACCGTCGCCATCGTCTCCTGGGAGCGGTTGTATGCTCCCATGATGGTGGTGAGGACCTCGTGGAGAGTGGGTTCCCTGGGCCTCTCCTCCCCCCCCTGTCGCACAGCTGCCCGCTGAGTTGCCCTGTTTCCCTGGGCCTCTGCCCCCTGGCCGGTGTGCCCACTACCACTGCCCCCAGGTCCCTGTTGTTGTTGGGGTGGTGGGTTATCCTGGGTGCCCTGTAGTGGTAGACACACCGCAGATTGACGCGCCCTGGAGACAGAGGCATGGGCCCGCTGGGTGGGAGCTGTGCTGGTGTTCCCAGAGGGGTTAGGGTCTATAGTGGCCTGTGCCTGTGTGAGGGGAACCGACTGTCCAGAGGTCCCCGATGGTCTGGGCTGGTCATCGGTGTCCAGATCGACAGAGCTGCTGTCATCGCTGACGGCCTCTTGGGTGGGGGGTGTGGATAATTCTGGCCCCTCCGCCGCGGTGTGTTGACGGTCGGGTCCTGCAGGGGTATAGAGGTATGGTTATAGTTTCAATGTGTGGCATATGGGTGTATCTGTGGGTTCCCGTGTCCCCAAGTGCTGGCATTCGTGTGTGGGGGCTTTGGTGAGGGTGGCTTGTGGGGGGGATGTGTATATGCATTGGGCATGCTTTGGTGATGGGTGTCCATGCTTAGTGGACGCATGCAGGCCTAGGTTTTGGGATGTGTGGGTTGTGATGGTGAGACATTGGCGGGGAATAGGTGTGCTGGGGGTGGGGGTGAGGATGGTGGTGGGGGTGAGGATGGTGGTGGGGGTGAGGGTGGGGGTGAGGATGGGGGTGGGGGTGAGGGTGGGGTTCGAGGATGGGGTGAGGGTTGGGGTCTGATTTGGCATGCAGGTGGGGGGGAAGCAGTATTGAAGCTTCAACTTACCAGTATCCATTCCTCCGCCGACTCCTGCGAGGCCGTCAGGATGCAGGATGTTCAAGACTTCCTCCTCCCATGATGTGAATTGTGGGGGTTGAGGTGGGGGTCCTCCGCCAGTCTTCTGCACGGCGATGTTGTGCCTGGATACCATGGAACGCACCTTCCCCCGTAGGTCGTTCCATCGCTTCCTGATGTCTTCCCGATTTCTGGGGTGCTGTCCCACTGCGTTCACCCTGTCGACAATCCTCTGCCATAGCTCCGTCCTCCGGGCAATGCTGGTGTATTGTATCTGTGTGCCGAACAGCTGGGGCTCTACCCGAACGATTTCCTCCACCATAACCCTGAGTTCTTCGTCTGTGAAGCGGGGTTGTCTTTGGGGTGCCATGGGGTGGTGTGTATGATGTGTGGGGTGGAGTATGTGTATTTAAGTGAGTTGAGTGTGGTGGTGTGTGTTGTTTTGTGTGTGGATAGTGTGTGGGTGATGGTGTTGAGTGGCTGTGGCTGTTATGTTTTGGATGCTGGTGTCTCGCTCTTGTCTTCTTTACGAATTTTTAAGCGTAGGGGTTTGTGGGTGATGTGGGTGGGTGTTTTATATTGTATTGTGTGTGTGGGAGTGGTGTGTGTATGTGTATCAGGTGTGTGGGATTCAAATCGTCCAATGTGGGTGAGTTTTGTTCGTTTGTGTGTATTCTGACCGCGCCGGTGTGTCCCGCCAATGGAATACCGCGTTTGAATGACCGCCGCGTGGATTCGTGGGTCGTAATGGCATGGGCGTATTTCTGTTGGCGTGGCGGTGGAGGTTTGGTCACCTCCACCTTTCCGCCGACCGCTGGTCTGGCGGTCTGTTGTGGCGGTCGGATTTTCGGAGGTTTGCCTTCTGCGGGTCAGAATGACCGTGGCGGGTTTCCGCGACCGCGGCGGGATTATGGAGGATTTCTGACCGGCAGTAGGCGCCTTTTACCGCCGAGGTCAGAATGACCACCATTGTCTTTGGATTTGTTTATTTGATGGAAACTGATAGGAACTGATGGGAAGAAGCCTTCTAGAATCCACTTTTATGCTTAAATGGTGTAATCTTTAGAACAGTTGAGCAGACCCTGTCCTGTCTGCTGATTTCCCCTGCAGAGATTGTTGAGTTTCAAGATTGGGCACTCATAATTTCCTCTTGAACCCCTAACTTGGTTCATCTGATGCAGACACCTTCCCCAAAGATGTCCCCTTGACACATTCAATACTTTATTTAGAATAGGGTAGTTTCTTAATGGAATCTTCTGGGGTAATATTTGTGTGCTGTATGTGATTCTGTTTTGTATATATTTCCTGATCATATTCAAATTCAAACTGCATGATCATTTAAATATGTATGCTCTTACCATGTGTTTCTTTTTGCTGTTCAATTTAATCTGTAATTGGATTTAAATTGTTGATAAAACCATTAAGGTTTGAACACCGTCCTCTCTGTCATTCTTGTAGAACTACATTGGATTCACTGTATTTGAAGTGTATTGCCAATGTGTGCTGTGTTCTTACACTTCAAGTCAAAAATCAAATGTACATATGACTAGTGGGGGGTTCATTTTGATTATTTTACTAAGAGATTGAGGTTCAAGAAACCCTCTTTCAATGTAGTTACCCAGTAAAAGTGTTGCGTACAACAGCTGTGAAATAGCTAACACTAGCTTAGGTGCACATTAGAAGGATCAGTGAAGCTAGGGTGAATCCATGGGGCAGTGAGAGAAATAAATGATTCTGAATGGAGTCAGGTTAATTGTGAAGTTGATGGCACCAGAAACCGAGTACAGAAACCCCATCATCTGCCCTAACCACTGGCAGAAGTGCTCAATTTGTAAGGTCCAGCACTATGGTGCCCAGGAACCTGCAGGTTGCAGGAGATGAACCTCTCAATAATTCTGCTTTACAAATGGTTACACATGGGAAGGGATGTTTTGTGAACAGAGAAAGCCAGCTGTGTGATAAGCGGATTCCTTGAGATCGGGGATTGTCCTTTTCACTTCCTGGAAAGAGTTCTTTGCCACACATTTGTCTGTGTTAAAAGAAAATGTTCAAACTCTGATCCCCTTCATAATCTGTTTTCCCGCAGAGATCCAGGAATTCTTGAGGGATGCTTTGGAGAGAAGTTAGGACTGAGAAGAGATATTGAGGCTGTGGAGAGATGCTGCTACTAAAGCGAAATGAGACTAAACAGAGATGAACAGTTACTGGACTTTACAAATGTGCTTGGGCTATGGAGGATGCATGTCATGGAATAGATGATGCTTTGTAGATATACTGGATTGTAAAGAAATAGTTGGACTGCAGTGAGATGTGGGGATGTTCACAGATGTCCGATTATGTTGAACTACTGGTGCTGTGAAAAGATAATGGGGGTTTGAAGACATTATGAAACTGTAATTATTAAATGCTGTGATTCTGATGGAAAGTTTGGGTTGGGGAAAATTAGAGGTTGATGAGACATGAGCAGAGATAATTTGGAGACATGAGGGTCCAATGGTGAGACAATGGATTTATAAAAATAGCAGGGTATTAGGAGATGACTGTGGGTTGTATAGATAATAGGCTGTAAGAAATAAGAGGGCCATTGAGAGATGGGACAGGTCCAGAAA
The DNA here is from genome assembly GCF_031143425.1 of Pleurodeles waltl. Classification (NCBI taxonomy): domain Eukaryota; kingdom Metazoa; phylum Chordata; class Amphibia; order Caudata; family Salamandridae; genus Pleurodeles; species Pleurodeles waltl. Next base: position 73,254,699 of record NC_090438.1, read on the forward strand.
ATTAAGGTCTGTAGAAAAAGTTGTGAAGACATGCAGAGCTTACACAGCAACGCAACAGTGAAGAGGTGTAGGATTTCAATAGGGAAAAGATTCCAAGACTGTGCACAGATGATTGCTGACTATAGTGCGAAGCTGAGGTTGTTAAGGGATCTGGCAGTGCAAGACCCAATATTGAGAGATGGCATAGTGAAGAAATGCAGTAGCTATGGAAAGACAGGACAGTGAAGAGGTGAAGGAGTATGGACAGATGTAGCCGTGAAATGATGGCAGGGCTGCTCTCAAGAGATGGAGCAACAAAGAGATGCAGTTCATATAGAAAGATGTGGTTGAAGATACACGTGTCAGTGAAGAGGTGCAGGGGTTGTGGAGAAATGGAGTAGTGAAGAGAAGGAGTTGTGGAGAGATGATCTTATGGTGGAATATATCCATTTAAAGTTGTGTGCATTTCATGTCCCTGGTAAACAAATGGTTTATATTAAATTAAGTTAAACATTGGACTATTACTGAAAATAAGAAGTCATAAAATGGTTTTGTTAAGATAAAACATAAACATGTTGCATAGGACAATGATGATACTGCAGCCTTCTCTCTGCACTATCATTCAGTTTATCACCTGACCTCGCCCTATCAGTGGACCCATCCCTCACATGCAAAGCTTAGGAGGGAGGGTCCCCCAACAGATCAGGTCATAAGAGCGGTCTATGCCCAGGAAGTTAGATCTTCACCTGCAAAGAATCCACTATGTTCAGAGGCTGTCACAGGTTTACGTCCTTCCTGCCCAGAGAATAAGTCCTTTTTTTGCAGTGCTTCAATACCAGTTCTACCACAGCCTGAACAATTGGGCTACGGAGTGGCCATATGTTGTGTGTCCACCACCACACCTGGAGAAGTGGACATTGGCCCTACCAGAAATTCTACTGTAATCCTAACACATAATCCTCAGAAGAGTTTATGTTGTCATCAGTCATGAGGGGCAACACACCCCCATGTGCTGCCTTTTTAAAGTTGATGCTAAAGAAAAGAAAGAGGTACATTTAAAGCATGTGTAGCAGACCACTTCCTTTATGGAAGCTGAACCCTCTATTATCCTAACATATTCGAAAAGTAAGCATTCTGGGGCTCACATTGGAGAAGCTAGAGTAAGAATGCCTTTGTCATATCGAAGAATCAAAAAACCTCAACTAAAAAGAGGTAACTTACATAGATTAAAAAAGATATGCTCTTTTGAAAAATGTTCCTTGTACTGTTAAGATGTGCTTTGCATATTACTACTAAGTACTGTTAGACCTGGCATCCTTAGCGTGGTCTCCCCTAACTTATTGCCTCTACTTCCCAGGTTGTTGCTATGTGCTGGGCTCTGTTTTTACTGTTTTTGTTACTCTGGGCACTTTACCACTGCTGACCAGTGCCCCCTATGTGAAATTATATGTGTTATTGGCATATTTGATTTACTAGTAAGTCCCTGGTAAAGTGCACTAGAGGTGCCTAGGGCCTGTAAATCAAATGCTACTAGTGGGACTGCATCACTGATTGTGCCACCCACACGAGTAGCTTGGTAAACGTAGCTCAGACCTGCCACTGCAGGATCTGTGTGTGCAGTTTTAAACTGCCAATTAGACTTGGCAAGTGGCACTTGCCAAGCCTAAACCTTACCTTTTTATACAAGTAAGGGACCCCTAAGGTAGGCCTAAGTAACCCCATGGGCAGGATGCAGTGTATGTTGAAGGTAGGACATGTACTGGACTGTTTGTACATGTCTGAACAGTGAAATACTGCCAAATTCTTATTTCACTGTTGCGAGGCCTATCTCTCTCATAGGTTAACATGGGGGCTGCCTTTAAATATCCTTTAAAGTGCAGTTTCCCTTTGAGAGCAGATTTAGAAATGAATCTTTTTAGTGAAGGTGTGTTTTAGATTGTTAGTTTGAAAATGCCACTTTTAGAAAGTGGGCATTTTCTTGCTTAAGCCATTCTGTGACTCTGCCTGTTTGTGGATTCCTTGTCTGGGTCAGACTGACCCTTGGGCTGTTTGTGCATCTCCACTAGACAGTGACACAAAGGGTGCTGGGGTGTAGCATGCATATCTTGATGGGCCATCTGGGATAGAGTGGAGGAAGGAGTGGTCACTTACACCTGAAAGGGCTGGGCCTGCCCTCGCACTTTGCAGTCTCCAACCCCATGGTATGCGTCTAGATCCAGGTCTGGGCAAGGCAGGATCCTGTCAACAACAGAGACTTTTCTTTAGAGTTCGCAACTTCAAAGGCGGAAAGGGGTATAAGTATTAGTGAATCTGACAAGAGTTTGCGTTGCCTTGGATGACGTTATGGCAAAGCAAGCTCCTAATAAATCTGGGCCTAGGTGAAATAGCAGTAAACCTCCTCTGGCACACATTGACAAAGTCGATTTTCTTCCAGTTTCATTCATTTTCTGCCATTGTATTTGAGTAATTAAGCACCTCTCATGCAGCTGCCATTTCATTGGCAGCTGTGTGAGAGGTACTTCATCACTAAGACTCTTGTAGACACCTATTTAAATTGAATTAAACATCCCTACGTCACTGTCCACACACTGGTCTGCCTCTGCCTTGTGACTCATGGTGTACAGCAGAGAGCAGTGGGGGAGGGGAGGCTGGCATCACGTGCCGCTGCAGTTCCAATGTGCACTTTGAATCAGGGAAATAGCGCATTATAAGAACCATCTGAAACAGAAAATGATAGCCAGTGCTCTTTATTTCTGGTAGAAGATGTCTTTCCAAGGGCATTCTATATTCTCAAACTCTTATGCAACTATTCGGCCACAATCAGCTTGCACTTGTAAAATGCAGAGGATCAGACTGATCTGTTTGTCTCTATGTATCTATTGTACTTGTGTTTATGTTCTTTGATACAAGGACACTTATTCCAAGGAAGGAATATGTTGGGGGCATTTTCGCCATCCCTTAGCTGCCATTTTATTTACTGCTTTTCAAAATCTCTTCTACACACCCCCTTTTTCTTTTGTTCTAAACATTTGATTAATTTGCAAAACATAAAATAATGACATAAACAAGAAGAAATAGCATATAATATTTCGAAAGTTGGGACCCAAATAATGATAACATGTCACACATAGTGATCCACAAAAAAGAATAAAATCAGTTCATTTGTGAAAAGCTAGAGAGAGAGAGAGAGAGAGAGAGAGAGAGAGAGAGAGAGAGAGAGAGAGAGAGAGCATTGACGTAAGGACAGAGTGATGGAATGTTCCTGTGTGTAGTGTATATCAAAATCATATTTTTAAGGGGGAAACAAACTCACAAATATGTCAGTAGGCAGATAAACTCGTGGTCCGGTGAAGCTTAGGTGGGGCGGGGCTGAAGTCTACAGAACAATTTTATTAAGCTGGATTAAAGTTTTAGGACCAGGGGCCAGATGTAGCAAAGGGTTTTACCCATTCTGTGTCTATGGGAAAATGTGTTCCTACATATGGCACCAGATGTATTAAAAAGTCACACAGCGCAACGCAGCAAGACAACTTGTTGTGCTGCGCTGCATGACAGGGAGAGAGCAGGATTATGCCATATCTGATAGGATACAATGCCTTCCTGCTCTCTTTCTGTCCTGCGGCACTGAGTGCTGCCTTGCGCCAATGCAGGCATCCTTGCACTACGGTGTAAAGGTGCCTATGTTCCAAGTAGTATTGTTTTGGTGCAGAAATGGACAACTTCCTGCTTCATAAACAATCCTCAGAGGTATTTTCCTCTTTCTATGTGTGCTGCAAATTTAAGAGGATGTAGAAAGAGGAAATAACAAGAAGAAATACAGATATTCTTGTTACAGTTCGGTTTGTAAGGCGTAGCATTTTGACACAATCCTAGGTTTACTAGTCTTGGATGTTAAATCTGACTTAAGCCATTGCTTGTCTTGTATCACCATGTGTCACACAAGGACAAAGCAAGAGTTTGATAAATCTGTCTGTTTACACTTTAGTGAGTTGCATTCACGCTCATGCTCCCTGCTCAAGGATCTCACCTCTCACTACACATGTGCAAACTGACTAGTGTGATGAGAATGTGAGAAAGAACACGTTGGAGTCAACTAAACATGGCCGACCATGGTGTAGCTTTGAAACAAGGGTGCACAGTAACTGTCCTGCTATTGTTACACCGGCTGATCCCATACTGTCATTTACACAGAGTGGTCAGACTTACTAAGGTTTTGCGTTTGGGTTGCACCACTTTTTTTGATGCAGCCTGATATAAAATCGCATTTGGCATTTACTAAACTACGTATTGTCAGATTTGTGTGGCTTGGTGCAGCTTTGAAAAAAAAAAGAAGGCAATGCAGCACATAGCACTGCCTTGGCATTATCTTGCTTTGGGGAGGCCTAACATGAGTGGGGTATGGGCATTCCCGTTTATCCACATATGGATTTTGATGCAAACCCATATATAAAATAAAGTCAGTAAAATAAATTTGCACCACAATTGTGCAACTGCCTGAGGCTGATGTAACAAGGAGAAATACCTTTATTTCTCTTTGCTGCTTCCTCTGCATTCCTGCATGAGCACAACAGTGTTTGATAATTATATATACTTTGTAAATGAATAATACCTGCTGCCCAAGCCATTCTTATAGTTTTGGGTGTCCTGGAATAATCTGAACTGTCACACTTGGAGAAGTGCAATGGTTGGTAGCTATGTTGGCTCTGTCACTGTCCTCCCAGGCAGGGAAAATGCGTGGAGCAGGCTGCAGTGGCCTGCTGAGATCGGCCCTGGTACTTACATTCATAGAAATTAAGCACTGTCTCCAAGGATAGCTTTTGTGCAGGAATCCTTGTGATATGATGCAAGTATGCCAGAGTTGGAGCTAGGCACGCTAGGCAGCCACAAGTGTGCCATCGCTAGAGGAGAGCAGCACTGAGCCATTTCATTGTAAATATGGTTCAGTTCTGCTCTCTCCCTTACTTGCTACACAGCAACATCCCTCACTGTTCAGTATTGTGTGAAATCCTTAGTTAATCTGGGCCAGAGTATTTATTTCAACTGTGTGCATGGGGCTTCTAAGTGGTATTGCCCAGTCAATTCCAACGCCCTCCTCACAACAAAGAACAGCATTGGGCTATCTGCTTTGTCACTGGAAAGGCAACCCAGTGTTTGGGGAGGTGCAGTATCTGACGCCTGGCTCTCTGACACGGCAGGGGTTGCCTCACACACAGGAGGCCTTAAATGTGCATGTTCAGCTGGCTGAGTTGCGTTGTCCTGACATTCAGACACGTGCACTTTAATTCAGGAGGCAAGCAAGGGAGCAATGATGCTATCTGACATTAAAAGTCGTGCTGTGCTCCCTCCTCCCCAGGTAACCCTGGAGAACCTCACCATAGGATATTAAAAGAAGACATGATGATATCAGGCTTTTTTCAATATAAGTAGCGTTAGTGGCATGCATGCACATCTGAGGTGGGAAACAGCCTTTACCAGGAAGAGGACCTTTACCACCCAGTCTTTATTATTTAGCTAAGTATTTGGACCTTTACCATGCAGTACTTTACCAAACAGGTAAGTGTTTTTAATAACATATTTTTTCATGTAATTGTTGGAAATTGTCCTCTCTCCATTGCAAACGTTTTGCCTTTCCCCTCCACTTTTTGCTGAATTCATTTTTTTTGGCCTTAGGACTCTGTGCACTTTACCACTGCTAACAAATGCTAAAGTGCTTGCGCTCTCTTCCTAAAAAAATGGTTTGGTTGCTGCATACCTAGTTGGCATATTTAATGTACTTATTAGTCCCTAGTAAAGTGCACTACATGTGCCCAGGGCACATAAATTAAATGCTGTTAGTGGGCGGGCGTCCAACACTGCTTTGCCTCCCACTTAAGCTGCACTTTAAAACATGTCCCAGTTCTGCCATTGCAGCCTCAATGCAGTGCTATGACCCCACATGTTCTATCACCCCTGACATTTTTTATGACATCATCGTGATGTCACTGATGACATCATCCATGCTACTTTGTACACATTACTCTAAAAACTAGTGTGGAATTAGAAGCATAAAAGTAAGTACAAAATAGCTTAGAATAATATGAAGCCTCATTAATGGCATCACACAAACAATCTCCTTAGGTGAAGCAAACTTCTTTAATGTGCAACAATGACCATGTACCACACACTTCATTTGTAGCTGATCTCATGTTATCAATCAACCACGTATGGATGGGTATACCCTACTGTACATGGTATTCAAACTTTATGCCACTGTTCAGAGAAGATTTACTGGATTACTGGTATAATACTGATTCAACAACTATTGAGATGTACAAATATCAGAAGTGTAACCACTTCGCTGACAAGCCTTTTCCCCTCAGGTACCAGGCTTTTTGTTGGCTATTTGGGGCAGTTCACGTTTAGGCCCTCATAACCTTTTGTCCACATAAGCTACACTTGGCAAATTTGCACTCTTTTTTTCCGACATCCTAGGAATTTTAGAGGTAACCAGAGTATGTGGATTCCAATGGAGAAGACCAAGAAATTTGCCAAAATACAGCAAAAATCTCATTTTTTAAAAAAAATGGGAAAAAGGGCTGCGGAAGAATGCTTGTGTTTTTTCCCTGAAATTGGCATCAGCAAAGGGTCTGTGGTGCTAAAATCACCATCTTCCCAGTTTTCAGGAATAGGCAGACTTGAATCAGAAAACCAAATTTTTCACCACAATTTGGCATTTTACTGGGACATTCCCCATTTTTACTATTTTTTGTGCTTTTAGCCTCCTTTCAGTTAATGACAGAAATGGGTGTGAAACCAATGCTTCACCCCAGAAAGCTAAACATTTCTGAAAAGTAGACAACATTTTGAACTCAGCAAGGGGTCATTTGTGTAGATTCTACAAGGTTTTCCTACAGAAAATAACAGCAGAAATAAAAAAATATTGAAATTGAGGTGAAAAAAACAGCAATTTCTCTCCACGTTTTACTTTGTAACTTTGTCACGTTTTTAAAAGCGATATACTGGTACGTCTGCTGGGCTCTTCTGGTTTTGGGGATATATAGGGCTTGTAGGTTCATTAAGAATCCTAGGTACCCAGTGCCAACAAAGGAGCTACACCTCTCAATAGGTTGTCATTGTATACCGGGCATACAGCAAGTCGTTTGGTGAAATATAAAGAGTGAAAAATAGGTATTAAGAAAACCTTTGTATTTCCAAGTAGGAGTGGGGCAAGGCTGGCTGTTCTGGTACTGCACTGTTTACTGCAGCCTTGCCACCGAGAATACAAAAGCTGCTGACATGAATTTGAGGCTGTAGCATCAGTTCACTCCTGTGACCCAAATGTGAAAGTGAGCAGAGGCCAGCTTACACCATCAGGCTTCAAAGTGTCTGTCAAGGAAAATTTAAATGATTTCATTTCTGCTCCTAAATCAGGGAAAAAAATGATTTACTAACATTTTGCAGCAGGTTTGCGTCGCTTTTTTGGTACAGCCCCAATTCAAAATCCATTTTGGGCTTTAAAAAGCCACACAAATGCTGATTTGGGTGGCATTGCATTGCTTTGGCAAGAAAAAGTAACACAACCCAGCACATAGTGCTACTTTGAGGTACCTTGAATAAGGGAGGCGTGCCCTGGGTAGTACATGGGCATTCCGGTGCATCTACGATTTTGTCACAAACCCATATTTAAAAAAGCCATGTAAAAGTGCTGCACCTACCGGAGGATGGCATTGTTATTTCCTCTTTGTATGTATACTGCATTCCGCAAAGAGGAAATAGACTTGAAGGAACGTTTTTGTGCAGGAGGGTATACTTACTAGCACAAACACTACCCTGAATACAACACTTTTACCATTGAGCAAGAGTGCCACTTTTGGTGTTAAGGAGTCCAAAGTGTGCCAGCTCAAGGAGGCGGATGAAATGTGTCATATCTTTGTAAATATGGCAATGTTCTGCTCTCTCACATTCATGCAACACAGAAAAGCAACTTCCTTAGGGGCGTATTTATAGGCCCCTAGTGCCACATAGTTCCTTTTCATGACGCTCTAGTGGCGCTAAGCACTGCGCCGTCTTTACAAGGTGGTGTTAAGCCACTTTTTGTGGCTTAACGTCACCTTGTAAATACGCCCCTTCACACGCAGCACTGTGCGTGGAATGGGTGGGCAATGGGTGTTCCTGTGGGCATATCACAGCAACATACATTGCATTTCGATGCTGCCTCAGATTTATGAAAGTTCGTAAACCTGAGGCAGCGCCAAAATCTAACGCCACCCCCAGGGGTGGCATTAGCAGGGTGCATTGAGGAGGAATCCTTTATTTTTCCTCATTTTTTGCTTTTTCTGTCCAAGCTGCATTCTGCTGCACGCATAGAAAGAGCAAAATGCCAGAAATTACTGTTAATGTGCAGGAAGGTGCACATAAATAATCATTTGAAAATGATGCTTTGGCAGCACACTCAGAAGTGACAAAGCACCATTAGTGATTGTTTATTTGCAGAAAGGGACACCTTTCCGCACATTAACAATAACAACCCTCAATCCAGACATCCCTGCACGACAGTGCAAGGATGCCTGCATTGGCGCTGGCAGCTGAATTTAGCACCAGTGCAGGGCACAACACAGGGGTTCACTTGAATACAGAGCATCATTTTGGGGCAGCACTGCGCAGCACCACTTTTCCATAAATCTGGCCCTTGGTGTGCTGAGTTGCATGAAATCTTAGTAAATCCAGGAATTTCTTCTCTAAAGCAATGTGGCTCCCTGTCTGAGCAATGGTATGATTGAGCATACTGTAGGAGAAGGAGATGATGCAGGTGTGTTATTCAGGATGCTGCAGCCCGTGCAGTGCAAGGGAGCCACTACCTTTCAGGGGGCCCTCAATCAGTCTAAGGACTATGGAGCAGATTTAAGAGCCCCTAGTCCCTCCTTGTGATGCATTAGCATCATATTTTCTTAAGCTCATGTGGCCCAACAAGGCCACAATCGCTGCGCCAAATTTGCATTCATTGCGCCACTTTGTAACCCTTTGTGTCACATTATGCCTGTGTCATGCATAATGTATGGAAATAGGGCATTCCCCTGTTACGGAGGCAAAAAATATGGAGCAACGAAATCTAAGAGATTTCTTTGCGTAATTGTTTTTAGCACTTTTAACGCCTGTATGAGCAGACGTTAAAAGGAGGCACACCATTTTTTTAAATGGGCTTCGCAGGATTAGAGCTAACATTTTTTACGCTAATCCTGCAAAGCTCAGAACTAGTGTTAAACATTTTGACACTAGTTCTCTAACTACCCCCATGGTGTGCGATATCTTAGATAGAGCACACAGGTGGTGTTAGGGGCCGCTAAGGGGCACAAGAAAAGTGGCAGTGCACAAGGTGCTCCACCACTTTTATTAAATAAGGCCCTATGAATATCTGTGACCTAAAGAAGTCTGAGAGGCCCCTTGTCACATTTTGTTGGTGGGGGCATCATTTTCGTGGTTGAGTTTACTTTGAAATGCAGGTCTTTGTGAAAAGAGGATCTTGTGATGAGGGATGAGCAGGGGTTGTACACACCTCACCCCTTGCCTTGATCCATATCACACATTTAGTACTTGTATTTGGGCTACATACACATGTGCAAATTGATTTGTCAGTATGTATCACTTTTGTGCATGTTTACATTTTATTTCAACATGCACCAAAATACCTATACCCCCATGGTGCAAAGGTGCTGATTAGTATAGGACTTGTGAATTTTAGCCTATATGTTTTATAGATGTAGTGATAAACATGAAAACAATGTAGAAAACCTATGTTTCAAAACATATACACGTTTAGATTATTTGAAAAAAAAATATTAAGTTAAAATAAATTTCATATAAACATGAAAGTAATTGATTATATATAACTATATGATTAATTTACATTAAATAACAAAACACATTATCAACATATACATGTAATAATATTTTCCGAAGTATATAAAGCCATATTTTACATTTATTAAACTATTGTACATAGTATTTGAAGATGTGTGTTTCAAATAGAAAACAATGGAAACCTAATTAAAAGAAATACAATTTAAATTAAATATGATCAAAACATCACTAAAATTACCAAAATGAAGTAACATGTAGTAAACTAACTCCAGTTTAAGGTTTGGGGAATGTACATACATTTGACATATTTATTTATGTATTCATTTTATTTATTTATTTATGTTTTAATTAAAAGCAAACATGATCCTGGGGTATGCGAACACTGCACAGATTAAAGAAGTGTTCAAGTGTAAGCAAAACATTGTGCCTCATTAAGAGTTTGCTGGACGGGTCGACAGGGAGGTTGCCACAACACTGGTTACCTCCCCGCTGAAACTATTAAGGCTAACTGTTGGAAACTGAGAGAAATTGGCGGCAGCATTGTCTCCAGCTCGTAATTGAGCCGGCGGCAATGCTGTCGCCTGCAGGATGCACCAGGACTCTCCCCGTGTTCACTGTCTGCACAGCAGATAGTGAACCTTGTTAGGGTGTCAGGCACTGCCCATACCAAGTGCATGGGCAGTGCAGGGGTCCCCCTGTGTCTCCCTACACCTGTTCTTCACCAGCCTTTAAATGGTGGTGATATCGCCATGAAAAGGATGGTTGAAAGCGAGGTCGTAATCAACAGGGCAGCACTGCAGGCAGAGCTTCTCTGGCTGATTCTGACCTACACACACAGTCAACCCGTCGGGATCACCAATCCTGGTGGAGATGGTGGACCCCTGGTGGTCTGACCACCAGGACCCTAATATGGCGGTCGAACCATCACAGCAGCGGCAGTTCTGACCTCCACCACGAGGCTGGCAGTCTCGAGACCGCCAGTCTCGTAATGAGGCACATAGGGGGTCATTACAACCCTGGCGGTCTTTGACCGCCAAGGCTGTTTTGTCAGAAGCACCGCCAACAGGCTGGCTGTGCTTCCTTGGGAATTACGACCACGGCGGAAGCGCGGCGGTCGGACCACCGAGTCAGTGGTTTTGCGCCACTTTTGTCCCGGCAGTTTAAATCCCCCAGGGCAGTGCTGCTTGCAGCGCTGCCCAGGGGATTACGACTCCCCCTCCCGCCAGCCTTTTCATGGCGGTTTAAACCACCATGAAAAGGCTGACAAAAAGGTGAGTTGCGGGGCCCCTGGGGGCCCCTGCCATGGCCCCATGCAGCTTTTCACTGTCTGCATAGCAGACAGTGAAAAGCACGTCAGGTGCAACTGCACCCGTCGCACAGCCGCAACACTGCCGGCTCCATTTGGAGCCGGCTCCCGTGTTGCGGCTGTGATCCCCGCTGGGCCGGCGGGTGGAAACCAGGTTTCCACCTGCCGGCCCAGCGGGGATCTCCAAATAGGCCCCGCGGGAGTGCGGCTGCATTGGCGGCCACCCAGCAGTTTCAACTTGGCGGGTGGCGGTTGCCGCCCGCCAAGGTTGAAATGAGCTCCATAATGTACATATTAGTTGTGAAGTAAAACTCCAGTCTAACAAATTCCAGGTAAAGTTATTCAATTGAGGTTGCCAATTTTCTATTTGAAATCGAGTCTAACAACATTGTGGAAAGGTCAGCCATAGAGGTGTGTGGGCAAATCTACTATTCAAACTCCACTTTCACAAACATTTGGGAAAATTCAGACATTGGATGTGGGGGATAGGGTCAGATTTACTATCTTAACTCCAGTCTAACAAACAATGGTGAATGTGCTTACATTGGGGGCATAGGATGGGGTCAGATTTACAATTCTAACTCAAGTTTAACAAACACTGGGGAAAGAGCACACGCTAGGGGCGGGAGTCATGCTTACCAACCTAACTCCACCACATCGAACATTTGCAAAAGTATGTACATTTTATTATTCTACCTCCAGTCTAACAAACATTGAAGTAGATGTGTATTGGAAGAGAGCTAATTTACTATTCTAACCCCAATCTCACTGATATTGAGAAGTGCATACTTTGGGAGACAGGAGGAGGGGCTCAGATTTGATAATCTAACTTCTGTTTAAGAAATAATTGTAAAAGTGTAAGCATTGCTGGGGGTGCAGATTTAATATTCTTACTTCAGTCTAAAAAATATTGGAGAAAGTACATACATTTTTTAGATTTACCATTATAACTTCAATCTAACAAACATTACGGAAAAGCATTCATTGTGGAGGGATCACATTTATTATTCTAGCTCCAGTCTAACAAACACTGTGGAAAATGCATACATTAGGGACGGGGAAGGAAGTTCAGAGTCACTATACCAAAATAATAGTAAAAAGTACACATTTAAAAAGAAACCAAAAACCCTAAACCTACATTTGTATTTAATTTCTTGCAAAGTGAAAAAATCATTAATATAATTGTAACCAATTTACAAATACATCAGAATTATTTTAAAAATGTCAACTTGTTAAATCATAATTTTAAAGTGAACCCCCTCGGAAGCCCCCAGAAAAGGAAGGAAAGTATTAAAATCATTGATAATATTAGGAAATAGTTCAACCACTAAAAATTTACAATTTTCAAAATTAAACCATTTTACTTTTCAATGGATTAGAATTTAGTTTAAAAAATGTTATCCATTTCCCAATACACCCCACAGCCCTTAATAATAATGTAATAAGTATTTTTACCAGCCCTTAATAATAATGTAATACATATTTTTTTCATTAACATATAGTAAATAATACAATACCTAAAGAAACATAAGCATGCTAAATAAAACCCTACAGTAAAAAATAAAACTACATAAATGATTATAAAATTGTTAAAAACGTAAAGAATGTCAAACATTACAAATCTAAAAAATTTATAAACATGTGACAATATTTTAAATACACTTTGAAAATAACACTACCCATCTAACCAACAATACAATCCTTACCCCAACAAATATTAATGAAATATGTTTCTAAATTAACATACAGAAATACATGTATAATATAAAAATAATTAAGCATATAAAATTGTGAAAAGATGTGCACAAGTAACATAGTATTCAAATAATATTTTATATATTTTATTAAAAGCACTATCTAACTAATCCTGCAATACAGAACAGAAACTGAAATGGAAACATATTACATAATTAACAAATTTTTTTTAAATGCCAAGAAATAATTAAATAAAATCATATCTAGTTAATTCATTAACGTTAAATAATATCTAACTAGATAAGACACTACTCTCACAATCCCTAATAAACTCAAAAATATTTTTGAAAACCACAACTAAATCAAAAACGAAATTCAAACATAATGTAATTCCAAGAAAACATCAAAAACAATATTATAGGAAATCATTTTTAAAACTTCGATATCAATGTGAAAAAGAAAAGAAACAGATACTTTAGATAATTGTGTCAATTATATTTCTTTAGTCATGTTATGTTTTTATTTACCACAAATTTTGGGGGAGAATATCTTTTACTGTGGCATATCTTTGTCGCAGCCATTGAAAGACAGCTAATTTCTAAAGGATCAACTTAGATCAATTTACTTAAGAAATGTGTTCTATTTTAAGTGGATCCGACACACCAAAGTAGAAGATACCCACTTTTCATTTTGGCATGTAGCATCCATCATAAAATGGCCCATCACAGCGACAAAAGCAGGGGTACAGCTAACAATAGTGCCGTAGGTGCAATGACACCAGGGCGAAAGGTATGATGAGCCCACTGCTCCCCAATATATGACAAACTTCCCAACTGCTTGAAAATGTGCAGTTGTCCTTGTTTACATTAGGGCCCATGCTATCTTTCCAACCCCCTGCACCAAAGCACAATTAATTTAAAAGGGGTGAATTAGAAAGCCAGTGTCATGTTAACACTTTTCGGCAAGAAAGAGACAGATGTTCCAAAAGAGAAAGCTGCAGTTACACATATTTTCCAAAGTGCAGAGTAACAGTACATTTTATCAGTTTTGTCAGCAGAGATGTCTAGCCATGCCTAAGTAATATTATAACTATTCTGGTCCCTGAGTCTGGAGGTGAATGACAGGCTGGGAAAAGGATTTTAAAAGTTGAATCATGAGCTGCGAATGAATGAGAGACGAGCAGAAGTGAAAGGATAATGCCTGGGCAGTGCTTAATTCATGCTTGTTGTTTCCGGTGCGGAGCACCGGCATTTATTTTTGAGGGCCACTGCTTATTTTTCTGCCTCAAGCATTTGGGGGCATATTTATACTTGTTTTGCGCCAAATTTGCATAATTATTTTTTACTTAAATTCTTAAATTCGGTGCAAAACTAACTTCATATTTATACTTTGGTGCTAGACCCGTCTAGCGCCAAAGTTTTTGAGTTAAAGTAGTTTTTTGGACGTGGAAACCTACTTTACGTCAATGAGGCGTGTAAACAATGACTCTATGGCCTTAGTGCCATATTTATCCCCCGTGCTAAAATTATGCTCCGGTGGGGGGGAGGAGGTGTCAAATAATGGTGCAAAACTTGCTGTACGTCATTATTTAGTGCCTGGGTCAGGGCATGCGTTAGGGGACCTGTGGGCATGTTTCCATGGTCAGAGACCATGGAAAAAGCCCACAGGTGCCCTTCCCTGGCCCCAGGGACACCCTCACCTACCCCCACCCACACCAGGAAGACACCTAAGGATGGGGGACCCCATCCTAGGTAAGTAAAGGTAGGTATGGATGAGTATTAACTTTTATTTTACGAAGTGCCATAGGGGGTCGTAGCTTGCGCCCCCCTACATGGCACTGGGCCCAATAGCCATGCCAAGGGGACATAAGTCCCCAGGGCATGGCCACTGGGCTAGGGGGCATGACTCCAGTCTTAACTGAGACAGGAGTCATGTCCATGCTCTTCTAATGTCAGAAAATGACGCAAGTCTGGGCAAAGGCATTTTTTTGCTTCGTCCCGTAATAGCGTCATCCTCTGACGCTAAACCCTCTGTTCCCCCTATGCCTCCCCCACCCGGCTATCGTCCTTTTCCATGACGCTGGCTGGGCCTTACCGCCAGCTAGCGTCATACCATAAATATGACGCCTGGCTGGCATCTTGGTATGGCGCTAGCTGGCGGTACACTTTTTGACGCTGAACTGCGTTAGCGCAATTCATCGCCAAAAAGTATAAATATGGGCCTTTCTGTGAGCAAAAGACACAAAAGGGAAAGACAGAGGACGAGAAAGTGAAGAAGCGTCACAATGGGAAAAAGTAGAAAGCTGCAAGAGTGAGTTGAAGGGGCAGGGAGTGGCTTTAAAGGGATTGAAGAGGCCAGAGATGGCTTCAGGAGTACGCTGCCTCAGTATTCCGTGTTCTCACATTTAACTGCAGCAGCCGCACGTTTAAGAGGAGGGCATTGGGCACCAGCACTTTTTTATTACAAATTAAGCACTTCACCTGGGTAACTTGCAGCACTGTCTGCAGCTAAAGTGGAAGGAGCACCTCAGGTGTCCTGCCCCCTAAATAAGTACAGGTTGAGGACATAGCCAAAGACATCTGAGGGAGCTGAACATTTTTAAAATAATGGTGGCTCTAGAATAATAAATGTGGCATTTTAGAAACTTGTAGTAAAATGTCAGGTTTGATGGTTTAAACCCCATTCACAGACTGAAAGAAATCCTGACTTTTAGAAATATTACCAACATTTAAAGGAAGCACAGAATACCAGGGAAGAAATACTCTAGACACTGGGTTAAAAGGCAGCAAATCTCTTATGATTCAGGTTAACAAATTCTAATTAATTCCAGTTTCTTTCATTTTATGCCATTGTTTCCCTGTAATTAAGCGCCTCTCATGCAGCTGACAATACATAACCAGCTATGTGAGAGAGGCAGTTCATCACTAAGGGGCTGATTGAGATATTGGCAGACAAATTACTCCATCACAACAGTGATAGACAACCAGTCCCCCGAAATCTATATCCCATTATGTCCTATGGGATTTAGATGTCAGCGGTTGGGATATCCGTCGTTTTGATGGAGTGACTCATCTGCCAATATTTAAATCAGGCCCTTAGAGTCTTATCGTAATAAGACACCTATTTACATTTACTAAACATCCCTATATCACTGTCTACACGCGTCTGCCTCTGCCTTGTGACTCATGGTGTACAGTAGAGAGCTGTAGGGGAGGCTGGCGCCACGCGCCACTACAGCTACAATCTTCACTTTGAAACAGGGAAATTGTGCAATATAAAAACCATTTGAAATAGAAACTGATACCCAGTGCTCATTTCTGCTACGAGGTGTCTTACAAAGCGCAATCTATATTCTCACTCTCCTGTTATGTAACTATT
This sequence comes from Pleurodeles waltl, assembly GCF_031143425.1. NCBI lineage: Eukaryota > Metazoa > Chordata > Amphibia > Caudata > Salamandridae > Pleurodeles > Pleurodeles waltl. The sequence continues at coordinate 73,270,894 of NC_090438.1, forward strand.
CGGTCACAATGAGCTTGCACTTGGAAAACTCTGAGGATCAGATGGATCTGTTTGTCTCTATTTCTCTACTGCACTTATGTTTTTTTCTTTTAAACAGAACACTTATTCCAAGGAAGGAATGTGCTGAGGGCATTTTCGCCTTCCCTCAGCTGTCTTTTGTGTGGACTGCTTTCAGGGGATTTACAATCTCTTCTACACACCCGCTCTGTTGGAAGTGACAAAAGGGTGAAGTGGTGAAATCCAGGGGCCGTGTTACAAATAGGGTCCCGGGGGCACAAGGCCGTGTGCATCCATCCTCTGCACTCCCGGGGCACTCTGGTGTTACACAAAAAGTCCCAGATGCCTGTGCACCATCTTCTGTAATACAGATATCACCGAAGCACATCAAACATTGGCGCCATCTTTGTTCCCTTATTAGCATGGTGCGTGGCCCAATGCTAATCAGGGAAACACTTTGCTTTTGCACCCTCGCCCTATTATGAACATGGGTGCAGATGGAAAGAGGCCATCAAATGTGCATTGACTGTGCACTACCATAACGTATCACTCAGTTAGTGTTCCCGCTGACTGTGACCCCTTTAAGGGGAAAAGGCAGTCCCATGGGACCCCCCCAGACATCCCTTTGCAGGTGAGTTCAGCCACTCACCCTTTGCCCATTATTCAAAGTGCATGCGTGTTCCCACAAGAGGCGCTCTGTGTTTAACTAATGCACAGCACTCGCAGCAGCACAAGCTACTGGCTGCAATCAAAACCACAATCTAAAAGTGGAAGCAATTTAACAAATATGGAGGTAGACAGTTAAACAAGTGGTCCTGTGAAGCTTATTTGGAAAGAGACTGAAGTGTAAAAAATGAAGGCACCGAATAAAGAGGGATTAGTGCCATTTTATATGATAAATTAGTGTAATGTTTTTGACGCTAATGTGGTGTTAAATTCTCAAAAATGCAGCGCCATATTTACAAAGTCATCCACACACCACCCAATGTACGTCTCCCTGGGGCACAGTAATGCAACACAGCGATTTGATCTGCATTATGTTATCCTGGATTTATCAGGCCACTCAGAGCCATGCAAGGTGGCCTTGGGTGCTTGATTAAAAGTGACACAAGTGCTACATAAATAAGGACCATATTTTCCTCCAGCTGAATGTGAAGACTTCACACTTTAGTCTCTTGCATTCGTGACTACTGCTGAGGGATGACATGTACCTCCCCTCTCAGCAAGCATGCACAAATGAATAATGGGATTCGAATGAGATAGAGAGCAATTTGATGGGCAGCTAAATATGGCCGACCACAGTGCAGATTTAAAAAGGGTGCGTAGAAATTAAATCAAGGTTGCACAGAAAATGTCCTGTTATTGTTGTCCCTGCGTCTCCGACAATGTCATTTAGACACAGTATTTATTCCAACTCTGTGCACCGGGGACATCTTAGTCGTAGGGCCACTGACAGCCCAATCGATTACAATACCACTCTTTACAACACCTAACAGCATTGGGTTATCTGATTGGCCCCTGGGAAGGTAACCCAGTGTTCCATCGGAGACAGGAAACTGCAGTCTCTGACCCCTTGCTCTCTAACACAGCAGTGGCTGCCTCACACAGAAGAGGCCTTAAATTGTGCTTACAGCTGGCTGAGTCAAAATGCTCAAGCATCCAGACAAGTACACTTTAATTCAGGAGGCAAGGAAAGGACCAGTGTTGCTAGCCATTATTGAAAGTAATTATAAGCCCTCCTCTCTACATAACTTTTCAGACCAACTCCACAGTGTAATAAAAGCAGACACGATGAGATGAAAGACATTAAGCTTATCTCATCAATATATGTAGCATCAGTGGCATGCATGCTCAAGTGAGGCAACTAAAAGCAAACAGACAGAATTATCTTAGAAGATACTGCTCTTTTGTACTCCCTCACGCAATGCAGCACAGAAACATTGGGTGCCGAGTTGCATTCTGTAACAGTTTTGTAAATCTGGACCTTCATATCCATGTTTGCTGCTACCTTCATTGTGGAATGGCAAATTACTGCTTGTCCCTGGAGCAGTGTAATTTAGTACCCCCCTCTATATGCAATGTTAGAAATGGGGTCTTTGGTTGGCAGTCAGGTTACCCCCTGTCCAAGCAAGGACCCTCACTCTAGTCAGGGTAAGTCACACACAATCCAAATCATCCTGTGCCCACCCTCTGATAGTGTCGATCTTTTCCTTGCGAGGTCGAGCTGCGTTGTCTCGGTTCGGCGAACGGTGAATTTTTCACTGCGGAACAAGCTGTGCGTCAAATTTGTCGCCGCAAAAGCAGTCCAGTTGCAAGAGAGAAGTCTTTTTGGTACTGAGACTTCAGGGAACAGGAGGCACGCTCTATCCAAGCCCTTGGAGAGCACTTCTGCAGGAAGGCAAGAGAGCAGCAAGACAGCAGGGCAACAGCAAGGCAGCAGTCCTCTGTAGAAAGCAGCCAGGTGAGTCCTTTAGGCAGCCAGGCAGTTCTTCTTGTCAGGGTGCAGGTTCTGGTTCAGGTTTCTTCTCCAGGAAGTGTCTGAGGTGGTAGGGCAGAGGCCCTGTTTTATACCCAAAGGTGCCTTTGAAGTGGGGGAGACTTCAAAGAGTGGCTTAGAAGTGCAGAAGGTCCCCTTTCATTTCAATCCTGTCTGCCAGGGTCCCAGTAGGGGGTGTGGCAGTCCTTTGTGTGAGAGCAGGCCCTCCACCCTCCCAGCCCAGGAAGACCCATTCAAAATGCAGATGTATGCAAGTGAGGCTGAGTACCCTGTGTTTGGGGTGTGTCTGAGTGAATGCACAAGGAGCTGTCAACTAAACCCAGCCAGACGTGGATTGTAAGGCACAGAAAGATTTAAGTGCAGAGAAATGCTCACTTTCTGAAAGTGGCATTTCTAAAATAGTAATATTAAATCCAACCTCACCAGTTAGCAGGATTTTGTATTACCATTCCGGCCATACTAAATATGACCTTCCTACTCCTTTCAGATCAGCAGCTACCACTTTAACAATGTATGAGGGCAGCCCCAATGCCAGCCTATGAAGGGAGCAGGCCTCACAGTAGTGCAAAACGAATTTAGGAGTTTTACACTATCAGGACATGTAAACTACACAGTTACATGTCCTGCCTTTTACCCACACAGCACCCTGCTCTAGGGGTTACCTAGGGCACACAGTAGGGGTGACTTATATGTAGAAAAAGGGGAGTTTTAGGCTTGGCAAGTACTTTCAAATGCCAAGTCGAAGTGACAGTGAAACTGCACACACTCCTTGCAATGGCAGGCCTGAGACAAGGTAAAGGGGCTACTAAAGTGGGTGGCACAACCAGTGCTACAGGCCCACTAGTAGCATTTAATCTACAGGCCCTGGGCACATATAGTGCACTCTACTAGGGACTTATATGTAAATCGAATAGTCCAATTTGGTGTGATCCAATGTTACCATGTTTAAAGGGAGAGAGCATATGCACTTTAGCACTGGTTAGCAGTGGTAAAGTGCGCAGAGTCTAAAAAACAGCAAAAACAGTGTCCAACAAGTGGAGGGAGGCAGGCAAAGTGAGGGGTGACCACCCTAAGGCTGTCAGGTCTAACATGCAACTTATATACTCAATGCATGATTAACTATTATTAATATGTGTGTACCCCTTTAATCTATTGTAGTGAGTAGCTATGTATTTGTTTAGATGAAACCCACACATATATTTAGTTGAATTACAATAAATGTATTTGTCATAAAAGGATAAGGTATACCCTTTTTAAATGTAAATGGTATACCATTTTTAAATGTACCTAATGTATTCACTTATGTTAACTGTACTCGTCTAAAGTCTTTTCTGAATCTACTGTTGGTCTAATTTGTAACCAGGCCCAATTTACACATTTCCTTAAAATGCCTTGCGAGTGTCTTGTTTTTCTTTGCTAAGTAGGTGTCTTATCATGTGCCTTGCTAAGTTAGAATAGGTTTGTTCTGTTTTGTTTTTGACTAGCAGACTTTTTAAATTTTAATTAGAAGTTGGCCTGGGATATGGAGACTGAGAAGGTGGGGGAGACCTCATGTACCAGGCAGACCCAAATGATGTTACATCAAAGGTCAGTCTGAGGGTTGCTCCTCTGATTGAGAGTTGGGAAACTGAGTATTCTACCTTCTCCTAGAAAACATTATTTGGATTTGTTTATTTGATGAAAACAGATAGGAACCGATGGGAAGAAACCTTCTAGAATCCTCTTTCATGCTTTAATTGTGTAATCTTTAGAACAGTTGAGCAGACCCTGTCCTGACTTCGCTGACAGATTTCTTCTCAATGCTGCTGATTTTCCCTTCACAAATTGTTGAGCTTCAAGATTGAGCACTCATAATCTCTTCTTGAACCTCAAACTTGGTTCATCTGATGCAGACACCTTCCCCATAGATTTCCCCTTGACACATTCAATACTTTATTTAGAATCAGGTAATTTCTTTATGGAACCTTCCTGGGTGATATTTTTTTGCTGTATGTGATTCTATTTTGTATATCTTTCCTGATCATATTAAAATTCAGATTGCATGATCATTTAAATATGGATGCTCTTACCATGTGTTTCTTTTTGCTATTCAATTTGAGCTGTAATTTGATTTAAATTGTTAATGAAACCCTTAAGGTTTGAACACAGTCCTCTCTGTCAATCTTGTAGAACTACATTGGATTCACTGTACTTGAAATGTATTGCCAATGTGTGCTGTGTTCTTACACTTCAAGCCAACAATCAAATGTACATATGATCAATGGGGGTTCATTTTGCTTATTTTACTAAGAGATTGAGATTCAAGAAACACACTTTCAATGTAATTACCCAGTAAAAGTGTTGCGTACAACAGCTGTGAAATAGCTAACACTAGCTTAGGTGCACATTAGCAGTATCGGTGAAGCTAGGGTGAATCCATGGGGCAGTAACAGAAATAAATGGTTCTGAATGGAGTCAGTTTAAGTGTGAAGTTGATGACCCCAGAAACCAAGCACAGAAACCCCCATCATCTGTCCGAACCAGTGGCAGAAGTCCTCAATTTGTAAGGTCCAGCACTATGGTGCCAAGGAATGCAGGAGATGAACCTCTCAATAATTCTACTTTATAAATGGTTAAACATGGGGATGGGATGTTTTGCGAACAGAGAAAGCCAGCTGTGGTATAGGTGGATTCCTTGAAATCAGGGATTGCCCTTTTTACTTCTTGTAAAGAGTTCTTCACCACACATTTGTCTTTGTTAAAGGAAATGTTCAAACTCTGATCCCCTTCATAACCTGTTTTTCCACAGAGATCCAGCAATTCTTGAGGGATGCTTTGGAGAGAAGTTAGGACTGAGAGGAGATATTGAGGCTGTGGAGAGATGCTGCTACTATAGGGAAATTGGACTGCAGAGAGATTAACAGTTATTGGGCTTTACAAATCTGCTTGGGTTATGGAAAGGATGCATGGCATGGAATAGATGATGCTTTGTAGATACACTGGATGGTAGAGAAATAGTGGGCCTGTAGTGAGATGTGGGGATGTTAACAGATGTCTGATTATGTTGAGCTACTGGTGCTGTGAAAAGATAATGGGGGTTTGAAGACATTATGAAACTGTAATTATTAAATGCTGTGATTCTGATGGAAAGGTTGGGTTGGGGAAAATTAGAGGTTGATGAGACTTGAGGCAGAGAGAATTTGGAGACATGAGGGTCCAATGGTGAGACAATGGAGTTATAAAAATAGCAGGGTATTTGGAGATGACTGTGGGTTGTATATAATACGCTGTAAGAAATAGTAGGGCCATTGAGAGATGGGACAGGTTCAGAAAATTAAGGTCTTTAAAGAAAGTTGTGAAGACATGTGGAGCTTACACAGCAACACAACAGTGATCAGGTGTAGGATTTCCACAGGGAAAGCATTCCAATATAGTGGAGAGATGATTGCTGACTATAGGGCGAAGCTGAGTTGTTGAGGGATCTGGCAGTTCAGGACCCAATATTGAGAGATGGCATAGTGAAGAGATGCAGTAGCTATGGGAAGACAGGACAGTGAGGACGTGAAGGAGAATGGAGAGATGTAGCAGTGAAATGATGGCATGGCTGCTCTCAAGAGATGGAGCAACAGTGAGATGCAGTTTTTATAGTGAGATGTAACTCTAAAGAGATGCATGTGGTGTGGAAATATGAGCTCCTAAAGAGATACAGAGGCTGTGGAGATATATGATTGTGAAAAGATGCAGGTACTGCTGTCTAAAAATTGGCAGTGAAAAGAAGCAGTGGTTGAAGATACATGTGTCAGTGAAGAGCTGGAGGGGTTGTGGAGAAAGGGAGTAATGAAGAGAAGGAGCTGTGGAGAGATGATCTTATGGTCCATTTAAAGTTTTGTGCATTTCATGTTGCTGGTAAACAAATGGTTTATTTCAAATTAAGTTAAACATTGGACTACTACTGAAAATAAGAAGGCAGAAATGTTTTTGTTAAGATTAACCATAAACATGTTGCATCGGACAATAATGATACTGCAGCCTTCTCTCTGCTCTCAAACAGTGTATCACCTCACCTCTCCCTATCAATGGACCCATCTCTCACATGCAAAGCCTAACAGGGAGGGTCCTCCACAGATAAGGTCATGAGAGCTTTCTATGCCCAGAAAGTTAGATCTTCACCTGCAAAGAACCCACTATGTTCAGAGGCTGTCACAGGTGTATGTCCTTCCTGCCCACAGAATAAGTCCTCTTTTTGCAGTGCTTCAATACCAGTCCTGCCCCAGCCTGAATGTTTGGGCTAAGGAGTGGCCATATGTGGTGGGTCCACCACCACACCTGGAGAAGTGGGCATTGGCATTACAGAAGAGTTTATGTTGGCATCAGTCATGAGGGGCAACATGCCCCCATGTGCTGCCTTTTAAAGGTGATGCAAAAAAAAGGAAAGAGGTTCATTTAAAGCATGTGCAGCAGACCACTTCCTTTATGGAAGCTGAACCCTCTATTGACCTAACATATTCAGAAAGCAAACATTCTGGGGCTCACAATGGAGAAGCTAGAGTGAGGATGCCTTTGCCATATAGAAGAATCAAAAAAACTCAGCTAAAAAGAGGTAACTTATATAGATTAAAAAATATATGTTTTTTTGAAAGATGTTCCTTGTACTGTTAAGAAGTGCTCTGCATATTACAACTGAGTAGTGTTAGACCTGGCATCCTTAGCATGGTCTCCCCTAACTTTTTGCCTCTACTTTTCAGGTTGTTGCTATGTGCTGGACCTTTTTTACTCTGGGCACTTTACCAGTACTGATCAGTGCTAAAGTGCAAGTGTTCCCTATATTGTGTGTGTAATTGGCTTTTCCATGATTGGCATATACATCCATCTCCAACATTACAAAAGGACCTGAAAAACTGCAGACCTGCCCATTATCATCTAACTGCCCATGGAGGCCATTATTCTAAATGACATCAGTCAGAGTCCCTTCCACTAGACAGCATACATAATACAGCACCCTCAGATACCCATCATGGAGGCACACAATGGTCTTCGTACTCAGCCCCTTGTGTCTGCTGTGCAGCCTTCAAGCGCCCATCCAAGTCTGGATATGCCACCGCCAGAATGCAGCACATTAGGGGGGTTCAGGGCCCGACGGGCACCCCTTGCTCGTTGGGAGGGCTTCCCCAGCTGAGCCCCCCCAGGTCTTCCTCGCCCAGCGCTGAAGATCCTCCCACCGCTTCCTGCAGTGGGTGGTCCGCCGGTTGTAGACCCCCAGCATCCGCGCCTCCCTGGCGATGGCGTGCCAGAGTCCCCTCTTCTGATGGGCGCTGACCTGTAGTAGATACACAGGAAAGAAACACTGAGGTCAGAATAAGCACACGTGATACTGCTGGGCATACATTCCCTATGGGACAGGCACTTAGAACTGCATTACAGCATCTCACTCACGCAGATTGTCATGCATTAAATGGCTGTGCAGTTACAAATCGTGCACACATGTTAACAGGCATCCGCCACCATCACACACATCCATGCACCCCAATCCGCACCTCTGGTCGACTATATAGCTTGGCATACTGGGGTAGGACCCCGTCCACCAGCTTGTCCAGCTCCTCCGTGGTGAAGGCCAGGGCCCTTTCCCCTGTGACTCATGCCATTTCCAGGACCAGAGTCAGCACACAGCAGCACACTCAGTGGAGTACTTGCATGCACCGAATCCGAGAGTCAAGTGAAGCTGGGGTGATGAAATACCGTCACTGCCGGCGGCGATCATGATAGGCCCATATTCCCCATTGGCAACCATGTTAACCAATGCATGGGTGCACGGCAGTGAACACTGCCTTACGCCATTATGACAACCGCTAGCGGTATGAGGTCACTTCCACTGCTACATATCTGGATGACAGGAAGCTGACATTTTGCAAACTACTACGCAGTTATTATTTGGTCATTGGCCCCATGCTGGCCCTATGGACCCCAGCCCTCAAACGCATGCCCAATAGAAACATTACTCACCACAACAGTCCAGAAGTATCAGTTATGACATGCTTATGTGTCACCTACTTGTATGACAGCAGTGTTATATACACAACATGTTGTGCAAATTAAATTGTGTACCTCACATGTGTTCTCCACATCTCCTAGGTACAGACCCATGTGGCGAGGGAGGGCCCCATCTGTGTACAGGCCACTTGTTGATTTGGAGACCATGGTGGAACGTCACATTATTGTCAATGACAGACTCACTCGTGCTACTATTCATGAACTTTATGCATTACTGGATCCAGCACTGAGACCGACTAATCGGAATCAGCATGCCATCCCTACTTAAGTGCAAGTGCTCTCTGTACTCCATTTCCTGGCCACGGGCTCATTTCAGATGACTGTGGGCATGGGTGCAGGCTTTTCACAACCAATGTTTTGCCTCATCTTGTCCAGATTCCTGGATGCATTTGTACAACACCTGTAGTCATATGTGAGTTTTCCCCAAAGTGCTGAACTATTTGCCATCAAGTCAGACTTTTATGCCTTTGCCAACATTCCCCATGTGATAGGTGCCATTGATGGCACCCACATAGCTCTCATCCCCGCAAGAGTAAGTGAACAAGTGTACAGAAACAGGAAGAACTTCCACTCTATGAACATTCATTTGGTGTGTACTGCAAACCAGTACATCTCACATGTAAATGCCATGTTCCCTGGATCAGTCCATGATTCATTTGTGCTGAGGAACAGCAGTGTGCCAGACATGATGGAACAACTACAAGGGGACAGAGGATGGATCATAGGTGAGTGTGGCTAACATTTGCTGTCTGCAAATGAGGGTAGTTAGTTACAGTCATGTTTTTCCCACTTTTGCAGAAGACTCTGGCTACCTCAACATGCATTGGCTACAGACACCAGTGAGGAATCCTAGAACTGGTGCTGAGAGGAATTACAATGAGGCCCATGGACGTACTACGAGGGTGATTGAGCGCACTATAGGTCTCCTGAAGGCTAGATTCTGTTGCCTCCATGTCTCTGTGGGGTTCCCTGTGCTATGGCCCGGAGGAGGTGTGTAGAATAGTGGTGGCCTGCTGCATGCTGCACAACGTGGCTGTGAGGAAATCTAATCCCCTCTTGGTGGAGGAGGAGGGTGCTGTATATCTAGACCAGCTTCGTCTGAGGGGGGATGAGAGTGATGGTGATGATGAAGAGGGGGAAGTTGTACACTCCAGGAACCAACTGATCCAACTATACTTCCAGTGACTAAGAGGTATTGTTTGCTGATGTTGTTGTCTGTACTGCATACTGTGTGTCTGACTTATTCTCTATGGGGGTGTTGAGTCTGTAGACATTTACACTGTAACAAGGTATTCAAGTGCCAGGTGACATGATGAACAGCTAGTTATACATTTCTGTTTACTCCACACCATGTTGAGGGCAGTGGGCTGGTGGTGGATGTCCATACTGGCTACATGATATCAGCGATTGGTGGCTATGGTAATGTGTCCATCTGTACTTTGCAGGTTGTGGAGTTTGTTTTGGCCGGAGGTATGGTGGTTCAGTGGCACACTTGGGAGACAGTTTGTGTCAAAGTCACTTCTTTGACTGTGCCTTGGTCTTGGCAGGTGTACCAGTACCATATCTGGGCCTGAGGGACCGTTTGAGTGCCTGTTGTTGGACTGTATGGGTAGGGGTGCTGGTCTCCTGTGTGTCCTTAGATAGTTGCACCAGTCCAGTTGCTGCTGCTGATGTTGATGGCTGGTCTGTATAGTGGTCTGTGGTAGGGGCTTCCTGATTTGTGGGAGTCTCAGGCTGGGTTGGGAAGTGGTGCAGCAGCGCCCCTGCAATGGCGGACATGGTGACATTGAGCAGCTTCCACTGCTCCATGGCCTCTTGGTGGTGTGCTATCTGCTGCCTTTGATTCTGCTGCAGGGTGGCCACAATCTGGCCCATCCTGTCCTGGTTATGGTGGTATGCTCCCAGAACCTCTGAGATCACCTCCTGTGCTGCAGCTTCCATCCTTTGGGCTCCACCCTGGGCCACTGATGCCCCCCCCACTGGGCCTAGCCCCCTGTGTCCCCTGCACAGGTCTGGCAGTACCACTTGTACTGGGGCCATCGTCATCCTGCCTGTTGGTCGGTGGTGACTGTGGCCTCTGTCCTTGTGTTCCACCAGTCTGCGGCCTGGATACACTGGTGTGGGGTGGTTTGGCCAGAGCTGATGTTGGTGGCTGGGTGGCAGGGGTGTCAGTGGTGTCCTGGGTGGGGCAGCTGGATTGGTACAGTCCAGGGCTGTGTGATGGGCCAGGGTATTCCTCACTGTCCATACTACCCTCACAGGCGTTCTGAGTGGTGTCTCTGTCTCCATGTGGGGCGCTGGAACTCCTTGTCCTTTCCATCAGGGTGGCATGAGTGGTGGTGCCTGTGGGGGGGAATGGACATGTATGTTACATTTACAGAATCGGATGGGGTGTACAGGGCAGGACTATTTTGTGCAGGTTTTCTACTGTTGCGCCATGCAGGGACCTCTTGTGGGGTTGTCATTGCATTTAGCATGGGATGTGGAGGTGCATTGTGGGTGGTGTAGTGCCATTGTGATTCATTGCAGGGGTAGGTGGCTGTGCACAGGGGCGGGATGTGGGCCTGTTGGTGGGTTTGTGGGCATGCAGGGTGACTGGATGTGGTGATTGTGGCCTGGGTGGGGTAGTGGTACTGGTGGTAGTTGGCAGTTGGAGGGGTGTGGAGGTGCATGCATTACAGGTGTGGTGGATATGGGGTTATTGTTGATGACTTACCTGAGTCCATTCCACCAGTTAGTCCAGTGAGGCCGTCAGGGTGCAGGATGGCCAGTACCTTTTCCTCCCAGTCGGTGTAGTCAGGGGTGTTGGTGGGGGTCCTCCCCCAGTGTTCTGGAGCACAATGTTGTGCCTGGATGCCATGGACCTCACCTTGGCCCGCAGGTCATTCCATCTCTTGCGGATGTCGTCCCTTTTGCGTGGATGGTTTCCCACTGCGTTGACCTTGTTGACTGTTGTCTGCCATAACTCCATCTTCCTGGCAATGGGTGTGTGCTGGACCTGTGCCCCGAATATTTGTGGCTCGACCTTGAGTATCTCGTCCACCATTGTTCTTAGCTCCCTTTCTGTGAAGCATGGGTGCTAAGGGGGTGCCATGGTGTGTGTTGTGGGTGGTGTGTTGTGTGGATATTGGTAAGGGTGCTGTTGTGTGGTTGGGTGTGTGAGTTGTGTGCTGTTGCATTCAGCATCTGCTTTTAGTGTTGTCAGGCTGGCTTCTCCTATTGGCGATGCAAAGGATTGTGGGGGGTGTCTGTGCGTGTTTTATAGTGTTGTGAATGTATATCAGGTTTGTGGGTTTCAAACTTGTTAATGTGTGCATTTCTTGCTGTTGGGTCCCATTGCTGGCTGTGGCGGCCTGTACCGCCATTGGTCATTTGGCATCCACTGACCGCTGCTGTGATTTGTGCATCATTATTTGGAGGGCGGTGATTTGTGTGCTCGGCGGTGGTGGGGTGGGATGTGCAGCATTTGTTCCGACAAGGCCCTGGCGTTGGCTGGTGGTATCAGAAAGTTTGGCGTTTTCTGTTTTTGGTATCTTTATATGGCAGGTTTCTGTTCACTGCCAGAGGCGGTATTCTGTTCACTGTCGCCACGGCGGCCGACGGCGTTTACCGACATGGTCATAATGACCCCCTAAGACTCTTATCTTTGTAAGACACCTATCGACATTTAATTAGATGTCCCTACGTTACTGTCCACATACTGGTCTGCCTCTGCCTTGTGACTCATGGCAGAGAGCTGTGGGGGAGGGGAGGCTGGCATCACGCGCGGCTGGAGCTCCAATGTGCACTTCAAATCAGGGAAAGAGCGCATTATAAGAACCATTTGAAACAGAAAATGATAGTCAGTGCTCTTTATTTCTGGTAGAAGATGTCTTTCCAAGGGCAATCTATATTCTCGAACTCTTATGCAACTATTCGGCCACAATCAGCTTGCACTTATAGAATGCAGAGGATCAGACTGATGTGTATTTGTCTCTATGTATCTATTGTACTTGTGTTTATTTTCTTTGATACAAGAACACGTATTCCAAGGAAGGAATATGTTGGGGGCATTTTCACCTTCACTCAACTGTCATTTGTGTTTACTGCTTTTCACAATCTCTTCTGTACACTCCCTTTTTCTTTTGTTCTAAACATTTTATTAATTTGCAAAACATAAAATAATGACATAAACAAGAAGAAATAGCTTATAACATTTTGAAAGTTGGGACCCAAATAATGCTAACATGTCACACATGGTGAGCCGCAAAAAAGAATATAAAACAATTTGTATGTGCAATGCTAGAGAGAGAGAGAGCATTGACTTAAGGATAGAGTGGTGGAATGCCCGTGTGTGTAGTATATGTCGAAATCATATTTTTAAGGTGGAAACAAACTCACAAATATGTAAGTAGGCAGATAAACATGTGGTCTGGTGAAGCTTAGGTGGGGCGGGGCTGAAGTGTAGGGACCAATTTTATTAAGCTGGATTAAAATTTAGGACCCGATGTATTAAAAAGTCACGCAGCGCAACACAGCAAGACAACTTGTTGTGCTGCGCTGCATGACAGGGAGAGAGTAGGAATGTGCCATATCTAATAGGATACAATGCATTCCTGCTCTCTTTTTGTACTGCGGCACCAAGTGCTGCCTTTTGCCAACGCAGGCATCCTTGCACTATGGAGTAAAGGTGCCTGTGTTACAAGCAGTATTGTTTTGGTGCAGGAAGGGGCACCTTCCTGCTTCATAAACAATCCTCAGAGGTATTTTCCTCTTTCTATGTGTGCTGCAAATTTAAGCGGATGTAGAAAGAAGAAATAACGAGGAGAAATACATATATTCTTGTTACAGCTGGGTTGGGAAGGTGTAGCATTTTGACACATTCCCAGGTTTACTAGTCTTAGTTGGTAAATCTGCCATTACTTGTCTTGCATCACCATGTGTTACACAAGGACAATGCAAGACACTTTAGTGACTTGCGTTCACGCTCATGCTCCCTGCTCAAGGATCTCCCCTCTCACCACACATGTACAAACTGAATAGTGTGATGAGAATGTGAGAAAGAACACGTTGGAGGCAGCTAAACATGGCCAACCAAGATGCAGCTTTCAAACAAGGGTGCACATTAACTTACACCTGCTGATCCCACAGTGTCATTTACAAAGAGTGGCCAGATTTACTAAGGTTTTGCGTTGGGGTTGCACCACTTTTTTTGATGCATCCCAATTCAAAATCTAATTTGGTAATTACTAAGCTACGCATAGCCAGATTTGTGTGGCTTGGTTCAGCTTTGAAAAAAAAGAAGGCAATGCAGCACATATAACTGCCTTGGCATTATCTTGCTTTGGGGAGGCCTAACATGAGTGGAGCATAGGCGTTCCCGTTTATCCACATATGGATTTTGATGCAAACCCATATATAAATTAAAGTCAGTAAAAATAAATTTGCACCGCATTTGTGCACTGGCCTGAGATTGATGCAACAAGGAGAAATACCTTTTTTTCTCTTTGCTGCTTCCTCTGCATGTGTGCTGCATTCCTGCATGAGCACAACTGTGGTTAATAATTATATATGCTTTGTAAATAAATAATACCTGCTGCCCAAGCCATTCTTATAGTTTTGGGTGTCCTGGAATAATCTGAACTGTCACACTTGGAGAAGTGAAATAGTTAGTAGCTATGTTGGCTCTGTCATTGTCCGCCCAGGCAGGGAAAATGCATGGAGTAGGCTGCAGTGGCCTCTTGGTACTTAGGGCCATATGTACAAACACTTTTTCCCATAGACACAGAATGGGTAAAAAACCTTTGCTACATCTGGCCCTTACATTCTTAGAAATCAAGCACTGTTGCCAAGGATAGTTTTTGTGCAGGAGTCCTTGCGATATGATGCAAGTATGCCAGTGTTAGTGCTAGGCAGACTATGCAGCCACAAGTGTGCCATCACTAAAGGAGAGCAGCACTGAGCCATTTCTTTGCGCATATGATGCAGTTCTGCTCTCTCCCTTACTCCCTACACAGCAACATCCTTCACTGTTCAGCATTGTGTGAAATCCTTAGTTCATCTGGGCCAGGTCATTTATTTCAACTGTGTGCATGGGGCAGGGGACTTCTAAGTAGTAGTGCCCAGTCGATTCCAACGCCCTCCTTCCAACGAAGAACAGAATTGGGTTATCTGCCTCGTCGCTGGAAAGGCAACCCAGTGCTTGGGGAGGTGAAGTCTCTGACGCTTGGCTCTCCGACACAGCAGGGGTTGCCTCACACACAGGAGACCCTAAAATGTGCATGTTCAGCTGGCTGAGTAACGTCGTCTTGGCATTCAGACACGTGCACTTTAATTAAGGAGGCAAGGAAGGGACCAGTGATGCTATCTGACATTAAAAGTCGTGCTATTCATCCTCCCTACATAATCCTGCAGAACCTCTCCACAGCATATTAAATGAAGACATGATGATATAAGGTTTTCTTTCAATATGTAGTAGCATTAGTGGCATGCATGCTCATCTGAGGTGGGAAACAGCTTTTACCAGGAAGAGTTTACCATACATGACCTTTGCCACCCAGTCTTAACTATTTAGCTAAGTATTTGTACCTTTACCATGCAGTGCTTTACCAAGCAGGCAAACGTTTTGCCTTTCCCCTCCACTTTTTGCTCAGTTCATTTTTATTAGCCTTAGGACTCTGTGCATTTTACCACTGCTAACCAATGGTAAAGTGCTTGCACTCTCTTCCTAAAAACATGGTTTGGTTGCTGCATACCTAGTTAGCATATTTAATTTACCTATAAGTCCCTAGTAAAGTGCACTACATGTGCCAAGGGCACATGAATTAAATGCTACTAGTGGGTGTGCAACACTACATTGCCTCCCACTTAAGTAGCACTTTAAAACATGTCCCAGTTCTGCCATTGCATCCTCAATGCAGTGTTACACTGTAATGTCGACTTGACATTTAAAATTCCTTGCCAAGCCTTAAACTCCCCTTTTATTACCTATAAGTCACCTCTAAGGTTGGCATTAAGTAGCCCATAGGGCAGAGTGCTATCTAAGTAAAAGGCAGGACAAATACTTTTAAGTTTTACAGGTCCTAGTAGTAGTAAAAAAGTCTCAAATATGTTTTACAATACTGTGAGGCCTATTCTTCCCATAGCATAACATTCGGGTGCACTTATTACATTGCGCATTCTGAGGGTGCTGTGGGCACCCTCTGTGCAACGACATTGGCCTTGGCTCCATGAGGACCTGAGGCCAATGCTGACGCACAGTTTCCATTGGGCTGACCGGCAGAAAAGTCTGATTTCAGAGGTTTCTGACAGTCAGCCCACTGGAAACCTCGTAATGGGGCCAGGGGGAGACCGGCAGCTCTGCAGTGGGCTCGCCTCCAGAAGGCTGGCAGGCTGTTGGTCGGCCTGCCAGCCTTGGAATAGGGCCCTAAGTTCTCATTTGAGAACAATTCAACAATTGAATTACAATTACAATGGACTGTTTATGACCTCACATGTTTTATCACTCCTGACACGTTCTATGACATCATTGTGATGACACTGATGACATCATCCATGCTACTTTGTACACATGTACAATGCCAGGGGTGGCATTAGCAGGGCGCAACGAGGAGGAATACTTTTATTCTTCCTAATTTTTTGCTTTTTCTATGCATGCTGCATTTTGCAGCACGCATAGAAAGAGCAAAATGCCAGAAATTATTGTTTATATGCGGGAAGGTCTTCCTGCACATAAACAATCATTCGAAAATGACGCTTTGGCACTTCTGTGTGTGCTGCATTGTGCAGCACACACAGAAGTGCCAAAGCACCATATGTGATTGTTAATGTGCAAAAAGTGACACCTTCCACCACATTTACAATAGCACCCCTCAACGCAGTTATCCCTGCACGATAGTGCAAGGATGCCTGCATTGGCAGCTGAATTTAACACCAGCGCAGGGAACAACACAGGAGTGCGCCGTATCCACTTGAATATCGCGCTTCCCTGCATTTCTAAAGTGATGCAGTGCGACTCTGCCAATTTTGGGGCAGCACCGCGCAGCCCCACTTTTCCATAAATCTGGCCCTTAGTGTGCTGAGTTGAATGAAATCTTAGTAAGTCCAGGCCTTTCTTCTCTAAAGCAATGTGGCTCCCTGTCTGAGCAATGGTGTGAGTGAGCATACTGTAGGAGAAGGAGCTGATGCAGGCGTGTAATGTAGGATGGCGCAGCCCATGCAGTGCAAGGGAGCCTTTCAGGGGGCCCTCAATCAGTCTAAGGACTATGGGGCATATTAAAGAGCCCCAGCCCCTCCCTGCGACACATTAGCATCATTTCTTTAAGCTAATGTCTCTCAACAAGGCCAAAATCGCCGCACCAAATTTACAAAGTGGGGCAATGCATGCATTGCCCCACTTTGTAACCCTTTGTGCCACATTAAGCCTGTGCCAGGCCTAATGTATGCAAAGAGGGCATTGCCCCATTAGGGAGGCCAAAAAATCTAAGAGATTTCTTTGCGTCATTTTGTTTAGCACTTTTAACGCCTGCTTAAGGCAGGCGTTAAAAGGAGGCACACCATTTTTTTCAATGGGCCTCAATGGGCTTTGCAGGATTATCGTCAACATTTTTTACATTAATCCTGCAAAGCTCGGAACTAGCGTCAAACATTTTGACACTAGTTCTCTAACTAACCCCATGGTGCGCGGTATCTTAGATATAGCGCACACATGGTGGTGTTAGGGGGCGCTAAGGGGCGCAAGAAAAGTGGCTCTGCACTGTGTGCACCGCCACTTTTATTAAATAAGGGCCTATGTATATCTAAGATCTAAAGAAGTCTGAGAGGCCCCTTGTCACATTCTGTTAGTGGGGGCATCATTTTCGTGGTTGAGTATACTTTGAAATGCATGTCTTTGTGAAAAGAGCATCTTGTGTTGAAGGAGGAGCAGGGGTTGTACACGCCTTACCCTTTGTCTTGATCCAGATCACACATTTTGTATTTGTATTTGGGCTACATACACATTTGCAAATTGATTTGTTGATATGTATCACTTTTGTGCATGTTCACATTTTATTTCAACATGCACCAAAATACCTTTTTCCCCATGGTGCAAATGTGTTGATTGGGATAGGACTTGAGATTTTTAGCCTGTATGTTTTATAGATGTACTGATGAACATGAAAACAATGTAAAAAACTCATTTTTCAAAACATGTACAAGGTTAGATTATTTTAAAAATAAATAAATAATATGATAAAATACATTTAATATAAACATGAAAGTGAATTATTAAATATAACTAGATGATTAGTTTACATTAAATAACAAAACACAATATCAACATATACACTTATTTTTATTTTTCAAACTATATAAAGCCATATTTTACATTTATTAAACTAACAGAAATAATATTTGAAGATGTGTGCTAAAAATATTTTTACAATACAAATATAAAATTGTTTCAAATAGACAACAATGGAAACCTAATTAAAAGAAATACAATTTAAATTAAATATGATCAAAATAATTACCAAAATGAAGTAACATGTAGTAAACTAACTCCAGGTCAACCTTTTGGGAATGTGCATATGTTTGACAGGGTCAGATTTATTTATTTATTTATTTTATTCATGTTTTAATAAAAGCAAACATGATCCTGGGGTATCAGAGCACTGCACAGAATAAATATGCCATAGCAAAAAACACAAGAAGTTAACAGGTGTAAGCAAAACATTGGGCCTCGTTAGGAGTATGGCGGACGGGTCGACAGGGAGGTTGCCACAGCATTGGTTACCTCCCCGCTGGACCCAGTAAGGCTAACTGGTGGAAACTGAGGTTTCTGCCTGTCAGCCTAGGGGGAAAGTGGCGGCAGGATTCTCTCCCGCTCGTAATCGAGCCGGCGGCAATGCTGTCGCCTTCAGGGTGCACCAGCATCCTCCCAGTGTTCACAGCAGATAGTGAACCTTGTGAGGGTGTCGGGCAGGGGGACCCCTGCACTGCCTATACCAAGAGCATGGGCAGTGCAGGGGTCCCCCTGTGTTTCCCTGCAGCTGTTCTCCACCAGCCTTTAAATGGTGGTGATATTGCCATGAAAAGGCAATATTTACACATTTAAAAAGAAACACAAAAACCCTAAAACCACATTTCTATTTAATATCTTGCAAAGTAAAAAAATAATTACTATAATTGTAACCAATTTACAAATACATCAGAATTATTTTAAAAATGTAAACTTGTTAAATCATAATTTTAAAATGAGCCCACTCGTAAGCCCCCCCAAAAAAGAAGGAAATTATTAAAATCATTGATAATATTAGGAAATATTTTAACCACAAAAAAATGTACAATTTTCACAATTAAACCATTTTACTTTTTAGTGGATTAGAATTTACTTAAAAAATACTATCCATTCCCCTAACATGAGCATGCTAAATAAATGGTTTGTAGCTCAAAATAAATACAAAGTAACACATTTTAATAAACCCTACACTCAAAAATAAAAATACATAAATGATTATAAAATTATTAAAAACGTAAAGAATGTCAAACATTACAATTCTAATTTTTTTTATAAACATGTGACAATAATTAAAATACACTTTGAAAATAACACTACCCATCTAACCAACTCCTTACCCCAACAATTCTTAATGAAATATGTTTCTATATTAACATGCAGAAATACATGTATAATATAAAAATAATTAAGCATATACAATTGTGAAAAAATGTGCACAAGTAACATTTTATTCAATTAATATTTGATATATTTTATTGAAAACACTATCTAACTAATCCTGCAATACTGTACACAAACTGAAATTGAAACATATTAAATAATTAACAATATATTTTAAAATGCCAAGAAATAATTAAATTCATTAACGTTAAAGAATATTTAATTATAAAGGACACTGCTTCTCGCAATCTCTAATAAACTCAAAAATCCAAAAAATTTATGCATTACTCTAAAAAAATTTAAATTATTTTTGAAACCACAACTAAATCAAAAATGAAATAAAAACATAATGTAATACATAGAAAACATAAAAATCAATACTATAGGAAATCATTTTTAAAACTTGAATATTAATGTGAAAAAGAAAATAAACAGTTACTTTAGATAATTTTGTCAATTATATTTTTTTGGTCATGTTATGTTTTTTACCACAACCTTTAGGGGGGAATATCTTTTACTGTGGCATATCTTTGTCTCAGCCATTGAAAGGCAGCTAATTTGTAAAGGATCAACTTAGATCAATTTACTTAAGAAATTTGTTCTATTTTAAGTGGATGTTACAGGCCCAAGTAGAGGATACCCGCTTTTCATTTTGGCATGTAGCATCTGTCATAAAATTGCCCATTACAGCAACAAAAGCAGGGGTACAGCTAACAATAGTGCAGTAGACTCAATGGCAGCAGGGCAAAAGGTATGATGAGCCCACTCCTCCTCAATAAATGACAAACTTCCCAACTGGTTGGAAATGTGCCAGTTGTCCTTGTTTACATTAGGGCCCATGCTACGTTTCCAACCCCCTGCACCAAAGCAAAGTTCATTTAAAAGGGGATGATTTAGGAAGCCAATGTCATGTTGACACTTTTCGACAAAAAAGAGACAGATGTTCCAAAAGAAAAAGCTGCAGTTACACATATTTTACAAAGTGCAGAGTAACAGTACATTTTTGTCAGTTTTCTCAGCAGAGATGTCTAGATATGCCTAAGTAACATTATAACTACTCTGGACTCTGAGTCTGGAGGTGAATGACAGGCTGAGAAAAGGATTTTAAAAGTTGAATCATGAGCTGCGAATGAATGTGAGACGAGTAGAAGTGAAAGAATAACGCCTGGGCAGTGCTTAATTCGTGCTTGTTGTTTCTGTTGCGGAGCACCTGCATTTATTTTTGAGGGCCAGCGCTTATTTTTCTGCCTCAAGCATTTGGGGGCATATTGAACTTGTTTTGTGCCCAATTTGCGTCATTATTTTTTACGCAAATTTGGCGCAAAGCTATTTCCATATTTATACTTTGGTGCTAGACCCGTCTAGCGCTAAAGTTTTGGAGTTAAAGTCATTTTTTGGATGTAGAAACCTACATTGCATCAACGAGATGCAAAGTAGGCGTTCCCGTGCAAAATATGACTCTATGGCCTTAGTGCCATATTTATCCCCCATGCTAAAATCACGCACGGGGGGTCAAATAATGGTGAAAAGCTTGCTTTGCACCTATTTCAAATGCCAGGGCAGGCGTTAGGGGACCTGCGGGCATGTTTCCATGGTCCGAGACCATGGAAAGAACCCACAGATGCCCTTCCCTGGCCCAAGGGACACCCTCACCCACCCACACCAGGAAGACAACTAAGGATGGGGGGACCCCATCCCAGGTAAGTAGAGGTAGGTATGGATGAGTATTCATTTTTATTTTACGAAGTGCCATAGGGGTGCCTAGCTTGGGCCCCCTACATGGCTCTGGATCCAATAGCCAAATGCAGGGGACATAAATCCCCTGGGCATGGCCACTGGGCTGGGGGGCATGACCCCTGTCTTAACTGAGACAGGAGTCATGTCCATGAGGTTCTAACGTCAGAAAATGATGCAAGTCTGGGCAGAGAGATTTATTTTGCCTCTGCCCATACTAGCGCCATCCTCTGATGCTAAGCCCTCTGTTCCCCTACACCTCCCCCACCCGGCTAGCATCCTTTTCCATGACGCTAGCTGGACCTTACCGCCTAGCATCATACCACAAATATGATGCCCGGCTGGCATCTTTGTATGGCACTAGCCGGCTGTAAGCTTTTTGACGCTGAACTGCATTAGCGCAATTCAGTGTCAAAAAGTATAAATATGGGCCTTACTGAGAGCAAAAGAAATATTAGTGAAAGTCGGAGGACGAGAAAAACAAAGCAGCGTTACAATGTGAAAAAGTAGAAAGCTGCAAGAGTGAGTTGAAGGGGCAGGGAGTGGCTTTAAATGGATTGAAGAGGCCCGAGATGGCTTCAGGATTACACTGCCTCAGTATTCCGCGTTCGCACATCTAACTGCAGCAGCCGCATGAGGAGGGCTTTGGGCACCGGCACATTTTTCTTTACAAATTAAGCACTGCACCTGCACCTGGGTGGCATGCAGCACTGTCTACAGCTAAAGTGGAAGGAGCACTGCCCACCTGAGGTGTCCTGCCCTTTAAATAAGTACAGGTTGTAGACATAGCCAAAAACATCTGAGGGAGCTGAACCTTTTTAAAACAATGGTGGCTCTAGAATAATAAATGTGGCATTTTAGAAACTTGTAGTAAAATGTCAGGTTTGATAGTCGGACCAGATTCACTGAGTAAAAGATCCAGACTTTTAGAAATCTTACCAACATTTAAATGAAGCACAGAATCTTTATGACGCTAGGTTAAATGGCAGCACATCTCTTATGATCCAGGTTAACAAAGTCTAATTAATTCCAGTTTCTTTCATTTTATGTCATTGTTTCCGTATAATTAAGCGCCTCTTGTGCAGCTGACAATACATTGCCAGCTATGTGTGAGAGGCACTTCATCACTAAGGGCCTGATTGAGATATTTTCAGACAAGTTACTCCATCATAACAGTGACAGACATCCCGTCTGCCGAAATCTATTTCTCATTATGTCCTATGGGATTTAGATGTCAGCGGATGGGTTATCCGTTGTTTTGATGGAGTAACTCATCTGCTAATATCTAAGTCAGGCCCTTATAGTCTTATCTCAATAAGACACCTATTTACATTTTACTAAACATCCCTATGTCACTGTACACACATGTCTGCCTCTGCCTTGTGACTCATGGTGTACAGCAGAGAGCTGTAGGGGAGGGAGAGGCTGGAGCAACATGCCACCAAAGGTACAATCTCCACTTTGAAACAGGGAAAGTGCGCATTATAAGAACCATTTGAAATAGAACAGTGCTCTTTTTTTCAGGCGTGAGGTGTCTTTCAAAGGGCATTTTATATTCTCGCTCTCCAGTAATGTAACTGTTCGGCCACAATCAGCTTGCTTGATCTGTTTGTCTCTATTATTGTATTTCACTTATGTTTTTTTCTTTGATTCGAGAACACTTGCTCCAAGGAAGGAATGTATTGAGGGCATTTTTGCCTTCCCTCAGGTGTCCTTTGTGTGGACTGCTTTCAGGGGATTTACAATCTCTTCTACACACCCCCTTTGTTGGAGGTGACAAAAGGATGAAGTGGTGAAATTCAGAGGCTGTGTTTCAAAAAAGTGTCACGGGGGCACAAGGCCGTGTGCGTCAGTTCTGTGCACTCCTGGGGCACTGTGGTGTTACAGAAAAAGGCACAGATGCCTGTGCACCATCTTCTGTAATACAGATATCACTGATGCACTTTAAACGTTGGAGGAATCTTCGTTCCCTTATTAGCACGTGGGCATGGCCCAATGCTAATTAGGGAAACACTTTGCTTTTGCACCCTCTCCCAATTATGAACATGGGTGCAGATGGAAAAAGGCCATCAAGAGCACATTGACTGTGCACTACCATAATGTTCCCCCTGATTGTGACCCCTTCAAGGGGAGAAGGCAGTCCCATGGACCCCACAGACATCCCTTTGCAGCTGAGTGCAGTCACTCACCCCTTGCCCCTTCTTCAAAGTGCATGCAGGTTCGCACGAGAGGCGCTCTGTGTTTAACTAATGCACTGCATTCGGGGCACCACAAGCTCCTGGCTGCAATCAAAACCATGATCTAAAAGTGGAAGCAATTTAACAGATATGGAGGTAGACAGATAAACATGTGGTCCTGTGCAGCTTAGTTGGAAAGAGACTTGTCGCATAGGGTCTCATTATTCTAATGAGACTACTCAATTTTGAGCTGCAGAATCACCAGCGTCTAACCCACTACAGGTGACACCTGTCGCCCCAATCTGGGTTCTGCTCCGGCTAACTAGCAGTGCCTCATCTCTACCCAAGAGCAGGGATGATTGGGCAGCCGAGCGCATGACACAATTGACTCCTCAGGGAAATCGTGGTCACTCAGATCTTATCCGTTTCTCTCAGTTATATTGGTCTCACATAAACAAGGAAAAGAAGAGGCAGTATATGTTTCAATAAAGTTTTAATGAAGTGACTGCATCTTAGACAATAAAGCATGTACTGCAATAACCAGGATGATAAAGCATGACAGGATTAAAATTGTGACAAGGAGGTTAAAGCATAGAAATAACGCTACCATATTGTCACTAGAATCAATAGACTAATTCCTACCTAGGCTATATTGGAGCACAGCATGTTAAGCTCTATTTCTGAACTTCAGGGTCCCCTGGGAAGAAATCATCCCCCATACCTGAGCAAAGGCCTGAAGTCTGCATAAGCAGCTGTAGCGAAGCATTCAGAAATCAGCATACAGTCGTGGTCATCTGGCTGGAATCTCTCTCTAATGTGTATGGGACAGGGAAGTGTTTTTTATAATAAAACAGCTGATGTTCTGAAAAAATGTCCCTGTGTATATTTCTATGAAAAAAAAAAGACAAAATTGTTACCACGTTTACCGGCAACCTATCTCATTGCAGCCTTGAGAGAAGCACAGAGTGATCAAGAATGTCTTGTTTAAGAACGTAGTAATGGCCTAAGCAAAGAACAGCTAGATAGAGAGAAATAAAACAAGATCGCCAATGTGGCTATTGTTAAAATAATAAACAAAGCTGCATAAAATATATCTAGGTTAAAGTGCATATTGGCAGGCCTAGTGTGCTAAAATAACGTGCATGGAGCTTTAACTAAAATAGCTACACAACACCCTCCCCTTGCCAGTTTAAAGGTGGTTCAAAGCCTAATTATGTATAAAAACTACTAAAATTCAACCTACGATATATATAAAAAATGTCAATGATGACAAGGTAAAAAAGACACTTGAGCAAATATAAAAGGACAATTGAAAATGTTAACTTGTGGCGTAAAAGGGCCAAAATTTCAAGAGTCATTTTGGAGTTACCAATCGAATCCAGGACAATTGAAGACAGGAAATCTTCCACTTCGGCAGGTGTTAAAATAGGAAATGCATTGCCAAGAAGGATCAAGGAGCATTTGTGTTCCATAGCCTGAGCTTCAGCCAAGGCAGCAGCAGTCCGTTGTGTGCCCAATAATGAGTTCAGAGCCACACCCTCTGGGAAGGGCAACTCATAAGCAGCTTCTCGTAGCAAACGCACCCTCAACACTCATGTCTGGTAATGAGCCCTAAGTGAAAACATCAACAGATCAGCGTCCAATGATAGGAAGCGCTGGGTAGAAAGACAAACTCTCAGGTCAAATGAGCATCAGAGGCACCGAAACACGGGCTGCACACAATACAAAACTAGTCTGAATGACGGAGACCAGTCACACTCCAATTGCTCCAGGAGTGTTGCTCCGAAGTACTGCATCATGCGCTCACGACACAGCTGCGCTGGTGGGAGCGCTTTCACTCCTCCTTGTTGCAGCGGGACAGCCATTGCGCAGAAAAACAGAAATAATAGCAATAGCAAAATGCCACCTATTATAGCCAAAGTTATTGAAAATCCCCCCAAATATACTGGAGAATATTGAGTGGATGGCTGATGGTATTAAATCGAATATGGAGGAGAAGGTGTGAACGAAACCAGAACCAATAGCCTTAAAGAAATTTGCGATTCCAGTTGTACTGAACGCATTAAATATTCGTCCCACAAGCTCACCAAAGTGACTCGGAAAGTTGGTACTTAAAAGGAACTGTATCTCTGCTGATGACCTTGCCATTTGAAGTGCATAGGTTTCGCATGCAGATGTGATTGCCACATGTTTTTGGAACAATAAAGCCTTGAGTCTGCTCAACTTGTCAAAATTCACATTAGAAGTAGCAATACGGGGCGAAATGTCAGCTACCTCTTTTAGTCTAGTAGGATGAAAGAGTACATTCCCGCAGCATGTAACATTCTTAGAGACCGAAACAACATAAACTATTCCGGCTCGCATCACACAACAGTCTTCACTATTGAGGAGAGCTTAGCTGCCATTTGAAAGCACCTGGAACGCAGGTCTAATCATGGGGACTGAAACTCCCTTCAGATAACAAGCTAAATTTGCTACCGAAGCGTTACACGCCCTGTGCAAGGACTGCTGTTTTCAAACCATTGAATGGCTTAAATAAGTCTTGCATTCACTACCGCTAAGAAAGACTTCTTTCATGGCACTGAGACGTATGTACAGGATGGGCAGCTCCCACACCTCCTGGATATAACTATCTCCCAGCCTTTGATATCTGCCTACCGGAATGTGTTTTAAACAGGATGCGAATTGAAGTGTTGAAATAGGCAGATTAATGACCCCCTGTATTAACCATTCATCAGATGGTATTTCAGCCACAGTAAAAGTCAACTTTTATAACTTTTCGATGTTTAACATGACATAAGTCGCTTCTTTCTTAGCCATTAGTTGTAGTTGTCTTGTTAAGTTAAATGTACAGTAGAAAATATGTCCCTTGCGCTAATGTGTTGCCAGGGAACGCGACCTGTCTTCAGTGTTTGAAGTGTCCAACCCAACTGCATTATGGACCTTAGTTGACTCTGTCCATAATATAAAGAAGACATATCACTTTGTATTATGCCTACTGCAGAAGAGACAATGGTGGTCATTCTGACCTCGGCGGTAAAAGGCGCCTACCGCCGGTCAGAAATCCTCCATAATCCCGCCGCGGTCGCGGAAACCCGCCACGGTCATTCTGACCCGCAGAAGGCAAACCTCCGAAAATCCGACCGCCACAACAGACCGCCAGACCAGCGGTCGGCGGAAAGGTGGAGGTGACCAAACCTCCACCGCCACGCCAACAGAAATACGCCCATCCCATTACGACCCACGAATCCACGCGGCGGTCATTCAAACGCGGTATTCCATTGGCGGGACACACCGGCGCGGTCAGAATACCCACCAACGAACAAAACTCACCCACATTGGACGATTTGAATCCCACACACCTGATACACATACACACACCACTCCCACACACACAATACAATATAAAACACCCACCCACATCACCCACAAACCCCTACGCTTACAAAATCGTAAAGAAGGCAAGAGCGAGACACCAGCATCCAAAACATAACAGCCACAGCCACTCAACACCATCACCCACACACTATCCACACACAAAACAACACACACCACCACACTCAACTCACTTAAATACACATACTCCACCCCACACATCATACACACCACCCCATGGCACCCCAAAGACAACCCCGCTTCACAGACGAAGAACTCAGGGTTATGGTGGAGGAAATCGTTCGTGTAGAGCCCCAGCTGTTCGGCACACAGGTCCAATACACCAGCATTGCCCGGAGGACGGAGCTATGGCAGAGGATTGTCGACAGGGTGAACGCAGTGGGACAGCACCCCAGAAATCGGGAAGACATCAGGAAGCGATGGAACGACCTACGGGGGAAGGTGCGTTCCATGGTATCCAGGCACAACATCGCCGTGCAGAAGACTGGCGGAGGACCCCCACCTCAACCCCCACAATTCACATCATGGGAGGAGGAAGTCTTGAACATCCTGCATCCTGACGGCCTCGCAGGAGTCGGCGGAGGAATGGATACTGGTAAGTTGAAGCTTCAATACTGCTTCCCCCCCACCTGCATGCCAAATCAGACCCCAACCCTCACCCCCATCCTCGAACCCCACCCTCACCCCCACCCCCATCCTCACCCCCACCCTCACCCCCACCACCATCCTCACCCCCACCCTCACCCCCACCACCATCCTCACCCCCACCACCATCCTCACCCCCACCCCCAGCACACCTATTCCCCGCCAATGTCTCACCATCACAACCCACACATCCCAAAACCTAGGCCTGCATGCGTCCACTAAGCATGGACACCCATCACCAAAGCATGCCCAATGCATATACACATCCCCCCCACAAGCCACCCTCACCAAAGCCCCCACACACGAATGCCAGCACTTGGGGACACGGGAACCCACAGATACACCCATATGGCACACATTGAAACTATAACCATACCTCTATACCCCTGCAGGACCCGACCGTCAACACACCGCGGTGGAGGGGCCAGAATTATCCACACCCCCCACCCAAGAGGCCGTCAGCGATGACAGCAGCTCTGTCGATCTGGACACCGATGACCAGCCCGGACCATCGGGGACCTCTGGACAGTCGGTTCCCCTCACACAGGCACAGGCCACTATAGACCCTAACCCCTCTGGGAACACCAGCACAGCTCCCACCCAGCGGGCCCATGCCTCTGTCTCCAGGGCGCGTCAATCTGCGGTGTGTCTACCACTACAGGGCACCCAGGATAACCCACCACCCCAACAACAACAGGGACCTGGGGGCAGTGGTAGTGGGCACACCGGCCAGGGGGCAGAGGCCCAGGGAAACAGGGCAACTCGGCGGGCAGCTGTGCGACAGGGGGGGGAGGAGAGGCCCAGGGAACCCACTCTCCACGAGGTCCTCACCACCATCATGGGAGCATACAACCGCTCCCAGGAGACGATGGCGACGGTACTGGCCCGGTTCCAGGAGATCCAGGTGCTGCAGGAGGAACACTATCGGGGGTACAGGGAGGACATCCGAGCCATCAACACCACCCTGGTTACCATGGTAGGGCTGCTGCAGGACCTCGTAAACAGCAGGGCGGACACTGAACAACACCCAAGGGCCCCTGCCACTAGCCGGGACCAAGAACAGCCATCCACCTCCGCCGGCGCTAGTGGACAGGAGGCCCCCGCACAGCAGCAGCCCACCAGACCCCCACCTCCTGCAGGAGAAGAACCACCCCGCAAGAGGGCCCTGAGATCTCGCAAGACAGAGTAGGATGTCAAGACCCCCGCCAGCAATGGATACCACCTGATGTCATCCCACTGTCCCACATTGTCACCCTGTCCATCCTCGAACTGCCCATGCTCCATCTCTCCACAGGCCTCTGGACAATGCACCTGTGTGACTGTTACTCTGGACTCTGCCATGGACATTCCTTCACCATAGCCCCCACCCACTTGAAACCACCCATCCCATTTTGAGCACTTCAATAAACACCTATTTTGCACCAAAATATCAGGAGTCTGGCTGTGATTTCAATAGATTGTAATTGACATGACAGTGCAAATATGTCCTTGTACATGGTGAAGTCAACAAACAGCTGCCACAAAGCTGTAGTCCATGGGGAAACGAAGCACAGGACTCGTAGTGGGGACCCCAGATCTGAAATAGGGAGGGAAAAGCCACAACTCAGTCATCATACACTGGGGCAAATAGACAGGCAGCAGAGATGCTGCAGAGTAGTTAACTTTTACTAAATTATCTTTGAAATGTTACCTGTGTCCTATTGGAAGTACTGTTCAATGATTCTGTCCCTGTTGTCTGTTTCAGCCCCGTCGTCTTCCTCCTCGTCACTCTCCTCAGGTTCCACCGCTGCCACAACACCACCGTCTCGACCATCCTCCTGCAGGAAAGGCACCTGGCGGCGCAAAGCCAGGTTGTGAAGCATGCAGCAGGCCACGATGATGTGACACACCTTCTTAGGTGAGTACATTAGGGATCCACCGGTCATATGCAGGCAGCGAAACCTGGCCTTTAGGAGGCCAAAGGTGCGTTCGATCACCCTCCTAGTACGCCCATGGGCCTCATTGTACCGTTCCTCTGCCCTGGTCCGGGGATTCCTTACTGGGGTCAGTAGCCACGACAGGTTGGGGTACCCAGAGTCCCCCACTAGCCATACACGGTGTCTCTGTAGCTGTTCCATCACGTAAGGGATGCTGCTATTCCTGAGGATGTAGGCGTCATGCACTGACCCTGGGAATTTGGCATTTACATGCGAGATGTACTGGTCAGCCAAACACACCACCTGGATGTTCATTGAATGGTAACTTTTTCTGTTCCTGTACACCTGCTCTCTGTCTCTTGGGGGAACCAAAGCCACATGGGTCCCATCAATGGCACCAATTACGTTGGGAATATGTCCAAGGGCGTAGAAATCACCCTTCACTGTAGCCAGTTCGCCCACCTCAGGGAAAATGATGTAGTTCCTCACGGATTTCATCAGGGCAGACAACACTCTGGATAACACCTTTGAAAACATGGGCTGAGACATCCCAGAAGCAATTCCCACGGTTGTCTGAAATGACCCACTTGCCAAGAAATGGAGTACTGACATGACCTGCACCAGAGGGGGAATCCCTGTGGGTTGGCGGATGGGGGACATCAGGTCGGGCTCCAGCCGGGCACACAGTTCATGGATAGTGGCACGGTTAAGACGGTAGGTCAGGATAATGTGGCGTTCTTCCATTGTCGACAGGTCCACCAGCGGTCGGTACACGGGAGGATTCATCCGTCTCCTCGCCCAACCCAGCGGACGGTGCCTAGGAAGGACAACATGGAGCACACAGTCAGGCAACCCACAGGTACGTACTCACAGCTAGCACAGTATACGATTCTCTATGCAGTGAATGGCGTGTATGAGTGGCTATGCAAGGCCTAGGCCTGTGTGACGCAGTTGAAATTGAGCCATGTGGGCCCTGGAAATGGCGGCTGCCTGACCTGTGAAGTGTGACAATGGGATGTGAGGTCAATGCGCTGGCGTGGCACACCGCGGCGGGCGGCGGGCGAAGACCGCGGCGCGAAGCCGCATTGGTTAACATTGAAGCCTATGGGTTTCAGGAGCCAATGGCGAAGGGCGCCGGCGGTGGCGGGACGCACCGCCGCGGTACGCACCGCCGCGGACGTGACCCCCATTTTCTATCTACTTATCCACTTGCGACTTGAACTTTCACAGGAGAGGACCTATACTGCAAGTGTTGCTGTGACCTCGGTCTGGAAGGGACAATGGCTGCTGCGACTGGGGAAAGGGCCCCTGCCTTCACTGGAGAGGAGTTGGAGAAACTTGTGGATGGGGTCCTCCCCCAGTATGCGCTACTCTACGGTCCTCCAGACCAACAAGTGAGTTTAATTCTATCTGGATTTGGGGCCACTGGCTGGCTTGGGGGCCTGGCGGGGATGGGGGGCATGTTGGGGCTGGCGGGGGGCCTGGCGGGGGGCCTGGCGGGGATGGGGGGCATGTTGGGGCTGGCGGGGGGCCTGGCGGGGGGCCTGGCGGGGATGGGGGGCATGTTGGGCATGGCGGGGGGCCTGGCGGGGATGGGGGGCATGTTGGGCATGGCGGGGGGCCTGGCGGGGATGGGGGGCATGTTGGGCATGGCGGGGGTCCTGGCGGGGATGGGGGGCATGTTGGGGCTGGCGGGGGGCCTGGCGGGGATGGGGGGCATGTTGGGGCTGGCGGGGGGCCTGGCGGGGGGCCTGGCAGGGATGGGGGGCATGTTGGGCATGGCGGGGGGCCTGGCGGGGGGCCTGGCGGGGATGGGGGGCATGTTGGGGCTGGCGGGGGGCCTGGCAGGGATGGGGGGCATGTTGGGCATGGCGGGGGGCCTGGCGGGGGGCCTGGCGGGGATGGGGGGCATGTTGGGGCTGGCGGGGGGCCTGGCGGGGATGGGGTGCATGTTGGGCATGGCGGGGGGCCTGGCGGGGGGCCTGGCGGGGATGGGGGGCGTTGGGCCACTGGAAAGGAAAATGCTGAGTAACTTGAACGTGGTATTTCTCCCTCCCTGTACGTGTCACATAGGTCCGCGCCCATGAGAAGATCGGGATTTGGCGTGCCATCGCCAAGGAAGTCCGGGGCCTGGGGGTCCACCATCGACGGGGCACCCACTGCCGCAAGAGGTGGGAGGACATCCGCCGCGGGACCAAGAAGACCGCCGAGTCTCTGCTGGGGATGGCCTCCCAACGTAGGCGGGGTGCCTGCCGTCAACTGAGCCCCCTGATGTTCCGGATCCTGGCGGTGGCCTACCCTGATTTGGATGGGCGCGTGAGGGCAGCACAGCAGACACAAGGGGTTGAGTACAAGCATCATCTACTCTGTTGTCGTGCAGTGGAGGTGTCTGGGTGGGGGAGGAGGGCTGGGGGTCCCCCTAGGCCAGGGCGATATCTGTAGGCTGGGCACCCCCGTAAGCCCCTGTGTCCCCAGCCACCACCCTCAGTAGTGTGTCAGTACAGCCATCCCTGGGCCGTGTCATCCATGGGTGCAGTTGACAACTCTAGGCGTGTAGGGCATGTTCCACGGAATGCGTAGCGGACCCCAAGTGCGCAACTTAGTGCAGGGGGCATCTGTGTCTGTCATGTCCGCTAACTGTACCGGAGATCCATGTACTCAATATCCCTTTATTTCTCTCTCCCCCCCCCTTTTTGTTTGTCTTTCTGTGCTTGTGTGCATCAGCATCATCAGGCGGAGGAGAAGTGGCATCGGGGCAGGAGGGAGCTGCATCTCACATGGCCCAGGAGGGCCATGCCACAGAGTCAGACTGGACCAGTGAGACGGAGGGCGAGGGGAGCTCCACGACGGGGACGACTGGAGCCTGCAGCGACACGGACACGTCCTCGGAAGGGGGCTCCCTTGCGGGGGTGGCACCATCCGTGCCCCCCGCCATTACAGGTACAGCCGCCACCCAGCGCACCATCTCCGCCCTCCCAGCAGCCCCTCCGCGTTCGCCCCGTGCCCGCTCTGCCAGGAAGCCGGGCATCTCCTTCGCCCCAGGCACCTCAGGCCCTGCCCCTGTTACCCCCGCTGCCCTCAGTGAGGAGGTCATTGACCTCCTCCGAACGCTCATTGTTGGGCAGACTACCCTTTTGAATGCCATCCAGGGGGTGGAGAGGGAGGTTCATCGCAGCAATGCGTACCTGGAGGGCATTCATTCGGGTCAGGCTGCCCATCAGCGATCGTTCCAGGCTCTGGCCTCAGCACTGACGGCAGCCATTGTCCCTGTCTCCTGCCTGCCTCTACTAACTCCCTCCTCCCAGTCTCCTGTTCCTCTGCCTGTCCCACCCACACCATCAGACCAGCCTGCACACACCTCAACACCCAAGAGAAGCTCATCCAAACATAAGCACCACAGATCACGCAGACATTCACACACGCAACATTCCGATGCAGACATGCCAACAGTCACTACCACCTCTGTGACCCCCACCTCCTCGTCTCCCTCCTCCCTCCCTGTGACGTCTACACTCACACCTCCATTCACCTCACCATCAGCCAGTGTTTCCATCACCAGCACACCCTCCACTCCAGTCCGCACACGTGCAGTCACCACCCCCACTGCCATTTACACGTCCCCTGTGTCCTCTCCCACTGTGTCTGTCACCCCCTCTTCCACACCACACAAACGCAGCCACCCACCCACCCAACAGCCATCCACCTCACGACAGCCTATCCCTCCTGCACCTGCACCCAAAGACAGCAAACGTGACTCACCTACAACCACATCCTCTCCCTCCACTCCCATTCCCACTGTACCTACCACTCTCCATTGTCCCAAGAAGCTCTTCCTCGCCACTACTAACTTCTTTCCTGACCCTGAGCCCCCCCCTCCTTCTCGTCGGGGTAAGAAGAGCACCTCAGCCACCACCAGCCCTGCAGCCCCCTTGACAAGGGTGCAGGGGTATTGGAGCCCGCCAGTCCGCATGTCTGGATCTTCGCCCAGCAGCAAGGGGACAGCCAGCCCACCCCCTGGGAAGAGGAGCAGAAGGCGGAAGGGGCGCCGCAGGAGCCCGCCTTCTACATCCCCCCCGGACACCACCCAGAGACAGTCACCAGCCACAGCTCCAAAGGGAGGCAAGGGCCACAGGCCGACGACTAAGGAGGGCAAGGGCAGCAAGTTGGAGAGGTCAGGCAGCAGGCCTGCTGCCCAGGAGGAGCCCACAACCCCCATAGCCGCTGCCCCGGGAGGAACCGGCACAGCTGCCCCGGGAGAGCCCACCACCCCCATAGCCGCTGCCCAGGGAGGACCCAGCCCAGCTGGCCAGGAGGGCCCCACCACCCACAGCCCAGGTGGGCAGTGAAGGAGCACCATCCCCGCTGCCCAGGAGGGCACCACCAGGCAATTAGCAGTTGGCCATAGACCGTCCGCCGTCTCAAGAACCGCTGAACTGGGCCCCGCCGTCTCAAGAACCGCTGAACTGGGCCCCGCCGTCTCAAGAACCGCTGAACTGGGCCCTTCAAGGCAAGAACCGCTGAACTGGGCCCTTCAAGGCAAGAACCGCTGAACTGGGCCCCGCCGTCTCCAGAACCGCTGAACTGGGCCCCGCCGTCTCAAGAACCGCTGAACTGGGCCCTTCAAGGCAAGAACCGCTGAACTGGGCCCTTCAAGGCAAGAACCGCTGAACTGGGCCCCGCCGTCTCAAGAACCGCTGAACTGGGCCCCGCCGTCTCAAGAACCGCTGAACTGGGCCCTTCAAGGCAAGAACCGCTGAACTGGGCCCCGCCGTCTCAAGAACCGCTGAACTGGGCCCTTCAAGGCAAGAACCGCTGAACTGGGCCCTTCAAGGCAAGAACCGCTGAACTGGGCCCCGCCGTCTCAAGAACCGCTGAACTGGGCCCCGCCGTCTCCAGAACCGCTGAACTGGGCCCCGCCGTCTCAAGAACCGCTGAACTGGGCCCTTCAAGGCAAGAACCGCTGAACTGGGCCCTTCAAGGCAAGAACCGCTGAACTGGGCCCCGCCGTCTCAAGAACCGCTGAACTGGGCCCCGCCGTCTCAAGAACCGCTGAACTGGGCCCTTCAAGGCAAGAACCGCTGAACTGGGCCCCGCCGTCTCAAGAACCGCTGAACTGGGCCCTTCAAGGCAAGAACCGCTGAACTGGGCCCTTCAAGGCAAGAACCGCTGAACTGGGCCCCGCCGTCTCAAGAACCGCTGAACTGGGCCCCGCCGTCTCCAGAACCGCTGAACTGGGCCCCGCCGTCTCAAGAACCGCTGAACTGGGCCCTTCAAGGCAAGAACCGCTGAACTGGGCCCTTCAAGGCAAGAACCGCTGAACTGGGCCCCGCCGTCTCAAGAACCGCTGAACTGGGCCCCGCCGTCTCAAGAACCGCTGAACTGGGCCCTTCAAGGCAAGAACCGCTGAACTGGGCCCTTCAAGGCAAGAACCGCTGACCTGGGCCCCGCCGTCTCAAGAACCGCTGAACTGGGCCCTTCAAGGCAAGAACCGCTGAACTGGGCCCCGCCGTCTCCAGAACCGCTGAACTGGGCCCCGCCGTCTCAAGAACCGCTGAACTGGGCCCTTCAAGGCAAGAACCGCTGAACTGGGCCCCGCCGTCTCCAGAACCGCTGAACTGGGCCCCGCCGTCTCAAGAACCGCTGAACTGGGCCCTTCAGGGCAAGAACCGCTGGCCCTTTGGCAGACGTGGCAGGGCAGGATCTATCTCGGGCAGGGCTGCAGGATGTCCTCTGGCCAACTTGCCTCCTCCAGTGGCAGTGGGGTCTGTTATGGACTGTATGGACTGTGGCTTTGCTCTCCCCAGGATGGCCCAGTGGGCAGGCCACCCACTGTATGGACTGTATGGACTGTGGCTTTGCTCTCCCCAGGATGGCCCAGTGGGCAGGCCACCCACTGTATGGACTGTATGGACTGTGGCTTTGCTCTCCCCAGGATGGCCCAGTGGGCAGGCCACCCACTGTATGGACTGTATGGACTGTGGCTTTGCTCTCCCCAGGATGGCCCAGTGGGCAGGCCACCCACTGTATGGACTGTATGGACTGTGGCTTTGCTCTCCCCAGGATGGCCCAGTGGGCAGGCAACCCACTGTATGGACTGTATGGACTGTGGCGTTGCTCTCCCCAGGATGGCCCAGTGGGCAGGCCACCCACTGTATGGACTGTATGGACTGTGGCTTTGCTCTCCCCAGGATGGCCCAGTGGGCAGGCCACCCACTGTATGGACTGTATGGACTGTGGCTTTGCTCTCCCCAGGATGGCCCAGTGGGCAGGCCACCTACTGTATGGACTGTATGGACTGTGGCTTTGCTCTCCCCAGGATGGCCCAGTGGGCAGGCCAACCACTGTATGGACTGTATGGACTGTGGCTTTGCACTCCCCAGGATGGCCCAGTGTTCATGGAGTCCCCTCGTGGATCTGGCGTCGTGTACTCAAGTGGCTGAGGTGCCCCCCCTTCCCTTCCCCCTGAGGTGCCTGTCCTATTTTCTTTCTGATGCCCCTGCAGTGTTCTCTCCGTGGAGTTCTTGTCGTGGGACTGGGCCTTGCCCCTTTGCACAGGACCCCTGTGATCCACGGACAGTGGTTGGACTACATTTAGTAGCTGTATATATTTTGTACATAGTTTATTTATTTATTTGGATTACTGGTGTCCATATTTCAATATATCTGCCCGTTTATGATCTCTTCTTTTGGTCTTTGCATTATTTCGGAGGGGGGTGGTTTGTGGGTTGTGACAGTGATCTGTGGGAATGCATTGATGTGTGTGTTGTAGTGGGTGTGGGTGGGTGGGTGTGTGCCGGTAATCTTTTCCCTCCCCTGTGTCGTAGGTGCAGTACTCACCGATGTCTTCCGCGCCGCCGGGCGTGCTCCTGGTATATGAGGAGGAATAGGAGTGCGGGGATGACCTGTAACTCTGGCTCCATACTGCCGGAATCTCGCGTGGAGTGCGTAGAGGTGAGCGTTTTCCCGTTCGTAGTCTGTTTCCGCCGTGTTCTTATCGGCGGTGCTCCCGCCCCGGAAAAGGTGGCAGATTGGTGGGTCGTAATAGGGTGGGCGGTACTTTGTCTGCCGCCGGGCTGTTGGCGGGAACCGCCGCGCTGTTTGTTTGTACCGCTGTGGCGGTCGGAGTGTTAAGTTGGCGGGCTGTGTTGGCGGTTCCCGCCAGGGTCAGAATGCCATTTTTAATACCGCCGGTCTGTTCGCGGTCCGACCGCCGCCTCTCCGCCGACCGCCAAGGTCAGAATGAGGGCCAATGTTATTTAGGGTGTATATCCAGTCGGACAGGGTATTAATCCCATTGTCTACAGCAGCTAATGCCTTCTGTAAATTGTCCTGGTCTATCTGCAGCTTCTTGTTGGGAAAGCTTCCAAATTTCATAATATGCTTCATATAAGAAGCGCTTTCTGTGTTGTTTCCTGGGGTCTAACAGGAAGTCCTGTAAGTCAGTGTTATTAGACAGGAGATTGAGGTGTTCACTAACAGCATCTAGTGAGGGATTCTTCAACCATTGCTGGCATAGTTTCCCTACACTTGGCAGCGAGACCGGATCCTCTGGATTTGCGCCTGTTCCCAATACGTCCATGTCTCGGCAGCTCCAAACTCTACTAGCTATCATAGCACAGAGTTAAAGAATGGCCAAGTGGGGGATGGGGTTTTAGGTCGGGAACAGCGGGGAAGGAGACCTGTGGAAGCAAGAGTTAAGAACACAATAGCAAGGTTATTCACATTAATCTTCATGAACCTTGTTTTAATTATCTATACTCTAACATGAGAGATCAAGAACTTTTCAATAACGTGACCTTTTTAATTCTGGATACCTCGAAATAAAAGAAGGATTACGCAGACTTTCATATGAGCGTTTTCAAAATAACATCTTCTTATAATCATATACTCTAAACATTGAACTCTCTCAAGTTAGTCCTTAAAATAGCAATTACGTCATAACAAGAATCAATGAGTACATTCGTTCCCAAAGAATCAACTGCTATAAGATTCATGAATGATACTATAGAAGGGGTAAACTGACTAAACTTGTAGAAGAATCACAC
Organism: Pleurodeles waltl; assembly: GCF_031143425.1. NCBI lineage: Eukaryota > Metazoa > Chordata > Amphibia > Caudata > Salamandridae > Pleurodeles > Pleurodeles waltl. Next base: position 73,307,967 of record NC_090438.1, read on the forward strand.
TCTGTTTGGTCTGAGTTTCAAGATTCAATTGCCCAGAAATTATTGTGCACCTTATTGCCAGACTGTGCATCAAGACTCAAATACCTGAAATGATTGTGCCCTCTGCCGATCCGAACTGCAAGGGTTAATTGCCATGAATGAATCACGCACACTGTTGCTGATTCAACCATCAAGATTCAAATGCCTCGAAATGATTGCGCACTCTGCCGATCCGAAATGCAAGGGTTAATTGCCAAGAATGAATTGCACACACTGTTGCCGATTCAACCATCAAGATTCAAATGCCTCAAAATGATTGCGCACTCTGCCGATCCGAACAACAAGGGTTAATTGCCAAGAATGAATCGCGCACACTGTAAATCACAAGGCCAAAACTCAAATGCTTCTAGAAACAGAGTCGGGGGCCTACCCAAGCCTCCGCCTTACCGCCCTGCTTGAAGATCAGCAAAATAATGAGGACAGGGCTAGATAAATGCCTAAGTAGGCCTCTGGAACAGGAGTTCAGGGAAATGCTGATGCTCTGCACCGGGACCTCTGAATAGTGAGCATGTGGAGCTGGGCTGGGTCCTTTAAATAGCCAGGCTGCAGGAAAGTCGTGTAGAAAGGCTCAGAATAGGGACCACACCCTGTATTCCTGCAGCAAAGCCGTGAAAATGAACAATACATTACAAACAGCATTAATGACATTTCAAGATAAATACCTGCAATGCAAAAGGTTAATATACAATATCAACACATAATGCATGAATTATTACATTGCATAAGGTTTAATATTGTGCTTTATGCTGCCCGTAGTGCGCGCACTGTCCTAGTGTTGACAACACTGCATGTTGTAACTATACCTGCATGTTTGGATGATACATAGCGAGGGTCCGGCCTACTAGTTCTAAAAACCCCAGTGGAGTTTGTAAAACGTTTGTGACACCCATTGGTATCTATTGGCTACAATAACCATCAGCCAGGACGTGACAGTGAAGCATTAAACGTACCATTCTGGACCCATTCATCAAGCTGATCTATAGTTGCATTTATATATTTTTGCCATTTGTGAAATTTTGCAGGGGCAGGAATACTGGGCTCATTCAATTCCTTAATCTTTGCTAAGCCTAAACAACTTGTTTGTTGCACGGTTTCATTTGAAAATATCATTTGAAAAGGTATCAGGCATGCTCTAAATAAAGCTTCCTTCCCCCTTATTTGCCAATTTCTTGTTCCCCACACACTTTTTAAGTCAATCGACTTCAGCCAATTTTCATAGCCTTCTATAATCAACAGGGAAACAAAGGAATCCAAATAAATACATTTAATATCTGTTAATAATATGTGTATGTTTTCCATCAATAGCAATTTAACAACTCAGCATTTTTAATAATTGTGCCCAGAAGAATATTCAAGCTTTTCAGAATATCTTTTAGAACTCCCTTGTCGTGGAGTTGGACAATGTTCCCATTGTGTATAATTAAAGATAGTCTTTGGGGTACTTGCTCTATGAATGAAATGGTGCCCATAATAATTATAGCAAAACATATCACCATAATTCTCTTTAGATTGATAAACATCTTCGTTTTCAAAAACAGTATAATACTGCAATTCAGTCATCACGGGTTCAACGGTTTTTACATCCCAGTCATCAGAAACAACTCCGGGTATTATTATATCGTTCATTGAGAGTTTAAACACATATGGTATTTGAATGACCTCTGTCAGGCCGTATATATCAAATGTTACTCTATCCCAAACAATCCCATCAGGAATTGGTATAGCGGAAACGTTCACAAAAGACAAGTCTCTGCGGACCTTGTGAGAAGAGAAAATGGGGTTTTAGGACCTCATCCACCAATTCAACTATTGATCTTTCAGGAAAAAAATCACCATGTATTAATAGAAAGAATGTTATGACAAACCAAATCCAAAGGAGGAAAGCTAGTACAGCTAAAGAAAGCCACAGATAGTTACATGGGAGAATAAAGTAATTTGTTTTAAGCCATTTTATCACCTTACATGTTTTTGACAGTTCAGATGTAGAAGAGGTGAATGAGTCTGAAAAGGTGTTAATGACGTCGGCAAAATATCCAGAAGCAGTTCGAGCAAAAGCTGGAGCCATGTCTGTAGGTGGAGAACCGGTGGGTGTTTCCCGTGGTGGTTCAGATTAAATTACGCCATCTGTCTGTGTTGAAGTTGTGTCGATTTGATCAGTTATTTCTGTATTGTTTATTGAAACAGATGTTAGTAGAACCAATGCAAGATCATTTTCCACCCTCCCCAAGTTCGGAGAGGTGTCAGTGTTGCTGCTCACAACTTGTAGAAGGACTTCCTGACCAGTAGTGAGAGGGATTCAGGAACTACTGGCTGTTCCTGTTGGTCTGCTGTGCAGGATCGGCTACATGGTGTAACTTGACATTGTTGATAGATTTTCTTTAGCACCAGCCAACGGTGCTAGAATGACAGATCTGGTACGGTGTATCCCCAAGACTGGGACCGGTGCACGATAAGAAAGACTAAACTCCTTCTTCACAGTGACCTTTTCCTTTACTAAATCCCCAACTTTAAAAATCCAGCCGGTAGTTGTTACTGGTACATCCTTAATCCCTGTGAAGGCAGCACTGGCAGAAGTGTTGTCTTCACAGAACTGTTCTAATTCCTGTAAGACAGTGACACATTCATTTATGTCAAAGGGTGTTTCTGCTTCCTCAACACCAGGACCATCAAGATGTGGAACATGCGATTGAGTTCCAAACAGGCACTCATATGAAGTATGACCCCCCAGGACCTTCTAGGCAGATTGATGCTCTCTGGACTCCCAGCAGGTGGTTTAGCCAACTACGACCCGTACCTAAGACTGTGGCTGTTAAGGACTGCTTCAAATTACGGTTTAGTCACTCCACAACACTATTTCCCTCGGGATGAAATGGAGACGAATAATGGAGTTGGACTCCTAACTAAGCCATGGTGTCCATGAAGGCAAAAGCAGGGCCCTGGTCCGAATGGAAAGCTGCAACTGCATATCTACTGATAAAGATTAGCAAGTCTTTAATAACAGTCAGAGCGTCAGCCGAGCATTGTGGCCACACCCATAGAAATCTGGAGCAAGAGTCAACAGCGAATAAAATTTATTTGTATGCACTATCCGTTGTTAGGGGACCACAATGGTCCAAGTACACACATTGCAGTGGTTTGTTGGAAATTAGTATTGGTGTCTGCGATGGGCGTTTGACGGTGGAAACCTTAATTTGTTGGCAGATGTCACAGCAAAGGACATACTGCTTGGCCTGTTTGTATAGACCTGGCCAGCAATAACGTGCTTGCAACAATGATATTGTGGTTGCCACACCAGCATGGGCACATGCTACCCCCCTCATGCGCTGCTTTAATCAACTCTGATCTTATGTCTTTGTTGAGAATTACTCGAACCCCCATGCCTGGTATTACTACTTTGGCGTCTAGGAAGCCTCCCATTCTTTAGGAATATGTGGCAGGAAATGCTTTTGGATAAGGCGTGCCTTCAGCCATAGCTTTCACAGCAGCCCATATGTCATTGTCCGGTTTTGCTCCTGAGCAGGTTACTGCAGCAACAAGAGCCGTAGCTACCGCTGATTTCGCAGCTTCATTGGCCAGTGCATTTCCAGCAACGTGTATTCCAAATCGCTGGTGTCCAAGTGTATGTACAACATGGACATTTGGTAGAGTTTCCTTCAGATCCGCTACTTTCCCTCACAGGAGTTTGTGTTTAATGATGTTTAGAATCTCTGAACCCATTCTGGCGCCAGTAATGCAGGTATTCATTGAAGGACTGGACATAATAGTACAAATTACAAGCAATCAGTGTTAATTGTGCAGGATCCCTATGTTCCAGTGCCATCACCAGAGCCTTTAGCTCTGCTAATTAGGCTGTGCAATCCCCTTGGGTTTGCGTGAATGTATGCTGGGGACAAAATGTATTATCCTCCATGTAGCCACTTACGACTGTGCAAGCAGCGGAGTATTGATGTTTTTTGCCTACTGCAGGTTGTGCTGAGCCATCAGTGTACATGACTCTTTGATATTGATCAATTGGCAGTGTATTTGCAGTAACTGGGTATTCTAGTTCATATCGCAAAAATTCTCGAGTTTGTAATTTTGTGTAAAAAATGTAGTCATTGCCCATTGAATCCAACGTGGATGTAATGCTTTAGTGTTTGGAATGCTGGCTTTGGTAACAACCTCAAGGGCTGGAATTGGAAAAACTACAATAATGCGTTTGCTTTGTGCTAGTGTCTTTCTTTAATGACAGCCATCTGAACAGCAGTGAGAATTTTCTCAGTGGGAGCAAAGCGTTGTTCTGCTGCTGAGTACAAATGTGATTTGTATGCCATTGGGACTGTCTCACCCTCATTGAAAGTTACACAGGTGACACCAATGGCACCAGCTATTACTCTGATGACCAGATGTGTTTTGTTGTCCCTTGTGTGTAGGTGTTGTGCTGCAAGCATGTCTGTTTGCAAAGCTTTGAGAATGCATGTGTGTTCGACTGTCCAAAATTTACTTGAAAAGTCAGGACGTATTAGGCTGCGAACAATCCTGGACTATTCTTGTACCCCTAGAGTAAATAACAGAATTTTTTCTGGGAGCCTAGTGTGCTGAAATTCAAGTCTCTACTCTCAGGTGCTATATTTTGGCAGAAGAAACCATTGGAAATGTCCAGTGCTGTTTTGTGTTTTTGGCACACTATGTTGTTCATGAGTGCTGTGTCATGTGAGTTTTGTATAGCATATGTGCGTGTATGACTGTTTAAATGTCTGTAGTTTAAGACTATTATCTATGAATGGTCCAGTTTAGCTACCGGGAATAAGGGGTTATTCATAGGTGAGACACAGGGTTCAATTACGCCCTGGTACTCCAATTGTGTGAGGATTTCCCTCACGGGTGCTTTAGCATCATGTTTTACTGCATATTAGGGTTGAGGTTTAGGTTGATTTTTAATAGGGATTACATGATGGGGAAATCTTTATCCCACCCTACTTGATTGCGATATAACATGAGTGCCTGCGCCAATGCCCTATCAATGGCATAGGATTCTGTGAGCTCCTCGGGAACAAGGGCATGAAAGAAGGTTTCTTAACATCTTCCCCATATGGGCAGGTACGGACAAATTCAGGTGACCAATCCTGTTCGGCCAGCAAAATGTCATATATGTTTACGACGCAATCCAAAAAGATTGCGTCTATTGTGTGCTCTATGTCTCCTTCTAACTGTAGCGTTACTTTATACATCCTATCAGGTGTGGAGACACGCATGTCCGCTGTTTCTACTTGTAGGAAGTCATCAGTTGCTCTCACTTCCAGATGCTCTAGAAGATTCCGGCGAACTATTGTGACCTCTGCCATGCTGTGTAATAGCACTAGTGCCCACTTCTTATTCTTTAAGAGAGCCCTCTTCTTGAGTGGCATTTCAAATTGCAACTGCTGCCACATTTTTTGTTTTAAATTGAGGTTTTTGTTTGGGAAGTTTCTCTTTTTTTTAACAGAAACTTCTGTTGAGTGTTGTGATTCCTGTTTCGGTTTCACATACTCAGTTATTCGCTCGGACCGCCCACCTCTCTCACTGCCTATTTCTGATGAGTCCTGAAAGGAATGAGATTGGCGTGTATCAGTATATTAATATCAGCCAGGCGTTTTTATATTTTCTCTATTTCTGAGATTGTATCTATTCTGTGGGATCTACATATGCGAAGATTCTCCCCTTTCTTTTTTAGGTGTTTGTTGTTTTTTATCCCAGCGTTTCTTAGTACCCTTAGGTGCTTGCTTGGTAGAATCTTTATTCAATTTATCTTGAAATTGTGGTTTTGTTGGTTGGGCCCCCAGACTATCTCGACCAATACTAGAGTAGGTCTCCGCGATAATCTTTGACAGCTCACATTCTTGATCCTGTGGAGAAATGTCCCAGGGCTGCATGCGCACCACTAATGCGACGCTTCCACTTTAAGGTTACTTAATATTATTGAGGATAGTGTAACAAAATTGCCCATTAGTTGCATCCCCAGGTCTAGGGCCGGGGCAGCCTCGTATTCATCTTGAATTTGTTTTAACACTTCCGGTAAATTGGCAAGTGTTGGCGTACCATGTGCGGTAGTATATAGTGTGGCCAATACCGTGCTGCATATATTACAGTTATCTACAGTGGGAACTATCCCAAATGGCAAGCACATTGTTTATCCTGAGGTCCCATATGGGGAAATACTGCTTCCAGTGCATTTATTTTTTGTGCTAACCAAAATGTAATTTCTTGTAATTTGGCTGGTAATTTACCCATGACAGAATGCACAGTCGCTGGGTTAATACCTGGTGTTTCTGCATGTGCTTGTGCTGGAGCAGCACATGCTGGGTTTATGTTTAATGTTAGCATCACAAACTGCACTAATGGTCTACATATTTCCATCAGCTCAGCATATAAATGGTGGACCTCGGCTACCGCTAGGTTCGCTGCAGCAGGGTGAGGTGTATAAGTGGCCAATAAAGGCCAAGTAGGACCATCATTACTTAAAAGACCTAACCTAATGTGTAAAATTGTGTGGGGTAGGGCGCCATCGAGCAAATTATTATGTTCTTGACAAGATAAGGGTATTTCTAAATATGCGTATGCTCTGTATTGTGCAGGTACGTTTACAGGTATGTAGTGATTAAATGTATGGGTGTTCCCATCAACTGCTGGAAATGTGACCCAAGAATAAAAATGTTCTGTTCTATAGGCTGCATGAGCCTCAACAACAAATGTGACTGGACCCCCCTGGGCTGTTAGGCCATGTGCCAGTAAATGTGCAGTAGGGGGTGGTTGCATATCGACTGCAATTGCTACCTGTTGTGGATTTGCCATAATGAATGGAAAGTTTGTTAAGAGATAAGCACACCAAATGGGGATTATCCTTTTAGAGTTCAAGCCTGAACAACCTACAGTGTTAGTTAGGTACTCACTACTTTAGCTGAGGAGGAAATCCTCAATACCATGGACGACTCCGTATATAGTACTGAGGTGTCTTTGTCTATAGTGAGACTGAGATACTCAGGAGGAACCGAAAATTAGAGCCTGACCAAACACTGGGTGCCATGTTGTGTAGGCTCTCATTATTCTAATGAGACTACTGGATTTTGAGTGGCAGAATCACCTTCAGTGTGGGAGACTGAGTCTAAACCACTACAGGTGTCGCTCCAATCCAGGTTTTGCTCCGGCTAACTAGCAGTGCCTCATCTCTACCCAAAAGCAGCGATGAATGGGCAGCCGAGCGCATGAAACAATTGACTCCTCAGGGAAATCGTGGTCCCTCAGATCTCATCCGTTTCTGTCAGTTATAGTGTCTCACATATACAAGGACAAGCAGAGGTACAGTATATGTTTCAAGAAAGTTTCAATGAAGCAACTGCATCTTAGACAATAAAGCATGTACTGTAGTAACCAGGATGATAAAGCATGACAGGATTAAATATTGTGACAAGGAGGGTAAAGCATAAAATGCCGCTACCATATTGTCACTAGACTCAAAAGACTAATTCCTACCTAGGCTATATTGGAGCACAGCATGTTAAGCTCTATTTTTGCCTTTCAGGTTCCCCTGGGAAGTCATCATCCCCCATACCTGAGCAAAGGCCTGAAGTCTGCATAAGCAGCTGTAGCGAAGTATTCAGTAATCAGCATACAGTCGTGGCCATCTGGCTGGAATCACGCTCTAACGTGTATGGGATAGGGAAATGTTTTTATAATAAAACATCTGACGTTCTGAGAAAATGTCCCTACATAAGGATGTACAGAGTGAACAAGAATGTCTTGTTTAAGAACGTAGCACTGGCCTAAACAAAGAACAACAAATGTGGCTATTGTTAAAATAATAAATGAAGCTGCATCAAATATATCTAGGTTAAATTCAACATTGGCAGGCCTGGTGTGCTAAAATAATGTGCATGGAGCTATAACTAAAATGGCTACGCAACAGACTGAAATGTAAAAAATAAAGAGCCAGATTTAAAAGGGCCTAGAGCCATTTTAACATCATGTTTTTGACGCCAACGTGGTATTAGATGGCCAGAAATGCAGCACCATATTTACAAAGTGGCGCAATGTAAGCATTGCGCTACTTTGAAACCCTTTGCGCTATATTATGCCTGCACCAGACATAATGTATGAACAGTGGGTGTTCCCCCATTAGGGGTGCTGAAAAAATGGTGCAAAGAAATCTAAGAGATTTTTTAGGACAATGCTGCAGAATGCAGCACACATGCACAAGCACATGCAGCACACATATATAGAAGAAACAATGAGGAGAAATAAACATAAATCAACAGTTGTGGTCTACCTCTTATGTTAAATCTGGGAATTAGTCAAAATCCATGGGTGTTGCGTGGAAACATCCACACACCACCCATGGAACGCCTACCTGGGGCAGAGTAATGCAACGCAGCAATTTGATCTAAATTATGTTATCCTGGATTTATCAAGCCACTCAGGGCCATGCAAGGTGGCCTTGCGTGACTTGATAAATTGCATTTAGTAGTTGTGTCCTGCTTGCACCTCATTGCTTGGTATAAAAAGTGACACAATTACTATATAAATAAGAACCATATTTTCCTTCAGCTGACTGTGAAGACTTCACAGTTTCTTGCATTCATGCATGTGACCACTGCTGATGGATGACATATACCTCCCCTCTCAGTAAGCATGCACAAACTGACTAATGTGATTTGAATGCGATAGAGAGCAAGTTGATGGGCAGCTAAATATGACCGACCACGGTGAAGATTTAAAAAGGGTGCACAGAAATTAAAACAAGGGTACACAGAATATATCTTGTTATAGTTGTCCCTGCATCTCCTACAATGTCATTTCAACACAGTATTTATTCCAGCTCCATGAATGAGGCAGGGGACTTCTTAGTCGTAGGGCCAGACATCTCAATCAATTGCAACACCACTCTTTACAACAAATAACAGAATTGGCTTATCTGACTGGTCCCTAGGGAAGGTAACCCAGTGTTCCATTGGAGACAGGGAACTGCAGTCTCCGATCCCATGCTCTCTGACACAGCAGGGGATGCTTCAAACAGAAGAGGCCTTAAACTGTGCATGTACAGCTGGCTGAGTCAAGTTGCTCAGGCATCCAGACAAGTGCATTTTAATTGAGGAGACAAGGAAGGGAGCAGTATTGCTAGCTATTATTCAAAGTAATGGTATGCCTTCCTCTCTAGATAACTTTGCGGGCCCACTCCACAGCATAATAAAAGCAGACATGATAAGATGACAGACATTAAGTTTATCTCATCTGGACAATATATGGAGCATCATTTGCATGCATGCTCATGTGAGGCAACTAAACGCAAACAGACAGAATTATGTTAGTAGATACTGCTCTTTTGTACTCTTTCATGCAATGCAGCACAGAAACCTTGGGTGCTGGGCTGCATTGCATAACAGTTTTGTAAATCTGGTCCTTCATATCCACATGTTTGCTGCTACCTTCATTGTGGAATGGCAAATGACTGCTTGTCCCTGGAGCAGTGTAATTTGGTACCCCCTCCTTATATGCAACTTATATACTCAATGCATGCTTGTTATTAATATGTGTGTATCCCTTTAATCTACTGTAGTGAGTAGCTATGCAATTGTTTAGATAAAAGCCACACAAATATTTAGTGGAATTATAATAAATGTATTTTGTCTTAAAAGGATATAGTATACCCTTTTTAAATGTATATGGTATACTCTTTTTAATTGTACCCAATGTATTCACTTATGTTAACTGTACTCAGTTAAAATCTTTTCTGAATCTATTGTTGGTCTAATTTGCAACCAGGCCCGCTTTGCACATTTTCTTAAAATGCCTTGCGAGTGTCTTGCTTTTTCTCTGCTAAGTAGATGTCTTATCATGTGCTTTGCTAAGTTAGAATAGGTTTCTTGTATTTTGTATTTGACTAGCAGACTATTGAACTTTTAATTAGAAGTTGGACTTGAATATGGAGACTGAGAAGGTGGGAGAGACCTCATGTACCAGGCAGACCTGAATGATGTTACATCAAAGGTAAGCCTGAGGGTTGCTACTCGAATTGAGAGCTAGGAACCTAAGGATTCTATCTGCTCCTAGAAAACACTGTCCCACATTTATACTTTTCAAGGCAAAACTGAGCAAACGCAGTTTTGCGTCAAAAGGTATAGCGCAGGCTTGCGTTATTCCAGAGCGCCAGCCGGGGGCCACATTTATGGAACCCCGCAAGCCAGCATTCAGGTCGGGCTAGCGTGAGAAAAAAATACGTTAGCCGGGTGGGGGTGGCGGTACAGGGGAAGGGGGTTTTGCTTAAAAAAAATTACGCTAACCAGCCTAGCGTCATTGCCTGATGCAAAACCATCCATACCACATGACTCCTGTCTTATAAAAGACAGGAGTCATGCCCACCATACCAAATGGCCAGCACAGGAAACAAGTGTCCCCTCGGCATAACCATTACACCCAGTGCCATGTAGGGGGGCAATTTCAGGAGCCCCAATGGCACTTAATTTTTTTAAAAACATACTTACCCTACTTACCTGGGATGGGGTCCCCCATCCTCTGGTGTCCCTCTGGTGTGTGTGGGGTGTTCCTGGGGCTTTAGGTGGACACAGGTGTTTTCTTTCCATGGTGTTTGACCATGTAAATGGGTCCACAGGTACCCTAATGCCTGCTCTGACCCAGGCATTAAATAATGGAGCTAAGCAGGCTTGGCGCCATTATTTAGGCCTGCCTCCCACTCATGCACCTTTTTTCCACGGGAGGATAAATAAGGCACTAGGGACCTTGAGTCATTTTTTGGACGGGAACAGCTCCCTTGCATCTCATTGACGCAAGGTGGTTTCACACATCCAAAAAAATGACGTTAATCCAATATTTTGACAGGTCTAGAGTCAAAATATAGATATGGAGTTAAGTTTGCATTGAATTTGCGTACAAAAATAACACACATTCAGAGCAAACAGAGTGTAAATATGCCCCATTGTCTTTGGATTGGTTTAGTTGAAGGAAACTGATAGGAACCAATGGGAAGAAGCCTTCTAGAATCCTCTTTCATGCTTTAATTGTGTCATCTTTAGAACAGTTGAGCAGACCCTGTCCGGACTTCGCTGAGAGATTTCTTCTCAATGCTGATGAGTTCCCTTGCACAGATTGTTGAACTTCAAGATTGAGCACTCATAATTTCCTCTTGAGCCTCAAACTTGGTTCATCTGATGCTGACACCTTCCCCATGGGGTTTCTCCTTGAGACATTCAATACTTTATTTAGAATAGATTCGTTTTTTTTTAACCTTCTTGGGTGATATGGGTGATATTTTGTTTGCTCTATTCTGTATCTCTTTCCTGATCATATTCAAATTCAGACTGCAGGATCATTTAAATATATATGCTCTTATCAGGTATTTCTTTTTGCTATTCAATTTGATCTGTAATTTAATTTAAATTGTTAATAAAACCCTTAAGGTTTGAGCACCGTCCTCTCTGTCATTCTTGTGGAACTACGTTGGATTCACTGTACTTGAAATGTATTGGCAATGTGTGATGTGTTCTTACATTTCAAGCCAACAATCAAACGTACATATGGCCAGTGGAGGGTTCATTTTGATTATTTTACTAAGAAATTGAGATTCAAGAAAGCCCGCTGTATGAATACAATCACCCAGTAAAAGCGATGTGTACAACAGCAGTGAATTAGCTAACACTAGCTTAGGTGCACATTAGCAGTATCGGTAAAGCCAGGGTGAATCCATGGGGGCAGTAACACAAATAAATGGTTCTGAATGGAGTCAGTTTAAGTGTGAAGTTGGTGACCCCAGAAACCGAGCACAGAAACCCCCATCATCTGTCCCAACCACTGGCAGAAGTTTTCAATTTGTAAGATCCAGCACTATGGATGCAGGAGATTAACTTCTCAATAATTCTGCTTTACAAATGGTTACACATGGGGAAGGGATGTTTTGTGAACAGAGAAAGCCAGCTGGGAGTCCTTGTGATCGGGGATTGCCCTTTTCACTTCTTGTAAAGTGTTCTTTGCCACACATTTGTCTGTGTTAAACGAAATGTTCAAACTCTGATCCCCTTCATAACCTGTTTTCCCGCAGAGATACAGGAATTCTTGAGGGATGCTTTGAAGAGAGGTTAGGACTGAGAAGAGATATTGAGGCTGTGGAGAGATATAGGGACATGGGACTGCAAAGAGATGAACAGTTACTGGGCTTTGAAAATATGCTTGGGCTATGGGAAGGATGCATGGCATGGAATAGATGAGGATTTGTAGCTATACTGGATTGTAGAGAAATAGTGGGAGTGTAGTGAGATGTGGGGATGTTAACAGATGCCCGATTTTGTTGAGCTCCTGGTGCTGTGAAAAAATAAAGGGGGTTTGAAGACATTCTTATGGAAAGTTTGGGTTGGGGAAAGTTAGAGGTTGATGAGACATGAGGCAGAGACAATTTGGAGACATAAGGGTCCAGTGGAGGAGATGACTGTGGGTTGTATAGATAATGGGCTGTAAGAAATAAGAGGGCCATTGAGAGATGGGACAGGTTCAGAAAATTAAGCATCTATAAAGAAAGTTGTGAAGACATGTAGAGCTTACACAGCAACAGGACAGTGTAGAGGTGTAGGATTTCCATAGGGAAAAGATTCCAGGACTGTGGAGAGATGATTGCTGACTATAGAGAGAAGCTAGGGTTGTTGAGGGATATGGCAGTGCCGGACCCAATATTGACAGATGGCATAGTGAAGCGATGTACTAGCTATGGAAAGATAGGACAGTGAATAGGTGGAGTGCGGAGAGATATAGCAGTGTAATGATGGCAGGGCTGCTCTCAAGATATGGAGCAATAAAGAGATGCCAGGCTCATAAAGAGATGTGACTGTAAAGAGGTGCACGTGGTTTGGAAAGGCTGTGGAGATATGTGATTGTGACAAGATGCAGGTACTGCTGTCTAGAAATTGGCAGTGAAAAGATGCAGTGGTTGAAGATACATGTGTCAGCTAAGAGGTGCAGGGTTTGTGGAGTGATGGAATAGTGAAGAGAAGGAGCTGAGGAGAGATGATCATTTGGTGGGACACATCCATTTAAAGTTTTGTGCATTTCACGTTCCTGGTAAACAAATGGTTTACATTAAATTAAGTTAAACATTGGACTGCTACTGAAAATAAGAAGGCATAACAATGGTTTTGTTAAGATAAACCTTAAACATATTTGGAAAGCAAGTATTCTGGGCTCACACTGGAGAAGCTACAGTGAGGACGCATTTGCCATATTGAAGAATCAAATAACCTCAACTAAAAAGAGGTAACTTACTTAGATTAAAAAAGATGTGCTCTTTTAAAAGATGTTCCTTGTACTGTTGAGAAGTGCTTTGCATATTACAACTATGTACTGTTGGACCTGGCATCCTTAGAGTGGTCTCCCCTAACTTTTTGCCTCTACTTCCAAAGTTGTTGCTATGTGCTGGCCTCTGTTTCTGCTGTTTTTGTTACTCTGGGCACTTTACCACTGCTGACCAGTGCTAAATTGCAAGTGCTCCCTATGTGACATTGTTTGTGTAATTGGCTTTTCCATGATTGGCATATTTGATTAACTAGTAAGTCCCTGGTAAAGTGCACTAGAGGTGCCTACGGTCTATAAATCAAATGCTACTAGTGGGCCTGCAGCACTGTTTGAGCCACCCACACGAGTAGCTCAGTAAACGTAGCTCAGACCTGCCACTGCAGGGTCTGTGTGTGCAGTTCTAACCTACCAATTCGACTTGGCAAGTGTCCCCACTTGCCAACCCTAAACATTCCCTTTTCATACATGTAAGGTGCCCCTAAGGTAGGCCCTAGGTAGCCCCATGGTCAGGGTGCAGTGTATGTTAAAGGTAAGACATGCACTGGCGTGTTTTTACATGTCCTGACAGTGAAATACTGCCAGATTCAGTTTTCACTGTTGCCAGGCCTATTTCTCTCATAGGTTAACATGGGGGTTGCCTTTAAATATCCTTTAAAGTGCAGTTTCCCTTTGAGAGCAGATAGAAATTTTGAGTTTGGGGTCTCTGAGCTCATAATTTAAAAATACATCTTTTAGTGAAGGTTGTTTTTAGATTGTTAGTGTGAAAATTCAATTTTTAGAAAGTGGGCATTTTCTTGCTTAAGCCATTCTGTCACTCTGCCTGTTTGTGGCTTCCTTGTCTGGGTCATACTGATCATTAGGCTGTTTGTGCATCTCCACTATACAGTGACACAAAGGGTGCTGGGGCGTAGCCTGCATATCCTGATGGGCCATCCCCAGACTTTGGATAACTACAAGGATTCAAAAGGAACCTCTGACAGGAAAAGAGCTGAAGAGCTGAGGAGAAGTGCTGACCATTCATGTGACTGTGCTTTGTTGGACTATCCCGCAGTTGCTGCTTCTGCATCTGAAAGAGGAAAAAGACTGGACTTTTTTGTGCATTGCTGCTTGAGAGGTACCTCAGCAAAGGCTTCACCAACCAGTTCTGAGTCTGCTTGCTGTGGAATCTAGCTTGCCAGAGGGTGCCATTCCAGTTCCTGGGCCCCTGGAAATGAATTTCAGGTGAAAGCCTGAAAAACCACGGCGGATGACTCCAAGGGAGTTCATAAAGGATGCCGCTGCACGAAAACCGTGACGCAGCCTGAGCCTGAAGCCGTGGACCTTGCAGAAGTGCAACAACCCCAACGACACCACAGGCCCCACATCGCTGCAGCCACTGACATCTGCACAAACTTGTGAGTTGGAGTGTCATACACACGATGTTCGTGACACCCGACTCCGCCTCAGTGCCTGGAACCCTGTGATGTGATCCCTACCCCGTGAGTTCGCCCTTCAGCATTGTGACTTTGTCAGACTTCGACTTTGCCAGAAGTGCCAAGGGACCGAAGCCTCGAAACCAACGCTGCCTCACCTCCACCACTCCTCAGCAAGGACCCGACGCCTGTTTGTGACACCTCCGCTCCTTTGCCCCGCAGCACCTGAACTGACGCCACATCAAACCTAGCGATGCCTAGCTCCCCTACTCCGTGCACAGGCCTGTTCTTCCACACGTTTGCTAAGGTACTGTGCCTGGGGGGTCCATGTGACTCTGTAAATGGCACCAGGGGTGTTGCATTGTGGAAACAACGCCGCTTTAACATCAGATTGCAGCATTTGTAGGCACTATTTTTGTGTTTTTAAGTGCTAAAATCATATTTTTAATTGCGTATGGTGGTTTTTCTCTGGCCACAACAGCCTGCGTTTTTACCATGTACATATTGAAAAATGTATTAAATCAACCTTTATTTGAAGAGTACAGACATAGAAAGCAAGTACCTTTTATTGTGCTAGAGGCCACTGCTGTGTAAAATGCCCTCTTGTGTGCCCTGGTTTGTGTGAAGGAGCATGGGATTAATAAGTGCAGTAGTGCAGTGGCACCAGGTCTTGTTTCATCCAACCAGAGGTAGTGGGACTATTTGTTTAACTTGCACTAGGGCTGATAGCCCTCTGGCTACACCACTGTAGTGTCCCGAACTAGAAAGCAGCAGTTAAATATTCTCTCCAAAGTGTGGAAAAATAGTACTTTTTAAAATAAGAACCTATTTTATGAGCAAAGAAGTCTACACATGTCTAGGTAACAGGATAAGGATTCTGGGCCCTGACCCTGCAAGTGACTGTGAGGCTGGTAAAAGGATTTCAAAGCTGAATCTGAGCTGCTAATGAATGAAGGACAAGCAGACTAGAAAGCATAAAGTATGCGTACATCTCACTGCTGTCTGCAGCTAAAGAGAAAGGAGCACTGTCCACCTATGGGGTCCTGACTGCTAAATAAATACAAACTGCACACGTAGCCAAAGGACATCTGAGGAAGCAGCACAAATTCACAAGATTTGGTGACTGTAAAATAATAAATGCGTCTTTCTATAAAGTTATAGTAAAAGGTCAAGTTTGATGGTTCATGCGCCATTCACAGAGTAACAGAAATGCCTGTTAGAAATATTACCAACATTTAAATAAAGCACAGAATACCAGGGGGAAAAATCTTCTGGACACTAGAGGCCAGATGTAGAAAGAAATGATTCTGCGAATCGGAAAATGCGAGTCGGTGCGACTTGCAATTTCCGATTTGCAAAATCATATGCAGAATGCTGTCTCAGACACCTTCTGAGAATCGCAAGGGGGTCGCAAAGACCCACCTCATTAATATTAATGAGGTGGGTCGCAATTTGTGACCCCCTTGCGATTCCCTGCACTCTCAGGGATGGTGGCCTGCTGGAGACAGCAGACCTCCATGTCTGTGACTGCTTTTTTTAATAAAGCAGTTTTTTTTTCTGTATCGTAGCCCGTTTTCCTGAAAGGAAAACGAGCCGCAATATAAAATAAAAAATGAAACTATTTGGTTTCGTTTTTTCAGAGTAGGCAGTGGTCCATTGGACCACTGCCTGCTCTGAAAAAATATTTTGGGCGACATTCACAAAGGGGAAGGGGTCCCATGGGGACCCCTTCTCTTTTGCGAATGAGTTAGCACCCACTTGACATGGGTGCTAACTGCGAATTGCTTTGCGACCGCGTTCACAGTCACAAAGCAATTCTGCATCGCGGTGCAAATCGCAAATAGGAAGGGAACACCCCTTTCTATTTGTGAGTCGCATGAATGTGCATCGCGATGCCCATTTTGCATGGCTCAAACTGCGATTTTCGCAGTTTGTGCCATGCTAAACGGTTTGTACATCTGGCCCCAGGTCCCAGATTTGCTCATATTTGGCGCACTGCAGCAAGACAATTTGCTGCACTGGACCACATCACATGGAGAGAACAGGAAATGTCATATATACTAACATTATTACCATTTATACCCCCTCTGAGCTGGGCCACTGAATGCTACCTTGCGCCAATTCAGGCACCCTTTTGCCATGATGCAAGGATGCTTGCTGTTACATGCAAGATTGTTTTTGTGCAGAAAGGAACATCTTCTTGCACAGAAATAATCCACAGGGCCATTTCTCCTTTCTATATGTACTGCAGGATACAACACACGTGGAAAGAGAAAGTAACAAGTAAAATGAACATATTTCTCCTGTTATGCCACTGTTAAGACGGGGTACCATTTCGATGCATTCCCAAGTTCACTATTCTTATTAAATCTGGGAACGTGTCAAAATCCATGGGTGGATGCTTGGGAATGCTCACACTCGACCTATTGAAAGCTTTCCCAAAGCACAGTAAGGTAAGTAAGCGACTCGGGCTGCCTTGTACTCTGCCTTGTCCTCTAGGTTTACTAAACTACGCAAGGTGGCTTTGCGTGGCTTAGTGAATCTGACTTAAGGGTTTGCGTTGCCTTGCATGACATCAGGGCAAAACAAGCTCCTAATAAATCTGGGCCTAAGTGAAACAGCAGCAAACCTCCTGTGGCACACATTTACAAAGTCGATGTCCTTCCAGTTTCATTCATTGTATGCCATTGTTTTCGTGTAATTAAGCACCTCTCATGTAGCTGACATTTTATTGCCAGCTGTGTGCGAGATGCACTTCTTCACTAAGACTCTTATCTTAATAATACACCTATTTATATTTAATTAAACATCCCTACGACACTGTCCATACACTGATCTGCCTCTGCCTTGTGACTCATTGTGTACAGCAGAGAGCTGTGGGGGAGGGGAGGCTGGCATCACGTGCGGCTGCAGCTCCAATGTGCACTTTGAATCAGGGAAATAGCGCATTACAAGAACCATCTGAAACAGAAAATGATAGTCAGTGCTCCTTATTTCTGGTAGCAGATGTCTTTCAAAGGGCAATGTATATTCTGGCTCTCTTATGCAACGGTGGCCACAATCAGCTTGCACTTGTAAAATGCAGAGGATCATACTGATCTGTTTGTCTGTATGTATCTATTGTACTTATGTTTATTTTCTTTGATACGAACACTTATTAAAAGAAAGGAATATGCTGGGAACATTTTCTTCTTCCCTCAGCTGTCATTTGAGTTTACTGCTTTTCACAATCTCTTCTACACACACCCTTTTCCTTTTGTTCTAAACATTTTATTAATTTGCAAAACATAAAATAATGACATAAATAAGAAGAAATAGCATATAACATTTCGAAAGTTGGGACCCAAATAATATGTCACATATAGTGATCCGCAAAAAAGGATATAAAACAATTCGTATGTGCAAAGCTAGAGAGAGAGAAAGAGAGAGAGAGAGAGAGAGTAAAACAATTCGTATGTGCAAAGAGAGAGAGAGAGAGAGAGAGAGCATTGACGTAAGGATAGAGTGGTGGAATGCCCGTGTGTGTCGTATATTTCGAAATCATATTTTTAAAGTGGAACAAACTCACAAATATGTAAGTAGGCAGATAAACAGGTGGTCCGGTGAAGCTTAGGTGGGGTGGGTCTGAAGTCTACAGAACAGTTTTATTAAGCTTGATTAAAGTTTTAGGACCAGGGATCAGATGTATCAAACTTTTTTGCATTTGCAAATGGTGCGAATCGCAAAAATCATCCGTTCGCAAATGCAAAAATCGATGTATGAAAGGCATTCGAAGTGTGAAAATAAGGAATCACTAAAATTGCGAATATTAGAGAATATTACATGGTTTTGTGTGTCGCAAACAGCGTATCGCAAATAGCGGCATGATTTACCAAATCGCTATTTGCAAGACACAAACTGCAACAAAGGTTTGCGTTTCGCAGGCTGCGATCTGCAAAATCCTGACGCAATTTGTGATACATGATTGCGACACGCAAAACCATGCTGCAATGCGATGCATCAAAAATTCGCAAATTGAGAATATTCGCAGAATGGCCTTTTGCACATGCAATATACCACAAATTGAAATCAGGTGGTAACCAGGTGCAACCTATATAAAAAGGCCCAGAATGACTCAGCCGCTTTTCCACAATGGCTGCACTCTACGTGATGGCGTGCAGAATGAGGATATTGGCAGGTTTGAGGAGATGGACGAGGAATCAGGAGCGCATTTTCAGAGTGTGCATTACTCTTTTTGACCAGACAGAGGAGGAAATCTATGAGAAGTGCAGGTTAAGCTCAGCCATGATGATTGACCTGATAGCTGATCTACAATTCCTACTGCAGCGCACCACACACAGGACTAATAGTATTCCCACCCATGTGCAGGTATTATGCTCCCTGCACCTATTGGCCTCAGGGAGCTATCAAGGGGTCATAGCAGTAGGAAGAGGGGTCTCACAGAGTGCCCTCTCACGCTTCTTCAATGCATTTCTAAATGCCATGCTGAGCAAAATTCAGTGCAGCAGAGGGCTGGCAAAGACGTGCTGACATCACGCGCAACCATTTCTGATGTAAGTAATGACAACACCACTTCAATATTATGTATTTCTGTAGTTAGCAACTTTATTACCTTGACTTCAGGTAACGTATGTGTCAATAGGATATAGCCATGAACCATAGGCTAACATGTGCGATTAACAGTGTCACACTATTAGCATCATAGTATAACTGTATAGCTACATGTTACGGTAGTCCCCTGTAGGCCTTAACATTACTTCCTATGTCCATGCACTCTACTTGAGTGCTCAGTGGCCTCACTGGCACCTCTTGTAGCAGGTTCACTGGCAGTACTGCATCTGGGACTGCAACGCCTAGGATCCATCACAGGGGCTGTAAGACTGCTGAGGCTAGAGAACTCCTCACTTTCCACACCACCAAGTTTGCTGTTTGTAGCACTGTGTGCTCTCTGCTTGGCATTCAGGACATTAGTTATTTGCACTAATCCCTGTTTAACGTCTCGACTGCAGTGTGCCATCTCCACCTGTATGCCTACAGCACGTCGTGAAATCAAGGCATTTGAGCTAGCAAGCCGATTGACCGATCTGCAGAACCCATCAAACCTTCCCATAAACTAGTCATGGCGCCTACGGTGGCTGACGCTATCCCGCTGAATCTCAGTGCAGAGGTCCCCAATGGCATTTGTCAACTCCTTTGTGTTTTCTGCTGCTGTTTGCTGTCCCTCATTCAGAGACTCCAATTGCTTGTTTATTGATCCAATGTTTTCATTGAGTGCATCCCTCTGCTTGTGCAGTACTCCCATATTGTCATTGTGAGACACAAACTGCCTGTGCATTGTGCCCATGTTCTGATCGATTGACACCAACTGCCTGTGCATTGACCTTTGTGTTTACATTGCAGGCGCTGCACTTTCAGCATGGTAGCTTCAAGGCCGCTGAATATTGATGGGCCCTCTCTTTCCTCTGTGCACTGTCTGCCTACATCGTGACGCCTCCTGAGGGGAGTTGACTGACGCTGGGGCAGGGACTGCTGTCTTCCTGTTGATCTAGCCTCTGGAGTTGGTGTGGGGACTTAATCCAGCATCTCATCTGTGTCCTGGTTATACTCTGGGAGAGGTAACACCCTTGACCTGTGTCTAGTTGGTGCAATACTGAAAGACTCACTTGTGTTGGAGTCGGACTGTGGCTGTGTTTCAACATCCCCCACATTTCCACCTTCTGCTGCAGCAGGGCCCAGGATATCTGCAATGACAATGTGCAGCATGCCATTTATGTATAGGTCACAAGAAGTTGCACAATAGTAAAAATTGTACTCTGACATCGTATCACTGTGAGTTGTCTGTGTTGTTTCTCTGTGTGGCGGAACACCAACTTGCTATTTATGTGGTATTTTGACTCTTGGGTTGTGGACTACCACTCCCATAAGGCATAGTTGGGTTGTATGTAAGATGTGGCATGGACTACGTATCACAATGCATCTAAGTAACAGCTATCTTCTAAGGGGCATTTGTACATGCACATATGGGGATACACATCATTGCTGGTCTTACCTTTGCTGGTGCTGGGTGTCCCTGAATTGTCAATGTCAGTGACACCACTGACAGCTTCAGGTAGCAGTGTGGACTCCACCATGTCTTCCATTGGTGTGGACGGTGTCTGGGTGGGTGGTCCTCCTCCGGTGCGCCTTGCCTCCTTTAGCCTGCTTGCTACCCTTTATTTGGCACCGAAATGCAGGTCATACCATCTCTTGCGTATCTCCTTCACAGAACGCTGCGCAACACCCACTGCACATATTTTGGTCTGGATTTCTGACCACAGTTTCCTCTTCTTACTTTTAGGTACGTGGAGGGAGTTCTTCCCAAACAGTTTGTCATGGTTCCTGACCACCTCCTCAGTGAGCACCTCCAAATCCTGCTCACTGAATTTGAGCTTGCGCTTCCTGTCTCCCTTGTCCTTCACCTTCCCATCATTGGCCATATTGCAGTTTGATCCTGGAAGGCTCACAAAGCTGGCTCCCTGGTGATGGTCTGTGTCTCCCTGCCTGCTCCTGTGGGTGTGGCCCCTGGAAACAGCGTGGGCTAACTCACTTCATGGTTGTGATGTCACCAGCCTGTTCCAGTTTGCCGTTTTCGCAATTTACGATTTTCAAATACTGAATCGCTATTGATTTGCGATTCAGTATTTGCTAATCGCAAAATGCGTTTGAGAAGTTTAAGAAATCGCTATTACGGACTCGCAAATTTGTTACATACCATTTTGCATTTCTAAAATAACGATTTCTTAAAATTCACTATTTAAGAAATGCAAACCGGGAGCTTGATACATCTGGCCCCAGATGTATTTAAAAAGTCATGCAACGCAGCAAGATAACTTGTTGTGCTGTGCTGCTTGACAGGGAGAGAGCAGGAATGTGCCATATCTGATAGGATACAATGCATTCCTGCTCTCTGTCCTGTGGCACTGAGCGCTGCCTTGCGCCAATGCAGGCATCCTTGCACTATGGTGTAAAGGTGCCTATGTTACAAGTAGTATTATTTTGGTGCAGGAAGGGACACCTTCCTGCTTCAAAAACAAACCTCAGAGGTACGTGTGCTGCAAATTTAAGCGTGTGTAGAAAGAGAAAATAATTAGGAGAAATAAAGATACTCTTGTTACGCCTCGGTTGGGAAGGCGTAGCATTTTGACACATTTCTAGGTTTACTAGTCTTAGGCCCATATTTATACTCTGTTTGTGCCGGATTTGTGTAATTTTGTTTTCGCAAATACGGCGCAAATTGAACTCCATATTTATATTTTGGCGCTAGACATGTCTACTGCCAAAATATTGGAGTTAACACCACGTTTTTTGTCTGTGGAAATCTACCTTACATCAATGAGATGCAAGGTAGGCGTTCCCAGGCAAAAAATGCCTTAAGGGCCTAAGCACCTTATTTATCCTCCTGTGCAAAAATTACGCATGGGAGGAGGAGGGCCTTAAATAATGGCGCTAAGCCTGCTTAGCACCATTATTTAACACCTGGGTAAGAGCAGGCGTAAGGGGACCTGGAAGCAGATTTCCATGGTCGGAGACCATGGAAATTGCCCACAGGTGCCCTTCCCTCTCCCCAGGGACACCCCCACCGCACCCCTACCCACACCAGGAGGTCACCCACAAATGGGGGACTCATCCGAAGGTAAGTCCGGGTAGTTTTTTTTTTTTTCTGACCAACGCCGCTAGGGTGCCCTGACTTGGGATCCCCTGGGCATGACTATTGGGGTGGTGGGCATGGCTCCTGTCTTTACTAAGACAGGAGCCATGTCCATGGGGCTTGTGTGCCAGAGAATGGCGCTACACTGCTTAGAGGCAATGTTTTTTCCTCTAAACAGTGTAGCGCCATAATTTGGCGCACAAGCCCCTGTTCCCCCTACACCTCCCAGGCCCTGTTAGCGTCCTTTTAAAGGATGTTAACAGGGCCTTAGCGCCGGCGAGCGCCATTCCTTAAATCTTCCCCTTAGTTGGTAAATCTGACTTAAGCCCTTGCTTTTCTTGCATCACCGTCTCTGACACAAGGACAATCCAAGAGTTTGATAAATCTGTCTGTTTGCACTTTAGTGACTTGCATTCACGCTCATGCTCCCTGCTCAAGGATCTCCCCTCTCACCACACATGTGCAAACTGACTAGTGTGATGAGAATGTGAGAGAGAACACATTGGAGGCAGCTAAACATGGCCGACCATGATGCAGCTTTAAAACAAGGGTGCACAGTAACTGTCCTGCGATTGTTACACCTGCTGATCCCACACTGTCATTTAAACAGAGTAGCCAGATTTACTAAGGTTTTGCGCTGGGGTTGCACTACTTTTTTTGATGAAGCCCGATACAAAATCTAGTTTGGTATTTACTGATCTACGCATAGCCAGATATGTATGGCTTGGTGTAGCTTTGAAAAGAAAAGAGGGCAATGCAGCACATAGCACTGCCTTGGCGTTTCCTTGCTTTGGGGAGGCCTAACATGAGTGGAGCATGGGCATTCCTGTTTATCCACATATGGATTTTGATGCAAAACCCATATATAAAATAAAGTCAGTAAAAATAAATTTTCACCAAAATTTTCGCCTGCCTGAGGCTTATGTAACAAGAAGAAATACCTTTTTTTCTCTTTGCTACTTCCTCTTTGCTTGTGTGCTGCATTCCTGCATGAGCACAACCACAGTGTTTAATAATTATATTTGTAAATGAATAATACCTACTGCCCAAGCCATTCTTATAGTTTTGGGGGTCTTGGAATAATTTCAACTGTCACACTTGGAGAAGTGCAATGGTTAGTAGCTATGTTGGCACTGTCATTTTCCACCCAGGCAGGGCAAATGCGTGGAGCAGGCTGCAGTGGCCTGCTGGTACTTACATTATTAGAAATTAAGCACTGCTGCCAAGGATAGCTCTTGTGCAGGAATCCTTGCGATATGACGCAAGTATGCCAGTGTTGGTACTAGGCACGCTAGGCAGCCACAAGTGTGCCATCACTAGAGGAGAGCAGCACTGAGCCATTTCTTTGTAAATATGATGCACTGAGGGTGCTGGGCAGGGGGGCCCTGCACTGCCCACGACATGGAATTACAACTTATTAAATGTAATAAGGACACCTGAATGTTATGCTATGGGAAGGATAGGCCTCACAGTAGTGTAAAACATATTTGAAACTGTTTTACTACTACTAGGACCTGTAAAACTTAAAAGTACATGTCCTACTGATGAAGACGCCAATTAACGTCAACTGCATGGGAACTGTGTTTTGTGGAAAATTCTAGTAAGGTGCGAGAATTATTGGACAGAGATAATTATGTACTTACATTTATCCAATGAGGAATTAAGGGCTAGTTCGACTGTGTTGATATAACCGCAGGACCCGAGGAGAAATCAGCCATTATTAGCCATTACTGGACATTCCACTGAGCTATACTTTTGCCATTATTCTTTGAGACTTTGTTGTTCTGATATCTTAACCATCCTCTATTGAATCCTTACCTGATACTTACTTCTCCTCCATATGAGGGAAGCGCCTTATTCTTAGCTAAGCCATACTGAGACTTTGCCCTGTCCTATCCTTGCTGATGCTGAATCGACTGATGTCCTGAGGACGAAGACTGATGCTGATTGCTGATTCGATGGAGGGGTAACTATCTGATGCTAATTGTAATTGTCTATTTGCCTTTTCTTTCTAGGTACCAACTGCTCTTTTGATAGAGGCCATAGTTAGATGTTTTCAAAATTTGTGTTTGCTAAATTGTTTTGCATGAAGCCCAACATGCTGATGCTAATTCGAGGTTAGTTAAGGTGTTTACTGAAATCTGACGCAAATAAACAAATGGCTGGGTTCTTGCTTTGTTGAATCCTGCACAACTGAGAATTTGCTAAACTGCTTCTTATTAATGATGTGATAATGCTCTATGAATTGATTAAGTGTGTTCTAATTACAAGTTTGAAGAGTTACTAATGAGATTGATTGCTAATGAGATTAACATAAATGACTTTAGAATGTAACTAATAGGGAATAAATCTCCTAACACTCAATTAGATTTGTGTGGGTATTCATTGGCCGAAAGGTCATGGTGTGTTCATTTTATCGATTTGTATTGAATGTTATTGATAACTTGTTGATTAGGTATTGCATATATTGATTGACTTATTGTCATATTGACTGTGATGTTAAAAATATATCTCATGCTGGGAAGTCTCCGAACGTGGTCAAAAGGTTCATCGGCCCAGGCGTGTCTCCTTGTAAGATTACTTATCAAGGTCCTGACGCGCTATCAGTATTCATTCTGTATGCCACTGTTCAGAGAAGATATACTGGATCACTGGTATAATATCGATTCAACAAATATTGATATATACAAATATCAGAAATGTAACCCCTTCGCTGACAGGCCTTTTCCCCCTCAGGAGCCAGGCCTTTCTTTGGCTATTTGGGGCAGTTCTCGCTTAGCCCCTCATAACCTTTTGTCCACATAAGCTACCCGTGCCAAATTTGCATTACTTGTTTACAACATTCTAGTGATTCTAGTGGTACCCTGAGTCTGTGTGTTCCCCTGGAGGAGACCAAGAAATTAGCCAAAATACAGCAATTTTTGTTGTTGTTGTGGGAAATAAGGGCTGCAGAAGAAGGCTTGTGGTTTTTTCCCTGAAAATGGCATCAACAAAGGGTCTGTGGTGCTGAGATCACCGTCTTCCCAGCTTTCAGGAATAGGCAGACTTAAATAAAAAAAACTCATTTTTCAAAACAAGTTTGGCATTTTACTAATACATACCCCATTTTTACTATTTTTTGTGCTTTTAGCCTCCTTCCAGTTAATGACAGAAATGGGTGTGAAACCAGTGCTGCACCCCGGATATCTAAACATTTCTGAAAAGTAGACAACATTTTGAATTCAGCAAGGGGTCATTTGTGTAGATTCTACAAGGTTTTCCAAAGAGAAAATCACAGCAGAAATAAAAAATATTGAAATTGAGGTGAAAAAAACAGCCATTTCTCTCCACATTTTACTTTGTAACTTTTTCCTGCAATGTCACATTTTTAAAAGCGATATACTGTTACGTCTGTTAGACTCTTTGGGTTTCAGGGATATATAGGGCTTGTAGGTTCATTAAGAACCCTAGGTACCCAGAGCCAATAAAGCAGCTGCACCTTGCAATGAGTTTTCATTGTATACAGGATATACAGCAATTCATTTGGTGAAATATAAAGAGTGAAAAATAGATGTTAAGGAAACCTTTGTATTTCCAAAAAGAGCAAAAGATAAGGTGTTGAGAAGCAGTGGTTATTTGCACATCTCTGAATTCCGGGGTCCCCATACTAACATGTGAATTAGAAGGCATTTCTCAAATAGTCGTCATTTTTACACACTGTCTTACATTTGGAGGGAAAAAATGTAGGGAAAGACAAGGGGGTGATAACATTTGTTCTTCTATTCTGTGTTCCCCCAAATCTCCTGATGCAAATGGTACCTCACTTGCGTGGGTAGGCCTAATGTCTGCAACAGGAAACACAACATGGATAAATCACATTTTTACATTGAAATTTGATGTGTTTTTTGGAAAGTGTCTGGATGTGGATTTTGTCCTCTAGCTCAACCGGCACCTAGGGAAACCTACCAAACATGTGCATTTTTTAAAACTAGACACCTAGGATAATCCAGGATGTGGTGATTTGTGGGATTCTCGCCAGATCCGGTTATCCAGAATCCTTTCAAACCACAAAATGTGGCAAAGAAACACTTTTTCCTCACATTTCGGTGACAGAAAGTTCTGGAATCTGAGAGGAGTCACAAATTTCCTTCCACCCAGCATTTGTCCAAGCACCCCAATAAAAATGGTACCTCAGTTGTGTGGGTAGGACTAGTGCCCACAACAGGAAATGCCCCAAAACTCTATGTGGACACTTCTCAATGATCAAATACAAAAATACCTGTTTTTACGGGGGCATCTGCGTTTTTGGTTCTGGGCTCAGCAGCCATCTAGGGAAACCTACTAAACCGAGACATTTATGAAAACTAGACGCCTGATTGAGCCCAGGGAGGTGTGACTTGCGTGGACCCCCAAGTGTTTTCTTACCCAGAATCCTCAGCAAACCTCAAATTTTGCTAAAAAATCAACATTTCCCACATTTCTGTGTGGGATCAACGCACCTTTACAAATGTCCTGCCACCCAACATTCCCCTCAGTCTCCTGGTAAAAATTGTATCTCACTTGTGTAGGTGGGCCAATTGCCTGTGACAGGGAAGAGCCAAAAACATGTTAAAATTGAGGGGGAACCAAAGCGGGTCCAAAAGGGCAGTTTGCAAAAAATGTTTTTATGCTGACAAGTGGGGCAGAATGTTATCGTTTTAGATGCAACAATGCTGAGTAGTAGGAATTTTGTGGATTCCTGCAGATTCTGGAAGGTTCCATCACAAAAATGTGGGGAAAATGTGTGATTTAAAGCAAAGTTGGAGGTTTGCCGGGCGTTGTGGGTAAGAAGATGGTGCGGGTGCGTATGAAGTACACCACCCTAGACTCACCCAGATGTTTAGTTTTCAGATGTGTTTAGGTCTTGTAGATTTTTTTAACATGGCAGCGTACCAAAGTCCAAAAAATGCAGCCCTCACCATTCCAAGTGGGACGATTTTGAGAGTTAGCCAAGCTCTCATGTCCCAAATGTGAAATTGAAACCAAAAGTAATCAAATGTGCTCTTGCTTGCTGTTGGGATAAGATGTTTTAGTGTGCAGGAGGAGAGCTGAAAGACTGTTACCCCCTTCAGTTGGGATGGAGGCATCACCATGCCCATACTGGTTGGTAGCCACTACCCCAGTATTTATTTTTAAATCTCTGGCATTTAACAGGCTTTCTGCCCCCTGGGGAGTGGATTGGGGGTAATTTTCCCATCTGCCCACCAGTAGGCAGAACAGCTTTGCCCCATTTATTTGGGGTCGGGGTATTGCCATACCCCCACCCTCTTTTTTTTAAAACAAATCCACAAAAAATATCCCTGGTGTCTAGTGATTCTGTCCCCCTTGGGGGCAGACTGGCATAAGAAAAATAGGCTGATCTGCCCCTAAGGTGGGCAGAAATGGTCTGAAATAAAAATGGCCCCCTGGGGAATGACCCTTGCATAAGAGATAGTTCCCTTTGCATGAAATTGATCTGAAAAAAACATCCCTGGTGTCTACTGGTTTCTGTTCTCCTTGCGGACAGATGGGCCTTACAAAAATAGGCTGATCTGCCTCCAAGGGGGGCAGAAATGGGCAAAAGTAATGTGCCCTCATGGGGAGCGACCCGCTGCCCCCATACAAAACACACATACAAACAATCTATCCCTTGTGCATAAGTGGTTTCTGCATCCCCTGGGGGCATATCAGCCTAATAGAAATAGGCAGATCAGCCCTAAGAGGGGCAGAAATGGCCTAAAATAAATTTGCCCCCCCAGGGAAGTGACCCTTGCCTAAGGGGTCGCTCCTCATCTATAAAAAAAAATAAAAAGAATCCCTGGTGCCTAGTGGTTTCTGTTACCCTTGGGGGCGGATCGGACTAATCAAAGTAGGTGGATCTGCCCCCACAGTTGGCAGAAATGCCCTAAAATAAATTTGATCGCCAGGGAAGCTACCCTTGCCTAAGGGGTCACTGCTTGTGTGTGAAATTGCCACCAAAAATATCCCTGGTGTCTAGTGATTTCTGACCCCCTTGGGGGCAGATTGGCATAAGAAAAATAGGCTGATCTGCCCCCAAGGTGGGCAGAAATGGCCTAAAATAAAACTGGCCCCCGAGGGAGTGACCCTTGTCTAAGGGGTCGTTACCCTTGCATGTAATTGACCTGAAAAAAAATCCCTGGTGTCTACCGGTTCCTGCTCCCCTTGGGGGCAGATTGACCTATTAAATATAGGCCGATATGCCCCCAAGGGGTGCAGAAATTGCCTAAAAACAATAAGCCCCCCAAGGAGAGCGACCCTTGCCTAAGGGGTCGCACCCCACATGTAAAAAAGTTTTTTTTTAAATCCTTGGTGTCTAGTAGTTTCTGTCCCCCCGGGGGCAGATTGGCCTAATTAAAATAGGCAGCAATGCCCCCGGGGGCAGAAAAGGCCTTATAAAAAATGCACCCCCGGGGGAGCTACCCTCATCCTAAATACAAATATAAAGAAATATCCCTGGTGTCTAATGGGCATTTCTCTACAGAAATGTTCAAAGAGACATCAAAGGAAAGGAAAAGATTTTCTTTTCCTTTGAGGCCTCTCTGCCTGCCCCCACCTCACGATCAGAAGAGAAATGCAAGCATTTCTCTCCCGAACACGCTGGAAGCTGAGCTTCCAGCGCAATGGGGGCGGCTTCTGATGAGGTCAGCGCACCATCATGTCATGAGATGTCACTGGATTCCCCTTCCATCCCTTCCCTGGTGGGGTGGGTGGGAAGCTCATGGGAGGTGCTCTAGTGCCCCCCCCATGAGCCAGTCGCAGGTCGTAACAGTTACGTCCTTGGCGACCAAGGGGTTAATATCTACAAGAAAAACACTGCCCCGTATATATATTACAAACATTAAGATTGAGCACAGAAATATTGTTTTCAAAAACCGCAATTTTTACAAATGTCTATAACAAAAATATTGGAAAAACAAATATCGTTGCCTGTAAATAAAAGTATAACATGTCATAAATATTGATTTCCACGATATCCACTAGCAATATTATCTTTTTTTTTTTTTTTTTTTTTTTTATTGGAATGAAACACATAACACATATATTCTTATGTCATTATACACTGAAGGCTTAAAAAAAAAAAAAGAAGGAAAAAAAAAAATATTACCAAGTTATATCATACGTACTACAAAACACAAAACCTAGCCACCCCTCAAGCTCTATCTAGAAGTGGTACCCATTGATTTATTCAAAAGGGAGTGGCCCGATCATTGTGGGCCTGTATCCAAGCCTGAAACAGACCCCATATTATCTTCCCTTTCCTCCTGGCTTGTCTCCCCTTCCGTTCATACAGTGACATCTCCAAGTGATATACAGACAGCAGCCTAGCCAGCCATTGTTGCCAGGACGGGGGTCGTAGATCCAGCCATGCTGTTGATAAACAGATTCGAAACACCGCCATAGCTACAAAGATAAACGCTCTGTGAGGTCCAGCGATTTCGCCATCAGTCCCAAAGACCATTATCTCAGGCGTGAGGACAAGATCATAGCCCACTACCTCCTTCAACACAGATTGAATACCTTCCCTTGAGGCTTTTAACTCCCCACATGTGGCCATCATATGTATAATATCTGCACCATGCATCCCACATCTTGGACAGTTTGTTCCTGACACACATCCCCATTTGGCAAGATGGGCTGGTGTATGATACAGATCAAACAAAGTCTTGTAATGCTGTGCTTGTAGGGAAGATGATAATAGAATAGTATATCCCAATTCCAGTGATCTCAAAAAATTATTACTACCATCCGCCAGCTTCTTACTCCACCTCTCCTTGTTCTTTTCTAAATCATCTGCTTCTTCTACCATTAAAATAGGGTAAATTGACCTAATAGTTATGCTGGGCTTAGCCAGAATATCGTTCAACAGTTGATTACTTTTAAATCCCTGGACCCCCCCTGTTTTTTTCGCTAAAAAGTTCCTTATCTGTAGATATTTGAAGAAGTACCTTTTCTGTAGACCATATTGCTCCTGTAGATCTCGAAACGTCTTGACCCCCGAGTTGTCGAAAAAGTTTCTTAGCCTGGTAATACCTGATGTACACCACTTAGCCATATATCTATCATGAAATATTTCAGGAAGTAATGGATTCTTCTCGATCATGGTATAATAGTTGTATCTACCGAATCCTTTCTTTTTATACCATAATCGCCAGCACTTGTGAGCCGCTCCTAGGACTTTATACCTAGTTTTCTTATAATATCCAGGCTCATGGAATGTTACCAAACACCCATTGGCTGCAGCTCCTATCTGCAGCTCATATATATTGGGGCTATCTGCCTTTATAACGCCTTCTGTGTCAGATCCCAGTAGCGGACGCATATGCTGAAAGGCTGCTGCCATTTGATATAGTTTTACATTCGGCAGGGACCACCCACCCCTTTCACGGGGAAGAGACAAAAATTTACTCGATCTCCTACACTTGCATACACCCATATAAATCTCATAATTATTCTATCAATCTCTTTAAATTTTACGTTAGCAAAGTTCAATGGTATAGCACGAAATAGATACAACAACTTTGGGAGGAAGATCATCTTTATCATATTACATCGCCCTACAATGGTTAAATGTAGATTATTCCATCTGCATGTATCATCTCTAAATTTGGCGAGTATAGGATCTAAATTTAGGTTTACGACTTCATCTACATTTGGTGTAATATTAATACCTAAATATACTGCATGGTCCACCCTCCATGGATCTTTGATATTTGTGTATTGATTAGCCAACAGCTGTGTCTTAGCTCCATTTAACAGATACCCGGAAAACCTTCCGAATTTTTTCGTCACCACTTCAATCTCTCTCAGTGCTGAATCAGGAGAGGGTGTTAGTATGGCTATATCATCTGCATATGCTAAGACTTTGGTATCCCATCCCTGCCTATGGATTGGTGGAATCTTACTATTTTCTTCCAATTGTCTCAGCAGAGGATCTATATACAAAGCAAACAGAAGAGGAGAGCAAGGGCACCCCTGCCTGGTGCCTCTCCTAATTAGTATAGTCTCAGATTGTCCTCCCATTAGTTGTATTTGCGCAGTCGGGGATCTATATAGAGCCCTTACTGCTGTAATAAATTTCTTCCCTAGCCCATAATATTCCATAACGTGCCATAAATACTTCCAATTCACCCGATCGAATGCCTTCTCTGCATCCAAAAAAACAGCCGCCATAGGCTCTTTTGCTACTTCCGTAGAATCAAAGAGTGCTAGAACTCTCTGGATATGATTGGTTGTATCTCTTCCTGGGATAAACCCATGTTGCCGTGGAGAAACCAGTTTTTTAATCACCAATGCCAATCGGACTGCCAAGATCTTTGAATATATCTTGGCATCACTATTTATTAATGTGATCGGGCGATATGAGGCTGGATCTAACGGGGGTTTTCCCTTCTTATGAAATATAACTATATTAGCTAGATCCCAAGATGGGGGGATTTTCCCTCCATTTTGTACCTGAGTATACAACTCCAACATAACCGGAAGCAGAGGTAGTTTGAAAACTTTATAAAATTCTAGAGGGATCAGATCAGGACCAGTAGCCTTCGCTGTGGGCAGATTGTTTATTGCCGTTTCTATTACTGAGACATCTATCTGTTCTCCAAGGCGTGCCTTGTCTTCCTTATCTAGCTTTCCCAACTTAATGGGGTACCAGAATTCTAAAGCATCTTCATCCGAATATACTGATGTTTCATCATAAAGTTCCTGATAATATCCGTGGAACACCTTTCTGATCCCGCCCACTTCTGATGTTACCCCTCCTTGCCGATCTGTGATCTCCCTAATTACCCCTTCCGCTGTTTTCTGGGTTGCCCGAATCGCTAGCAGCCATCCGACTTTTTCTCCAAACTCAAACCCTTGCGCGCGCTGCGTTAAATATTTCTCTGCTATTTTTTGGGCTATAACCTCATTTGCTGTTGCTTTTATTATGGCAACCTCTTCCTGTGCTTTCTTTATATCTACTCCGGTTTCTATAGCTATAGCCAACTGTCTTTCTGCAGACCGCAGCTTTGCTTGAGACTCTATTATTTTCCCTTGAGCCTCCTTCTGTCTTTTAATACTAAAGCTTAATGTTTCTCCACGAATACCAGCTTTCAGAGTGTCCCAGACAATCTCTACTGGGGCTGACCCCTGATTGAACCCCAAAAATTCTGTTATCCACTTACTCATATGCTCACAATATTCTGGATTTTTTAAAAGTCCCCTTTCAAATGTCCATCTGCTGACTTTTGGTTCTAACCCATCCAGTTCCACATCAAGTACTAAAGGGTTATGATCTGACACCATCCGTGAGTATAACTCAATCCTGGCTTGTTTTAAGAATACAGGGGAGATTAGAAAATAATCAAGCCGTGCTAATTTCACATGTGGAGCCGAGTAATAAGTATATCCGGGATCAGGTTTGCGCAGCTTAACCCAAGCATCCACCAGCCCTAATTCTTGCTGAATAGCACCCATTGCCTTGTACACCCGAGGTTTACGCCCTTTATACTTCTCAGTTGTGGGTGCTAATAAATCCTGTAGTCCTTCCCACGAGCCATTAAAGTTAAAATCACCACAAATGATATAGGGAGGGGCCCATCCTGTGAGCTCGATAGCGAGGGTGTCAATTACAATCGGGTCATCCGTAACTACCCCATATATGGAACATAATGTAAAGCTATTATGGCCATAGCTACATTCTATTATTACCCATCTTCCACCGGTATCGGCCTTTTGCCGAGTAAATTTTAATTTATCAGTCTGGTCTAAAATCGCCACTCCTTTAGTTCTAGCTTCTTGTTTAGAACAGGCAATTGCCTTCAAACCAAGTGAGCCGAGGATCCCAGAGTTTTTATATTCCACGTGTGTTTCTTGCAGGCAGAAAATATCTGCCTTAAAAGTTTTAAGTTCTTCGGCCACTCTCCTTCTTTTATGAGGATCGTTCAGTCCACATATATTGATTGAAACAATTCTGAGTCTAGCCATACCCCTTCCTTTTTGTAAATTCAAAACCTTTCCCTTTGAAATCCCTCAAGTTACCATTTCTGACTACACCATCTCTTGAGTTCCCTTTCCTTCCTTTTCCACTTCTTTGCCCCCTATCTCTCACCTCCATTGATCGTTTCCTTTCCATTTTCTCCCCCTGATTTACCCCTATCGCTCCTCCCCCAACCCCTCCTACTTTCCCCTTCCCCTTCCCACCCCCCCTTCCCTCCCCCAGGGCCAGTCGCCCCTTACCCCCTCCCTGATCCCCTCCCTCCCCTCCTGATACTGGCCCCCCATTCTGTTGAGCAATCAGACCCCGAATGGCCTGAATGTTGGTGTCGTGCATGCATCGACCTACCCCACCCACCGGTGCCCCGAGTGCCTATGTCTTCACTAGTTCTTCTATACGCTATACATTTACCCCCATCAAGTATTCTTTTGCCTTAATTTCTGATGTAAAGAATCTTACTTTTCCACTCATTATTGTTTTTAGCCTAGCAGGGGCCAACAGATAAGCCTCCCCTCCTTTCTCAAAGAACGGTTTGATGAGCTGCCGAAGCCGCCATCTCCGCTCCACTGTAGCGTGACAGAAGTCGGGGCGGGTAAAGAAGGTGACCCCATTGCAGGAGCGTGGGGTATTGGGAGGAGTCTTATCGGCTACCTCTTGACGTACCAAATAGCTCCCGAAATAAACCAGAATCGCTCTTGGGTATTTAGAGTCTGCCCGATGTCCCCCCTCCCGACGGTTTATCGGGAACCTGTGAGCCCTCTGCACCTCATTGTCCCAATCCCGATTTCCCAGTTCTGGAAAGGCCCCACGCAAAAGAACAACCATATATGCCTGTATATTGTCCCCTTCTAGTCCTTCTGGTATACCCAGAAATCGTAGATTGTTCCTTCTTTGTCTGTTTTCCAAATCTTCTATCTTCCACATCACATCCGTCAGTTGTCCTTCTCGGGCAGTGTTCTGCTCTTTGAGAGTATCAATGTCATCCTCCACTGCCACTATCCGATCTTCCATAGAGCATAACTTGGCTTCAATTTCCATGCATGATTTCACTACCTTACGTACAGATCCTTGCAGCCGCTTTGTGGCGACCCTAGCCCGACGGCTTTCAATTCTAGTCTCCGTTTGTAGCTCTTTGATTGAACTGTAAATTGACTGTAGGATCCCCGTCTCGGTGCCCATCGCGTGAGCATCACCAGAATTACCAATACTCCCGGCTGCGGCTTCTGGATCAGTTTTATCTTTGGTGGGGGTTTTGTTGCCACCGGTAAAAGTATCTGCCAGGCTTATCCCCGAGTAGTCCCACCTTAAAGTCCTACCACTCATAGGTGCCGTAGTTTCTGAGCCCTCTTGTAAACCAGAACGTGATTTAACAGATTTCCGTTGACGAGCCTTACGCACTGTATGTTCCCCACTTGGAGATTTGTTGCCCGTTTCAGAGGTCTCACTCTCATCAGTTTCACTAAAACTGCAGTCGGCGCTGCCAAGATCAGACTCCTCTGTCAGAGAGTAAAACTTGTCACTGCTTTCTCTGCCCCAGTCAGTTAATTGGGGATTTTTCCCCCCCAAGATGTTATCCCGTTTTTTAGGGCTGCCTAAGGGGTTAGTATAATTGTTCTCCTCCACTGTGTATCCTGATGGACTTCCAATTCTCCCCTCGTTCTGAAGATCCAGCTGTTCGCCTTGCACCATTTGTTAGGTTTGTAGCTGTTCATTTCCGGGGGGACTGAGCACTTTTCCGATTGCTGCCCGGCTGTTGTCTTGATTGCCTGATAGGCTTATTATAGATTTGTCACATTGATCTTGATTTCCCACGCTTGAGTCAGGAGGGGTTGATCCTATTCCTGGCCAGTTATTTTTCGGGGGGGGGTTGCATTTGCAGCAGGGGCATCTTGTACTCCACTGGCCAGAAAAGCCATTATAATTGATTGATTTTTATCTTTCAATTTGTTTTCGAACAGGGAGATAGGGCTGTTGCTTATCTTAGCACTCATCTTGGAGTCTTTCATCAATCCTGAGGTAGAAGTATTTCCCCCCCCACTTTACCGGTTGTAGACATTAAACGTTTATTTACTCCTGCAGACTCTCCTTTTCCCCTGCCAGAGCGTACGATCTTAGCGCCCTCGCTTTTATTCCCCAGATACCTATTGACTTTGGGTGCCATATTTATTGTTATAGTCTGAGATAGTGATCGAATAAGTCTTGTTATGCCCACCGCTGCCGCCAACACCTCTGTTATTGTTTGTTTAATCACGCTCCTTAATGGCCGTGCGGGGGTAGACATATACCATAATATATTACTGTGCGTAGTCGGACGCATTGACACTTCCTAGGGTTCTTCCTCTTCCCTCCCCTAAAAATAGAGTCTCTCAACACTTTTGCCAGATCATTTCTCCTCTATTTTCCTTCCACGTCCTTAATCGTTGTCATGTTATGACATAAATGGCAGCAAAAACGGGTGCAGGTATGCGCAGAGTCCTTAATGGTGGCTATTGCGGCGAGAGAAAGCGCGACTGCTTAATGAATAACAGACAATTGTCACTGAAACTCTGGTGTCCGGAGGGGATACAGTCAGCGCTACTTGTAGCTATCTTGATGTATACTGCAGCTACAACAGCAGTCAGACACGGCGCGAAGCTCCAGTAAACACAAGCTGTATACCTTGCATTTTGCGCCTTCACCTTATTGCTACAAAACAATCCCCTCGTGTTGTGTCTTCATTGTTGAGCCCGGCCATGGGTTAGTGAAATTTCAGCCCGCGATCAGGCTTGAGTCGCCCTGCTCCGTAACGGCTCATTAATTCGCGCTGTTACCTGCGAATGCCGTTATTTGAAAACCGTCGCCTCTATCTCTGCCGCAAATCTCTCCTCCGCGACAGAATCCTTTGGGACGCCGGAGGTTTGCCGGCGATTCTTCTCCGCTCCCGATCCTGCCCGGCCGCAAGCGCGGTACCTACTGCAGCGGCTTCGGGATCCCAAGTGGGCGGGGCAGGAAGCCTCGCAATCACACGGCAACCATGTTGCTCCGCCCACTAGCAATATTATCATTAAAAAACGAACTAATAAATGCATAAAGAAAGACCAAAATACTAATCTTAACATAAACCATTTACTTCCAATAAACCTTACACCTAATATTAACATCTACAATTCAATTAAAATATGTTACACCAACCAAAATGTAAACATTCACCCAACAAAAACATATACCTAAATAACATGCAATAAATACCCCAAAATATTATTCTTAACTACACACATTAAAACACAAACAAAAATTTATCACAATATGTAAGTTAATCATTTTCTATTTCATTTTTAAAAGAAACTCTAAATTATACTACAAACATAAAACATAAATCAGTGTTTACCAAACAAGGACTCACCTGATAAAAAAGAAAATAAAGAATTCAATCTAAACAAGCCAATGCAATAAAACTATAAACAACCTAAACCAATAAAACAACACAAACAATTAACCAAACAACATAAAAAGCTCACTAATTGAAGCAAATAAATACTCCAAAAATGACAAACGTTGCAAGAGGAGGAATGTCTGCCGGATTCTTACAACAAATGACTATAAAAGAAAATATACATCTCTACAACTAAATATTCAACTAATACTTATATTTAAACTAAAAGTTACTTGCACCTAAAGTAAAAAATATAAATTAACCAATAAACAATAACATACTCTGTAACTTCTATAATTTTTCCTGCTTAAATGAAAAAAGTTTCCAAATCAACAAACTGCCAGAAAATATCAACTACAACAGAGCATCAAGAACACATAAAAAAGTATAAAAAATTAATAAATTAGAAATGTACCCAAACAGCTGCCAAAAATAAGCCTAACCCCCTAAATGTCAACAAAGTAGCAAATTGTGCTGACATCTGTATAATCTAACTTGATTATCATATAAAGGGCACAGATAATCCACAACTATATTTTGTATGATTGATTTGGTGTGTAGTCAGCTAGAACTGTCCATGTGACCCCTTCACTATTGAGGGGACCCAGTCTAACATTCTCTACAATGTGTGGTGGGGCACGTTGGAACCAATTTTGATGTTCCTGAAATGTTAAGGGTATTTCTAAATGTTGATATGCTCTGTACTGGACAGGTGGATTAGCCGCTGTGTATGTGTGAAATGTATTTGTTTATTAATCAATTGCAGGAAAATTGACCCATGAGTTAAATACTTCAGTTGTATATGCATTGTGTGCCTCTGTCTCAAAGGCAACATCTCCACCCCTATTAACTAGCCAATTTTGAAGTAAATGCTGTATAACAGCATGTCTGCACTTGACAGGAATATTAACTGTATTCAACATTTTATTGTATGGAATTCAGAGAAAGAAATAATACAGTGGGATATCCTTTTTGAAGGTTAAGGTTGAACAACCTACAGGCAAGTATTGGAGTTTCCTATCTTGCTGAGAAGGATTTTCTCCTACCACCGTGGATGTCTCCTTATTAGGTTGAAAAGGGCACCTTGGGAACACAGGAGACCCATTAAATAAGTACCTGACCCATATACGGTGGTGGCACCATGTAATATTGTTCCTACTAAGATAATAGGGCTGTGCACCAGGACAACAGAACTTCAGAATATGGGGGACTAAGTCCATCCACACCATCAGGAGCTGTTGGAATAAATTCTGGCTAGCTCGTAGAGCTTCACCCAATCCCCTAAACATCCTGGAGAAAAGGTGATTCTGTCAACCAGGCAAGAAACTCTTATTCCCCAGGAAAGTCTTGGAAACAGATGCCACCCTTTTGTTGTGTTATTTGTGCATAATCAGGCAAAAACACAAAACATATACAAACTGAGATTTCAAACAAGCATAATCTTGCATAAGGAGAATGAGCTGCACTAATTACGCAAATGAAACAATGCAAGGTAGTAGGAAAGTACCCTCTTTCCTGGCATTGTTACCCCCCTTTTTCTACCTGATGTCAGTGTGTTTGACTGTGTTCACTGGGATTTTGGTAACCAGGACCCCAGTGATTATGCTCTCTCTCCCAAAAGTCTGTATTTCTTCCATAATTGGCACACTGGTGCCCCCTTAGAAGTCGCTAGTATATGGTACATAGGTACCCAGAGCATTGGGGTTCCAGGGGATCCCTGTGGGCTGCAACATATATTTTGCCACCCATAGGGAGCCCATGCAAAGGCTTCTGCAGGACTGCCACTGCAGCCTTCGTGAAAAGGTGCAAGCACCCTTTCGCTGCCATTTTTCACGAATCCAGATTACTTGGAAGCCACCCCTATGGTAGGCCTTCCAGCTCAGAAGGCAGGGTGCCAAATACCTTTGTGTGAGGGCACCCCTGCACTAGCAGAGGTGCCCCCACAAACTCCAGGCCCATTTTCCCAGATGTTGTGAGTGCGGGGACATCATTTTACAAGTGTACTGGACATAGGTCACTACCTATGTTCAGCTACATAATGGTAACTCCAAACATAGGCATGTTTGATATCAAACATGTTGGAATCATACCTCAAGGCTTTTACAAGCATTGGTTGCATAATTTCATGCACTCTGGGAGCTCCTTAGAGGCCCCCAGCATTGCCATTACAACCTTGTGAGGGTTTACAGGCAGTCCAAGCTGCTGCCACCACCCAAACAGGTTTCTGCCCTCCTGTTGCTTGAAAAGCTCGACTCCAGGAAGG
This sequence comes from Pleurodeles waltl, assembly GCF_031143425.1. Classification (NCBI taxonomy): domain Eukaryota; kingdom Metazoa; phylum Chordata; class Amphibia; order Caudata; family Salamandridae; genus Pleurodeles; species Pleurodeles waltl. Next base: position 73,347,078 of record NC_090438.1, read on the forward strand.
CAGAACAAAGGATATCCTTTGGGGGAGGGGTGTCACACCCTCTCCCTTTGGATATAGGTGCTACAGGTTGGGGAGGGGTAGCCTTCCTAAGCCACTGGAAATGCTTTGAAGGGCACATTTGGTGCCCTCCTTGCATCAGGCAGTCTACACTGGTTCAGGGACCCCCAGTCCCTTCTTTAGTGCAAAAATGGACAAAGGAATGGGGAGTGACCATTCCCCTGTCCATCACCACCCCAGGGGTGGTGCTCAGAGCTCCTCCAGAGAGCCCCTGGATTTTGCCATCTTGGGTTCAAGGTTGGCAGGGAACTCTGGGGGCATCTGAGGCGCCAGTGCCAGCAGGTGATGTCAGAGCCCTCCCCTGATAGGTGCGTACCTGGTTAGGTGACCAATCCCCCTTTCAGGGCTATTTAGGGTCTCTCCTTTAGGTGGTTCCTTGGTTTAGGATTGCAAGACTCCAGCAGGAATCCTCTACACCCTCCATTTCAACTTCTGACCAAAGAAACTGCATCTGGGCTCCTCAGGATCCTACAAGCTGCAACAAAGAAGTAATACGCCTTCTGCAACATTTTATCTCTGGCTCCTTCCAGCATCTGCAACTTCTCCCCGGTCCTGCATCCTCTGAGGACAGCCCATCTTCAGTCTGCATCAAAAGGAAGAAGGAAACTCCCTTTGGGGTGAAGGAGTCACTCCTCTGCTTCTTTAGGCACTAACTAAAGATGACTGCATGGATCCCCTCTCCTGCTGAGCTGCATGGATCTTGCATCATGGGTGGTGGACTGAAGTGGTCCGGACGGTCCTCTCTTCCAACTGTCCAACTTTGGTGGAGGTAAGACCTTGCCTCTACACTCAAGACAGTACCCCGTGCACCACGTCTGTTGCAGCTGCCAAGGCTTGTTGGCATCCTTCCCCCAAAATATTCATGCATCTTGAAGCCCCAGCCCCCAGCTCTCTCTCCTGCGATGCACAGCTTCCTGAGTTGTTCTTCAGCGGCGTGGGAGCCTTTGTTGTAGTGGTGCAACTTTCTTGTCCCTGTCCTGTGGGACTCCTGTGTGCTATAGAGGAAATCTAAAAGACGAGCTACAACAATTTACCTGTAGGATAGATATTCCTCAGGTATTATATCAAATGGATAACGATAACTATAATGTTGTATGTCAAGAACAGACAAGAACATATGGATGAACACTGCGGCTAAACATCAAATGGAATGACAAATTGAGGCATTCTATCCACCCAATATAATTTATTCAATTTTACAAAATGCTAAAAACACATAAAATCTAGTACAAAGAAAATAATTAACAAGATATCTAACTCAGACATACCGCAATCATACCGAACTAAAGACAACCTAGAGGAAAAATATAACAAACAAGATTACAAAGAAAGGGATTCGGATGGTCCTGATATAAAAGGATTTAGGCGATAACAGTGGTGAAACAAGGACAACAATCAATTACATATCAATGTGAGAAAAGAGAGAAATTCAAATCTAGAAAAACTGAAACAACAAACAGTTCTCTAGTACAGACAAGATCTATGTTTAAAGAAAGAGAAAAAGAATAATAACAATGATGAAATTATTCTATCGATGAGATACAGTAGGAACAGAGAGCCTACGCGCGTTTCGGTGTTCCTCTATTATTGAGGTCATCTTCATCAGGGCTGTTCCAAATGTTGCAGTATAATGTTGATATAATCCTAACAGCCGAACATCCTGGTCTTGACTTGTGCCCAATTCTGGATATATATGGAAAATATACACATAATATCTAATAAAAGAAAATATATACAAATAATGTACAAATAATGTTTGTGCTCCAGAAATCTCCAATTCTAGTTTTTATATATGACAAAAAAGGGATTTATTTAACTAGATAGTATGTATGGACCTATAATTGACCGTGACACGTCTGATGATTGCATTCGAGATAACATCAGACGTTCAACGATACATGGGCAATCAACTAAAAAGCCTAATGGACGCCATATTGGGGAGGACGGGACTACGTGCTGCATTCTTGGATTGAAGAATTTTAACATAAGGTACGGGCTTAATCAGCAAGCGATGGTTACAGTCGGTCTATTTTTGTGTTATACTTCAACACTGAGAGATAAATCTTAAAAAGTATTAATAAATATTTTGAATGTGGGATATCTGTACAAGCTGTTATTCTAGTGTACTCACAGTATAATAACATAGAAGGAGGAAATATCCAGAGGTAGTAACGTAAGAAGAAGAGACTGTTTAAAACGAGGCATAACTTACGGAGACAGATAATAGTAATAAAGGATGTGAAACCAATTATATGATGGCGTTTTCCCAGGGGGTGTATTCATTCAGTCCTTTTTCACAGCTGTCCAAGACAAAAATCCAATAGACTTCCTGTTTCTTCCTAATTCTATTGTCCTCTGTAAGTCCTGTTTTCTTGATATTTTCCAATATGGTCCATGTTAGGTCTTCAACTTGGTGTCCATGCTGTTTCTAATGTTGGACTAATGGGGCACACTCTTTCTCATTGCGTATGTTGGCCATGTGTTCAAGAATTCTTACTTTAACTTCTCTCCTTGTTTCTTCAACATATATTAGAGGACAAGGGTAACAGATCAAATAAACAGTTAGCTGTTCTACAATTGGTCATATCGGTAAATTTATAATTTCTTTGTTTCCATTGGAAGGAGTCCCCCATTATCGCTCTGGGGCATACCTTACAGTTACCACATTTGTGGTGACTCTTGATTGGTTGATTTCCACAGATGGATTTTTGGCAGAAATCTTCATTTTTCGGTAGAGAAGCTCTAACTAGTTTGTTAGAGATATTTTGGTTTTTCCTAAAGGCCAAGAGTGGGCGTTCCAATGGTACCTGGTTGGTGTTACTGTTAAGTATGTTCCAGTTAGAGAGAATAATCTTTCTGATTTTTTCATTTAAATTAGAGTGTTGGACTACACAAACCATCTGGGATTCAGGGTCTTTAATCTGTTTCTCAAACATGCTGGTCCTGTTGTAATACTTAGCTCTTTTATAGGAATCCCTGATAAGTCTTCTCGGGTACCCACGCAAAAGGATTTTTTTCTGCAGGATATCTGTGTGTGCTGCCTGGTCATCAGTGGACTCTCTGTGTCGCTGATGGCCTCCTCTGACTCCCCCTCCTGGATAGATTCGACCTAGTCCTTCTTGGTCCCCAGCAGCGCCATTTTCCAATAAACACAAGCTTTGCATGTGCCATGGCTTGTTGACGGACTCCGACATCGCAAATCTGACTGCAATTCTCAATCCAGCGTGGGAGATCACTTTCACCCATCAGGAACTTGACTTCATCTTCTTGGGTGCAGTACTGACTTTTCTTCTCCAACTGAGGTTCTCCTTTTGCATCTTCATCCGGGTTGGCAGGAGCCCCTGTTCTCCCTTGACTGTTCTGTTCTTCTTGGATTTGGTTCACTTCTTCCCACAGGTCTTCTTGTCCAGGAATCCACTGTTGGTGTCTTGCAGACTCTTCTGGGTTTTACAATATTCATCTGTTCCTCTTTGTGTGTGTTCTAGGAAACATATTGTGATTTACTCCTACTTTCCTGGTCACTGGGGTGGGTTGTGGTACTTACCTTTGGGCTTTCTAAGTACTCCCAGCTCCCCTCTACACACTGCAGTTGCCTAGGTGGGAGACAGACTTTCGCATTTCACTTTCTTAGTATATGGTTAGTTCTCCCCATAGGCCCATTTCTAACTATTGCGATTTTCACTAATTGTACTGTTTTCTAACAGTTATTATGCCTATTGCTGCATACTAGTATATATAATTTGTGTATTACCTACCTCCCAAGGGAGTATAACCTCTAAGGTATTTTTGGTATTTGTGTCACCAAAATAAAGTACCTTTATATTTGTGACACTGTGAATTTTCTTTCATGTGTGTGAGTATTGTGTGACAGTGGTATTGCATGAGCTGTGCATGTCTCCAGGATAAGCCATGGCTGTTCATCCGCAGCTACCTCTAGAGAGCATGGCTTCTAGACACTGACTACACAACACTAATAAGGGATAACTGGACCTAGTATAAGGTGTAAGTACCATAGATACCCACCACACTCCGGGCCAGCCTCCTTTAAAGGTGACCAGCATGCTGAACATGGGAAGGACAATGAAGAATCCAACCCTGGTAAATCAGTTCTAAAGCTTCTAGTGGTTCCTATTTAACCCTAATGGTATATAGACAGCATAGCGGGCATACCCTTCTGCCTGGCCCGATCTAAGGGCTCAGCCTTGGTGTCATACCTGGAGATAGTGTCAGAAGTCACCTGCAGTCTAGAAGTCAATCGTCTTGGGAAGCTGGAAGAACTGCGCCTGAAAACCTGCATGTCAGATACACCATTTGTTCCATGGTTTGTTGTGGGTGGAATCCTACCTGCCCCTCAGTCAATGTATCACTTGTATAACAAACCAACAGTGTGTGGTAAGCACAGCTCTGATGCAATCTCTGTGTGTTAGAAGTCGTCTCCTTAACAGGCAACTCAAGAACAAGGGTATTGTGTACAGTGTTCTTTAGCCTTCAATGGAATGTACTGCTTATGGCCCTCATTATGACATTGGCGGTGACTATTAAAGTGGCGGTAATACTGCCAACAGGCTGGCAGTAATTACTGCCAAATTATGACTGTTGGACTTTTTTGCTTATGTAGGGTCATCCCCAACCTTTTTGCCTCCTGCCACCTATTTTTCCTGATCTGTTGCTGTTGGTTTTTGAACTCTGAGCACTTTACCACTGCTTACCAGTGCTAAAGTGCATATATTCTCTCTGTGTAAATTGTATTGTTGATTGGTTTATCCATGATTGGCATATTTGATTTATTAGTAAGTCCCTAGTAAAGTGCACTAGAGGTGCCAGGGCCTGTAAATCAAATGTTACTAGTGGGCCTGCAGCACTGGTTGTGCCACCCACACAAGTAACCCTGTAATCATATCTCAGACCTGCCACTGCAGTGTCTGTGTGTGTATTTTTACACTGTAAATTCAACTTGGCAAGTGTACCCACTTGCCAGGCCTAAACCTTCCCTTTTCTTACATGTAAGGCACCCATAAGGTAGGCCCTAGGTAGCCCCAAGGGCAGGGTGCAGTGTATGGATAAGGTAGGACATATAGGCCCTCATTACGAGCCTGGCGGTCTGTGACTGCCAGGCTTGCGGTTGGCGGGAGCTCCGCCGACAGCCTGGCGGTGCCCCTTAGGGCATTCTGACCGCGGCGCTTTGGCCGCGGTCAGTGCAGGAAAACCGGCGGTCTCCCGCCGGTTTTCCGCTGCCCGTCAGAATCCTCCAAGGCGGCGCAGCATGCTGCGCCGCCTTGGGGATTCTGACACCCCCTACCGCCATCCTGTTCCTGGCGGTTCGCCCGCCAGGAACAGGATGGCGGTAGGGGGTGTCGCGGGCCCCTGGGGGCCCCTGCAGTGCCCATGCCAATGGCATGGGCACTGCAGGGGCCCCCGTAAGAGGGCCCCGCTTGTATTTCACTGTCTGCATAGCAGACAGTGAAATACGCGACGGGTGCAGTAGCACCCGTCGCACCTTCCCACTCCGCCGGCTCGATTCCGAGCCGGCGTCCTCGTGGGAAGGTTGTTTCCCGCTGGGCTGGCGGGCGGCCGCCCGCCTGCCCAGCGGGAAACTCAGAATGCCGGCCGCGGTCTTCAGACCGCGGTGCGGTATTCCTGTGGCGCAACTTTGGCGGGCGGCCTCCGCCGCCCGTCAAAGTTGTAATGAGGGCCATAGTAATGTGGTTTATATGTCCTGACAGTGAAATACTGCCAACTTCGTTTTTCACTGTTGCAAGGCCTGTCTCTCTCATAGGATAACATGGGGGCTACCTTTAAATATGATTAAAGTGTAGATTCCCCCAGAGAGTAGATGGACATGTGGAGTTTGGGATCCTTGAAATCACAATTTAAAAATACATGTTTTAGTAAAGTTGATTTTGAGATTGTGCGTTTGAAAATGCCACTTTTAGAAAGTAAGCATTTTCTTGCTTAAACCATTCTGTGACTCTGCCTTGTTTGTGGATTCCCTGTCTGGGTCAGTTTGACAGTTGGGTTGTTTTTCACCTCGCGCCAGACAGTAACACAAAGGGGGCTGGGGTGTAACCTGCATTTCCTGATTAGCCATCTCTGCTAGGAGGGAGGGGTGGAGTGGTCACTCTCATCTGAAAGGACTGTGCCTGCCTCTGACAATGCCGGCTCCAACCCCGTGGTGTGTGTCTGAGGCCTTGCCTGGGCAAGGCAGGATTTCACAAGTAGGTGTGAGTCCCCTTTGAAGAAAGGTGACTTCAAAGACTAAAATGGGTATTAGAAGGGCACCCAAATCTACAGACTTTAGAAACACTTCTGGAACCAAGAGGAACCTCTGCCTGGAGAAGAGCTGATAGCTGAGGGAGAAGTGCTGCCCCGCCTGTGACTGTGCTTTGTGGAGCTTTCCAGCAGTGCTGCTTCTGCCAGAGTAAGAGGGCAAAGACTGGACTTTGTGTGCCTTCCATCTTGTGAAGAAATCTCCAAGGGCTTGATTTAGAGCTTGCCTCCTGTTGTTTGAAGTCTCAGGGACAGTAAAAACTTCTCTCTGCCAGCACCTGGAGTCTCTGTAGAGACTCCTGCTCTGACAAGTGGTGCCCTATTCAGTCCCTGGGCCCTTGAAAGGAAAGCTGGTGGAAATCCAAGGAAACCGACTTCGGACGACTCCGGACCGACCCCACTGCTGAATCCGGTAACGCTGCCTGCACCCGACACCGTGACCCTCGCTGGAACGCGACGCTCTTCGCAGGCCCGACGCCGCTGCAGCCCGCTGAAGTCCGCGACTCCGTAGAAGTCGCCGCACCGCGTCGTGACCGATGCCGCTCGAAGTGCGTGGATTCAACGGTTCGCACAGACGCTGCGATCCCCAACTTTGCGCATTGGCTTGTTTTCACTCTTCACCAAAGGTACTGTACTTGGGGGTCTGCACGACTCCGTGTCCGGCGCCGCTGGTGTCGGCTTGTTGGGAACGACTCCGTCACGACGCCGTGTTAACATCTCATCGAAGCATTTTTGTTTCTAAGCGCTATTTTTTAGTTTAATCTTTAAAAATTCATAACTTGACTTGTGTATGTCAGATTTTTGTCGTTTTGGTCTTGTTTTGTTTAGATAAATATTTCCTGTTTTTTCTAAACTGGTGTTGTGTCATTTTGTAGTGTTTTCATTAAGTTACTGTTTGTGTTGGTACAAATACATTACACCTAGCACTCTGAAGTTAAGCCTACTGCTCTGCCAAGCTACCAAGGGGGTAAGCAGGGGTTAGATGAGGGTGATTCTCTTTTACCCTGACTAGAATGAGGGTCCTTGCTTGAACAGGGGGTAACCTGACTGTCAACCAAAGACCCCATTGATAACATTGGTGATCAGCGGTTGGGATTTGGACTTGTATTTGTACTTGACATACAGTAATTAAGTGTACACTACTGTTTGAGTTCAGACCACTACGTGACCACATACTACTTGTTTGGTGATATTTTGCTTTTTCTCTAAAGGACTCCTTTTTGTTCTACTTCCATGATCTTGCTGATCCCTTGACGGATTCTTTTTACTTCATTGGGAACTTATTTTCTGCCTTTGGAACTTTGCACTTGTGACCATCATGTCTCAATCTGGAGATGCAACAGCTGGAGCTGTGTTTGAAATAGAGAAACTGAAGGAGTACTCAGTTGCTCAATTGAAACAGTTCCTTAAAAATCTTGACTGTCCCACTGAGAGCTCCACCAGGGAGGGGGAGCTGCAAAGGGCACAGAGGGCCTGGGAGACAGTCAAGGAGGCTGGAGGGCACACAGAGGAGGAGAATGTGGGTGGGGAAGTGCAAAGGATATACAGTGGTGTAGTGGAGGTACCTGTTACGCCTGGGGGAGGGTCCCCAGGAGGGGTAGCAGGGTGTCATCCAAGGGTCTGACTCCTGAAGAGTTACCGGACAGACAGGCAGAGAAGGCTCACCGGTTGAGGTTCAAGGAGTTGAGGATGCAAAGGGAGAAGGAGTTGGAAGAAAGGAGGAGGGACTTAGTGATCAAAAAGAGGATTTGGGCTTATAAGCTCAAAATGAAGGAGCTGGAAGTCATAAGTGCTGAGTCCAGCTGGAATGGTGGCAGCAACAATTTTATATCTAGTGCTGCTGAAGAAGTGCACATGCCCAGAGATGTGGTGCCCTACTTGAAGGAGGGAGTTAACACACAACAGGAGGTTCAGGGGTATGAGGTAGCTCCAGTGATGCACAGGGTCCCTGAGGTGGATTGGGGAACTGGCATGGGCAGTCATATTCCTACTGGTGGGAGGGACACTCTACTGACTCTAGGTGAGAGTGACAGGGAGAGGGGTTCCCCCCAGGTAGAAGTCCTGGTTATGGAGTGTGAAGACATCCCAGAAGAGTGTGGGTTGAGTGTCAGGGACAGTCAGGTACTGTCTCACCAGTCTCAGGAGGGTGATGTGGGGTGCTTTTTCAAAGCAGAGTCACTGCATGGTTGGGTGAAGGATAGTTTGGTTAATTCATGTGAGGGGCTGTGTGATGTAATTGCTGGAGGGCATATGTCTAGTCCTTATTTTCCAGAGCTACGCCAACACCAGATGGAGTGTGAGTTCTCTGACCTAGGGAACTTACACTGGAGGCAGACTTCTGGGTGAGCACCAGAGAGTCTGAAGAGGCATTTGGGGGTGCTCCTGAGAGGAGTGGTCTAGGTATTTCCCAACCAGGTGAGGTAGGGAAGGATTGTAGTGTCCCAGGTAGGTCCAAGTGTAGTGGGATGGGTGAGGGACCCCATGTCCAGTCTCTGAGGAGAGGGAATGGGGATGGGCTGAGGTCCAAGGTGCCCGAGATCCGGTCCCAGGTCCTGGAGGGTTCCATGAGGGAACACCAGGAGGGGAGCCTAGCCTGTACCATAGGGCCATCTGTTGAGGGAGATCCCACGGTGTCAGGAGAACTTGGGGGGGGGGCGGCTGTAGCCAGCGTCCCACCAGTTCTGGTGTCTGGCAGTACCACTCCTAGTGAGAGGGTGCAGAAGTCCAGACAGAGGGCTGAGAGGGGGTTGCTGACCCCAGTGGAGAACCTGGAGGGTCAGGGGTCAGCTCTGAGAGCAGACCCCCCCAGGAATGACCTTGGTGAGACCATTTCTGGGTTGGAGGGAATCCAGACTCTGTCAGATGGGCAGAGGTCAGGAGACCTGCACCAGCCAGACTCTTGTGTGGCCCTTGGGGACAGTGTGTCCCTTGAGGGGGGTAAGTGTGCCCCCCTGGAAGTCCTGGTGTGCCAGGCAATGGTTCAACTGCAGGGTGGTGAATCTGGGTTGGGTGACCAGGTTCAGAGGGTAAACTCTGACCTGGTGGGGGGTAGGTATGCCCCCCAAGGAAGTCCTGGGTTGCCAGGCAGTGGTCCAGTCTGTGGGTACAGACCCTGGACTGGAGGATCAGGTGCAGGGGGTAAACCCTGACCTGAAGGGGTGGGCGGTTTGCCCAATCACCCCTCCTGGTGTGATTTCAAGGGTTACTCTCCCTGATGGGGGGGTGCAGAACCCTGAGAGTAGGGGCAGGGGAGGGAGAGCCTCAACCCTGGCCCCAGTGCAATCTAAGGGTACAGACCCTGGATTGGAAGGCCAGGTTCAGGGTGTCCCCCATGACCTGGAGAAAGGGGCTCCTGCTAACAGTGCCCCTACCATGTTGTCTTCTGGGGGGGGCACTCCTAGTTGGCGGGTGAAGGACCCCAGAAAAGAGGGCAGGGGGAGGGAAGACTCACCCCTGGCCCTGGTTCAACCTGAAGGTACAGACCCCAGGTTGGAGGACCAGTTGCAGGTTAACATCCCTGAACTGGTGGAAGAATTGTGACGGACTGCTTCTACAAGCACCCGGACAATTTTGGACTCTGGGGGTGCCACTCCTACAGGGAGGGTACAGAGCCCCAGAGGGGAGCACCAGGGTCAGGTTGTCGTCCCTGACCTGGTGGAAGGAAGAGTGGTCAAAGGGTGTCAGACACCTGGGGCTACCGCCCCCCACTCTCCACAGTCACAGTGGTTGGAGAGGCCTGAGGTCAGGCTTTCATCCCTGACAGTCGTCAGGGGCCACTGTGGCTTGCTCTCCTGGTGGACAGAGTTGCCCCTGGGGGGGGGGAACGAGAGTCACACCCCAGGGGTGGAGTGGGCAACACCACTGTGTTGACCCTGGTGGTGCTATCTGCCCATTGGGATACATCTGTGAGCAAAATAAAGTTAGGTGCTGCACAGATGGTATCTGCAGATGTGGAGAAGGGTTCCCCATGGGTTAGCTTAGTGGGCCCTGAGAGTATGGACAAAGGGATCCAACTGGAGTCAGGAAGGCGTAGAACTGGAACATGCCCCTGCTGTTGTGGGCCTGGGTCCTTGTTCTATCGCCCCAATCAGGGAAGTACATCAAGGTATTGATTGTTCTCCCCTGGCTTTAGGCTGGTAGGGGGTCGTGTTGGACTTTTTTGCTTATGCAGGGTCATCCCCAATCTTTTTGCCTCCTGCCTCCTATTTTTTCTGCTCTGTTGCTGTTGGTTTTTTAACTCTGAGCACTTTACCACTTCTAACCAGTGCTAAAGTGCATATGCTCTCTGTGTAAATTGTATTGTTGATTGGTTTGTCCATGATTGGCATATTTGATTTATTAGTAAGTCCCTAGTAAAGTGCACTAGAGGTGCCAGGGCCTGTAAATCAAATGTTGCTAGTGGGCCTGCAGCACTGGTTGTGCCACCCACATAAGTAACCCTGTAATCATGTCTCAGACCTGCCACTGCAGTGTCTGTGTGTGTATTTTTACACTGTAAATTCGACTTGGCAAGTGTACCCACTTGCCAGGCCTAAACCTTCCCTTTTCTTACATGTAAGGCACCCCTAACCCTAGGTAGCCCCAAGGGCAGGGTGCAGTGTATGGATAAGGTAGGACATATAGTAATGTGGTTTACATGTCCTGACAGTGAAATACTGCCAACTTCGTTTTTCACTGTTGCAAGGCCTGTCTCTCTCATAGGATAACATGGGGGCTACCTTTAAATATGATTAAAGTGTAGATTCCCCTAGAGAGTAGATGGACATGTGGAGTTTGGGATCCCTGAACTCATAATTTAAAAATACATCTTTTAGTAAAGTTGATTTTGAGATTGTGCGTTTGAAAATGCCACTTTTAGAAAGTGAGCATTTTCTTGCTTAAACCATCCTGTGACTCTGCCTTGTTTGTGGACTCCCTGTCTGGGTCAGTTTGACAGTTGGGTTGTTTTTCACCTCGCACTAGACAGTGACACAAAGGGGGCTGGGGTATAACCTGCATTTCCTGATTAGCCATCTCTGCTAGGAGGGAGGGGTGGAGTGGTCACTCTCATCTGAAGGGACTGTGTCTGCCTCTGACAATGCCGGCTCCAACCCCCTGGTGTGTGTCTGAGGCCTTGCCTGGGCAAGTCAGGATTTAACAAGTAGGTGTGAGTCCCCTTTGAAGAAAGGTGACTTCAAAGACTAAAATGGGTATAAGAAGGGCACCCAAATCTACAGACTTTAGAAACACTTCTGGAACCAAGAGGAACCTCTGCCTGGAGAAGAGCTGATAGCTGAGGAAGAAGTGCTGCCCTGCCTGTGACTGTGCTTTGTGGAGCTTTCCTGCAGTGCTGCTTCTGCCAAAGCAAGAGGGCAAAGACTGGACTTTGTGTGCCTTCCATCTTGTGAAGAAATCTCCAAGGGCTTGATTTAGAGCTTGCCTCCTGTTGTTTGAAGTCTCAGGGACAGCAAAGGCTTCTCTCTGCCAGCACCTGGAGTCTCTGGAGAGACTCCTGCTCTGACAAGTGGTGCCCTATCCAGTCCCTGGGCCCTTGAAAGGAAAGCTGGTGGAAATCAAAGGAAACCGAGTTCGGACGACTCCGGACCGCCGCCGCTTCTGAATCCGGTAACGCCGCCTGCACCTGACGCCGTGACCCTCGCTGGAACGCAACGCTCTTCGCAGGCCCGACGCCGCTGCACCCCGCTGAAGTCCGCGACTCCGTAGAAGTCGCCGCACCACGTCGTGACCGATGGCACTCGAAGTGGGCGGATTCAACGTTTCGCACAGACGCCGCGATCCCCGACTTTGCGCATCGGCTTCTTTTCACTCTTCACCAAAGGTACTGTACTTGGGGGTCTGCACGACTTCGTGTCCGGCGCCGCTGGTGTCGGCTTGTTGGGAACGACTCCGTCATGATGCCGTATTAACATCTCATCGAAGCATTTTTGTTTCTAAGTGCTATTTTTGAGTTTAATCTTTAAAAATTCATAACTTGACTTGTGTATGTCGGATTATTGTCGTTTTGGTCTTGTTTTGTTTAGATAAATATTTCCTGTTTTTCTAAACTGGTGTTGTGTCATTTTGTAGTGTTTTCATTAAGTTACAGTTTGTGTTGGTACAAATACTTTACACATAGCACTCTGAAGTTAAGCCTACTGCTCTGCCAAGCTACCAAGGGGGTAAACGGGGGTTAGCTGAGGGTGATTCTCTTTTACCCTGACTAGAGTGAGGGTCCTTGCTTGAACAGGGGGTAACCTGACTGTCAACCAAAGACCCCATTTCTAACATTGGTGATCAGCGGTTGGGATTTGGACTTGTATTTGTACTTGACATACAGTAATTAAGTGTACACTACTGTTTGAGTTCAGACCACTACGTGACCACATACTACTTGTTTGGTGATCTTTTGCTTTTTCTCTAAAGGACTCCTTTTTGTTCTACTTTCATGATCTTGCTGATCCCTTGACGGATTCTTTTTACTTCATTGGGAACTTATTTTCTGCCTTTGGAACTTTGCACTTGTGACCATCATGTCTCAATCTGGAGATGCAACAGCTGGAGCTGTGTTTGAAATAGAGAAACTGAAGGAGTACTCAGTTGCTCATTTGAAACAGTTCCTTAAAAATATTGGCTGTCCCACTGAGAGCTCCACCAGGGAGGGGGGGCTGCAAAGGGCACAGAGGGCCTGGGAGACAGTCAAGGAGGCTGGAGGGCACACAGAGGAGGCGAATGTGGGTGGGGAAGTGCAAAGGATACACAGTGGTGTAGTGGAGGTACCTGTTACGCCTGGGGGGAAGGACCCCAGGAGGGGTAGCAGGGTGTCATCCAGGGTCTGACTCCTGAAGAGTTACAGGACAGACAGGCAGAGAAGGCTCACCGGTTGAGGTTCAAGGAGTTGAGGATGCAAAGGGAGAAGGAGTTGGAAGAAAGGAGGAGGGACTTAGAGATCAAAAAGAGGATTTGGGCTTATGAGCTCAAAATGAAGGAGCTGGAAGTCATAAGGGCTGAGTCCAGCTGGAATGGTGGCAGCACCAATTTTATATCTAGTGCTGCTGAAGAAGTGCACATGCCCAGAGATGTGGTGCCCTACTTGAAGGAGGGAGTTAACACACACCAGGAGGTTCAGGGGTATGAGGTAGCTCCAGTGATGCACAGGGTCCCTGAGGTGGATTGGGGAACTGGCATGGGCAGTCATATTCCTACTGGTGGGAGGGACACTCTACTGACTATAGGTGAGAGTGACAGGGAGAGGGGTTCCCCCCAGGTAGAAGTCCTGGTTATGGAGTGTGAAGACATCCCAGAAGAGTATGGGTTGAGTGTCAGGGACAGTCAGGTACTGTCTCACCAGTCTCAGGAGGGTGATGTGGGGTGCTTTTTCAAAGCAGAGTCACTGGATGGTTGGGTGAAGGGTACTTTGGTTAATTCAGGTGAGGGGCTGTGTGATGTAATTGCTGGAGAGCATATGTCTAGTCCTTATTTTCCAGAGCTAATCCAACACCAGATGGAGTGTGAGTTCTCTGACCCCAGGGAACTTACACTGGAGGCAGACTTCTGGGTTAGTACCCGTGAGTCTGAAGAGGCATTTGGGGGTGCTCCTGAGAGGAGTGGTCTAGGTATTTCCCAACCAGGTGAGGTAGGGAAGGATTGTAGTGTCCCAGGTAGGTCCCAGTGTAGTGGGATGGGTGAGGGACCCCATGTCCAGTCTCTGAGGAGAGGGAATGGGGATGGGCTGAGGTCCAAGGTGCCCGAGATCCGGTCCCAGGTCCTGGAGGGTTCCATGAGGGAACACCAGGAGGGGAGCCTAGCCTGTACCATAGGGCCATCTGTTGAGGGAGATCCCACAGTGTCAGGAGAACTTGGGAGGGGGCGGCTGTAGCCAGCGTCCCACCAGTTCTGGTGTCTGGCAGTACCACTCCTAGTGAGAGGGTGCAGAAGTCCAGACAGAGGGCTGACAGGGGGTTGCGGACCCCAGTGGAGAACCTGGAGGGTCAGGGGTCAGCTCTAGGAGCAGACCCCCCCAGGAATGACCTTGGTGAGACCATTTCTGGGTTGGAGGGAATCCAGACTCTGTCAGATGGGCAGAGGTCAGGAGACCTGCACCAGCCAGACTCTTGTGTGGCCCTTGGGGACAGTGTGTCCCTTGAGGGGGGTAAGTGTGCTCCCCTGGAAGTCCTGGTGTGCCAGGCAATGGTTCAACTGCAGGGTGGTGAATCTAGGTTGGGTGACCAGGTTCAGAGGGTAAACTCTGACCTGGTGGGGGGTAGGTATGCCCCCCCAGGAAGTCCTGGGTTGCCAGGCAGTGGTCCAGTCTGTGGGTACAGACCCTGGACTGGAGGATCAGGTGCAGGGGGTAAACCCTGACCTGAAGGGGTGGGCGGTTTGCCCAATCACCCCTCCTGGTGTGATTTCAAGGGTTACTCTCCCTGATGGGGGGGTGCAGAACCCTGAGAGTAGGGGCAGGGGAGGGAGAGCCTCACCCATGGCCCCAGTGCATTCTAAGGGTACAGACCCTGGATTGGAAGGCCAGGTTCAGGGTGTCCCCCCTGACCTGGAGAAAGGGGCTCCTGCTAACAGTGCCCCAACCATGTTGTCTTCTGGGGGGGGCACTCCTAGTTGGCGGGTGAAGGACCCCAGAAGTGAGGGCAGGGGGAGGGAAGCCTCACCCCTGGTTCAACCTGAAGGTATAGACCCCAGGTTGGAGGACCAGTTGCAGGTTAACATCCCTGCACTGGTGGAAGAATTGTGCCGGACTGCTTCTACAAGCACCTGGACAATTTTGGACTCTGGGGGTGCCACTCCTACAGGGAGGGTACAGAGCCCCAGAGGGGAGGACCAGGGTCAGGTTGTCGTCCCTGACCTGGAGGAAGGGAGAGTGGTCAAAGGGTGTTAGACACCTGGGGCTACCGCCCCCCACTCTCCACAGTCACAGTGGTTGGTGAGGCCTGAGGTCAGGCTCTCATCCCTGACAGTCATCAGGGGTCACTGTGGCTTGCTCTCCTGGTGGACAGAGTTGCCCCTGGGGGGGGGCGAGAGTCACACCCCAGGGGTGGAGTTGGCAACACCACTGTGTTGACCCTGGTGGTGCTATCTGCCCATTGGGATACATCTGTGAGCAAAGTAAAGTTAGGTGCTGCACAGATGGTATCTGCAGATGTGGAGAAGGGTTCCCCATGGGTTAGCTTAGTGGGCCCTGAGAGTATGGATAGAGGAATCCAACTGGAGTCAGGAAGGCGTAGAACTGGAACATGCCCCTGCTGTTGTGGGCCTGGGTCCTTGTTCTATCGCCCCAATCAGGGAAGTACATCAAGGTATTGATTGTTCTCCCCTGGCTTTAGGCTGGTAGGGGGTCGTGTTGGACTTTTTTGCTTATGCAGGGTCATCCCCAATCTTTTTGCCTCCTGCCTCCTATTTTTTCTGCTCTGTTGCTGTTGGTTTTTGAACTCTGAGCACTTTACCACTGCTAACCAGTGCTAAAGTGCATATGCTCTCTGTGTAAATTGTATTGTTGATTGGTTTATCCATGATTGGCATATTTGATTTATTAGTAAGTCCCTAGTAAAGTGCAGTAGAGGTGCCAGGGCCTGTAAATCAAATTTTACTAGTGGGCCTGCAGCACTGGTTGTGCCACCCACATAAGTAACCCTGTAATCATGTCTCAGACCTGCCACTGCAGTGTCTGTGTGTGTATTTTTACACTGTAAATTCGACTTGGCAAGTGTACCCACTTGCCAGGCCTAAACCTTCCCTTTTCTTACACGTAAGGCTCCCCTAACCCTAGGTAGCCCCAAGGGCAGGGTGCAGTGTATGGATAAGGTAGGACATATAGGGCCTGATTCCAACTTTGGAGGACGGTGTTAAACCGTCCCAAAAGTGACGGATATACCACCTACCGTATTACGAGTTCCATAGGATATAATGGACTCGTAATACGGTAGGTGGTATATCCGCCACTTTTGGGCCGGTTTAACACCGTCCTCCAAAGTTGGAATCAGGCCCATAGTAATGTGGTTTACATGTCCTGACAGTGAAATACTGCCAATTTCGTTTTTCACTGTTGCAAGGCCTGTCTCTCTCATAGGATAACATGGGGGCTACCTTTAAATATGATTAAAGTGTAGATTCCCCTAGAGATTAGATGGACATGTGGAGTTTGGGATCCCTGAACTCATAATTTAAAAATACATCTTTTAGTAAAGTTAATTTTGAGATTGTGCGTTTGAAAATGCCACTTTTAGAAAGTGAGCATTTTCTTGCTTAAACCATTCTGTGACTCTGCCTTGTTTGTGGATTCCCTGTCTGGGTCAGTTTGACAGTTGGGTTGTTTTTCACCTCGCACTAGACAGTGACACAAAGGGGGCTGGGGTGTAACCTGCATTTCCTGATTAGCCATCTCTGCTAGGAGGGAGGGGTGGAGTGGTCACTCTCATCTGAAAGGACTGTGTCTGCCTCTGACAATGCCGGCTCCAACCCCCTGGTGTGTGTCTGAGGCCTTGCCTGGGCAAGTCAAAATTTCACAAGTAGGTGTGAGTCCCCTTTGAAGAAAGGTGACTTCAAAGACTAAAATGGGTATAAGAAGGGCACCCAAATCTACAGACTTTAGAAACACTTCTGGAACCAAGAGGAACCTCTGCCTGGAGAAGAGCTGATAGCTGAGGAAGAAGTGCTGCCCTGCCCTGCCTGTGACTGTGCTTTGTGGAGCTTTCCTGCAGTGCTGCTTCTGCCAAAGTAAGAGGGCAAAGACTGGACTTTGTGTGCCTTCCATCTTGTGAAGAAATCTCCAAGGGCTTCATTTAGAGCTTGCCTCCTGTTGTTTGAAGTCTCAGGGACAGCAAAGGCTTCTCTCTGCCAGCACCTGGAGTCTCTGGAGAGACTCCTGCTCTCACAAGTGGTGCCCAATCCAGTCCCTGGGCCCTTGAAAGGAAAGCTGGTGGAAATCAAAGGAAACCGACTTCGGACGACTCCGGACCGCCGCCGCTGCTGAATCCGGTAACGCCGCCTGCACCCGACGCCGTGACCCTCGCTGGAATGCGACGCTCTTCGCAGGCCTGACGCCGCTGCAGCCCCGCTGAAGTCCACGACTCCGTAGAAGTCGCCGCACCACGTCGTGACCGACGGCGCTCGAAGTGCTAGGATTCAACGTTTCGCCCAGACGCCGCGATCCCCGACTTTGCGCATCGGCTTGTTTTCACTCTTCACCAAAGGTACTGTACTTGGGGGTCTGCACGACTTCGTGTCCGGCGCCGCTGGTGTCGGCTTGTTGGGAAGGACTCCGTCATGACGCCGTATTAACATCTCATCGAAGCATTTTTGTTTCTAAGTGCAATTTTTGAGTTTAATCTTTAAAAATTCATAACTTGATTTGTGTATGTCGGATTATTGTCGTTTTGGTCTTGTTTTGTTTAGATAAATATTTCCTGTTTTTCTAAACTGGTGTTGTGTCATTTTGTAGTGTTTTCATTAAGTTACTGTGTGTGTTGGTACAAATACTTTACACCTAGCACTCTGAAGTTAAGCCTACTGCTCTGCCAAGCTATCAATGGGGTAAGCAGGGGTTAGCTGAGGGTGATTCTCTTTTACCCTGACTAGAGTGAGGGTCCTTGCTTGAACAGGGGGTAACCTGACTGTCAACCAAAGACCCCATTTCTAACAATGACCATGGCAGAGATTCCTCTTGTATACAGCAAATGTACCACACCAACCGCGAGGATGTTAACACCACTGACTACGGCGGTAGCTACCAACAGACAGGTGGAAGACAAGGTACCGCCCACCATATTATTACACAGCAAACCGCCAGGATTTCCAGAGTGGTGCCAATGCCTTCAAAAGCCTGTTGGAAACAGAACACAGAAAACAAAAGACTCAGAAACAGGTACACAGAGAACTCCACCGCTGCCATGGAACCAGAACTTCATGTCTTCCTGATGCTCTTCTACTCCATGGTCCATCTGGAACACCAACGCCGACGAAGACAACGACGGTGAGTACAGCCACTTAGCACACAAGGAAGGGAGGGAGGAAAAGGATAGTGTCACACAAACACACAACACACACCATTCACACACACTCCATGCACACAACCAGCTGCAGAGTTAAACCAATGTCACAGGACACAAGTCTAATTAAAACAAGGACCACATTGAGCTTTAACTGACACTGTTATTTGATGCCAACAGCCACCATATTGTCTGTATGAAATCAAAAGCATCCATCAATGTTCAGAAACAGCCAATGGCCTGTCCAAAGTCCAAAAGGCCCACATGGCCACAAGGCACAGTCCAAGGCCAACTTGACTCCTGACTATCAGGACTCCACTGTGCAGGGGCATCATATTGGAAATGGGCAGGCACCTCATGGGGAAGGGGGTGGGGGGCACTCAGCTGAAGTGGGGAACATGTCCGCTGGTTCTGGAGGGGGCTCCATGCCCAATTGTCCCTGGTGGGGAGTTGAAGTCCACAGTCTCCAAAGTGTGGAACATGCCCACTGGTTCTGGAGGGGGATCCATGCCCAATTGTCCCTGATGGGGAGTGCAAGGCCACAGTCTCTGAAGTGGGGAACATGCCCACTGGTTCTGGAGGGGGCTACATGCACAATTGTCCCTGGTGGGTGGCCCTCTGCTGGAGGTGAGGGCTCCTTGCTCACTGCTGGTGGAGGTGTTGCCCTGGCTGCCTCTGCTGGAGGTGAGGGCTCCTTGCCCACAGCTGATGAAGGGGGCCTCCTGCCTCTCTTTGCTGGTGGAGTGGGAGCCTTCACTTTCTTGAGTGGTGGAGTGGGGACCTTCCCTTTCTTAAGTGGTGGAGTGAGAACTTTCCCTTTCTTGCCTCCAGGACTAGGAGGTGCCTCCACTGTCCCCGTCTCCTGTCCCTTGGTTTTCACCACCCTAGTCCTCCCTTTCTGAGGTGGAGGGGTGCTCACAGTAGGAGTGGCAGCTGTCACACTCTAGGGCTCCTTTGTACCAGCAGCTGAGGATTAGATGGGAGCAGTGGCAGCCTGTTTGGCTGAGGTGCTGTGCTGGGTCATTAGGACCCTGCTCTTAGGGACAGGACGGGGGATAGAAGGGGAGGGAAAAGGGCAAGTTGGGCAAGGAAAACCTTCTTAGGTAAGTTGGGGCGGTATGTGGGAGGAGGGATGGGAGTGGAGTTTGAGGGAGTGGTTGTTAGAGGTGTACGTCTGCTGGACTTGGGTGCAGGTGCGTGGACAGTGTGTGTGTGTGTGTGAGGTGGATGGCTCTTGGAAGACTGAGTGTCTCTTAGGAATTTGGGCAGACAGGGTGGGAGAGGACAAGGGGACGCGTGGATGGATGTTGTGGAGGTGTCTGCAAGTGAGGTGTGTGTGCTGCATGATGTGGTGATGGTGGTGGTGGCTGCTGATGCAGTGCGTGCAGGTGTGAGTGCGGATGTGACTATGAGGGAGGAGGAGGAGGAGGGGGAGACAGTGGAGGTAGTGAATGTGGTTGTGTGTGCAACTGTCTGTTGTTTGTGTGAGTGCTTATGACCTGAACAGTGCTGCCTGTGTTTTACTGTGCTACTCTTGTCTGATGATTTGTGTGCATGCTTGTCTGTATGTGTGCATCGGATGGGTTGGGGATGAGGAGACTGGGACTGGGAAATGGTAGGTGGAAGGAAGACAGTGGGAACAGGGACACTGTCTGCTATCAGAGAGGAGGCCAGAGCCTGAAAAGATCTCTGTACGGGCCGCGAACCCACTGTGGATGTCCTCCAGGAACGCATTGCTGCATCTGTGATGCCAGCCCCTGGATGGCATTCACTATGGTTGACTGCCCTACAGAGATGGATCTCAGGAGGTCAATAGCCTCCTCACTGAGGGCAGCAGGGCTCACTGGGGCAGGGCCTGATGTGCCTGTGGTGAAGGAGATGCCCATCCTCCTGGGTGAGCGGGCACGGGCCACTCGGTGGGGGGCTACTGGGAGGGCAGTGCTGGTACAGGGGTGGCGGCTGTAACTGTAGCTGGTGTGGTTTCAAAGGTGTCTGCCGCCACCATTGAGCTTCCATCAGAGGAGGTATCAGAGTCAGTGTTGTCACCTCCTTTCTCCTCCGTGGTGCTCCCCTTGCCTCCGTCCCACTGGTCCCCTCGGTGTCGGTGGACTCTGGGTCCTAGGGGATGCAGCTCCCTCAGTCGCCGGTGCCCCTGCTTCTATGCCAGATGAGGCTAATGCACACATGGATAGGATGACAGAAGAAAATGGGGGTGGGGGAGAGGGAGCACTGGGTAATTACAGCACCAGCACCACAGTTGCCATAAACATTACCATCACACACAGGAACCACGATTGGGTACTGTGCATTGCACTGGCATTCCTTTGGCTAGGTTCCACAGCAAAATGAGAGCCAACCACCACGAACTGCACCCCTCCTGGGACCTGGATTGGCACCTATCTGGAATACAAGATTTTGCTATTCACCTATTTTCCTTGTGCTGGACCACACAGCAATGTCTGAGCTGCAATTAAGGGGCACCCACTTACTGAAACCCACCACCTGCATTCTATGCCAGCCAAAAACAATGGTTGTCACGCTCACTGTACTTCCCCCTTGTGGCTGCTGTGCTGCCCTCAAGCACCCATTCAGCTCTGGGTAGGCCACCACCAGTATGTGGGCCATCAGGGGGGTCAGGTTCCGACAGGCACCCCGCCCTCGTTGGGAGGCCATCCCCAGCTGGGCCTCCACAGTCTTCCGGGCCCAGAGTCTCAGGTCCCCCAACCTTTTCCTGCAGTGGGTGGTCTGCCTGCCATAGACCCCCAAGATCCGCACGTCCTTGGTGATGGCATGCCACAATCCTTTCTTCTGATGGGCGCTGACCTGCAGAGGTAATACAGACAGAGGAGGACAGCATTAACTATACAATCCGGCCTGTCACACATATGGCCCACAAATTGCATTTCCATCTCCATTGGCTCACACATCACCTTGAGCCCTGCATGTACACTACCACCAGACATACCCCCACCCAAATTACACACTGCTAGCATACAAATCTCCATGCAACCTTGTCACATGCATCGTCCCCATAGTATATTCACCTATTGGTCTGGAGGCCCATACATCTGTCCATACAGGGGTAGGACCCCATTCACCAGGCACTCTAACTCTTCCGAAGTGAAGGCAGAGGCCCTTTCCCGGTCACACAAGCCATGTCAGGATCCAGACACAGGTCACAGTAGCACATGCAGTGTAGGTGTTATCCTGTGGAAAGTCAGGAATCAAGTGAGGTTATAGATAGAAAATGGCCGTCATGTTTGCGGCGGTCTACACCGTCACTGCAGCCGGTGATCCTCATTGGATGCTGTACTCCATAGAGCCCCATGTTAGCCACTGATGAATAGCACAGTAGTGCAATACCGCCTTCCGCCATGACGCCCAATGCCGGCGTAGTTACATCAGTTCCACCTGTCCATACTTACAGGACAGGCGGTTGCCATTTCATGGTGATGGAGAACAATCAGAAATGTTAAACTGTGTCATTACTGTGAATTGTACATACATTGCCATTCACATAGTCCGATTACATTCATGCCTGTTGCACTGGGGTGGTGGTTCCATTGTTCAGTTTGTGACACCCTTCACACTTTTGTGTCCCTCAGGTACCTACAACTGTGGAGGAATAGGAGTAGGAGGCAAGCCCCCGTGTACAGACCCCTTGTGGATTTGGCTACACTGGAGAAGAGGCATATATTATTGATCTATAGACTGGACAGGGCCACAATCACAGAGCTGTGTACTCAATTGGAGCCTCATCTGCTATCAGCTATCTGTCATCCCACTGGGATCCCCCCTTATGTGCAAGTTCTATCAGTTTTTCATTTCCTGGCAACTGGTTCTTTCCAAGTGACAGTGGGCTTGGCAGCAGGAATGTAACAGCCAATGTTCTCAATCGTGCTGGCAAGGGTTTTGTCTGCCTTGCCCATACACATGTGAAGCTACATCGCTTTCCCCCAAGTGGAAGATTTGGCCACTGTGAAGGCTGGATTCTATACAATGGGGCGTATTCCCAATGTTATTGGGTCGATTGACGGAACACATATTGCATTTGTCCCCCCCGCCACAATGAACAGGTGTTCAGAAATCGGAAGAGTTTCCGCTCACCCAATGTGCAAATGGTGTGCCTGGCTGATCAGTACATCTCCCACATCACTGCCAAGTATCCTAGGTCTGTGCATGATGCCTTTGTCCTAAGGAATAGCAGCATCCCAAATGTGATGGCACAGTTACAGAGGCACAGGGTGTGGCTGATAGGTGAGCCTGAGTCCCCACCCAAGATATGTCAGTGTATGCCTTCTCAAGTAATCCCCCATACCACTGTGTAAGGCTGATGTTTGTCCCTCAATTCTTGCAGGTGACTCTGGCTACCCAAACCTGTTGTAGCTTCTGACCCCTGTGAAGAATGCCAGGACAGGGGCTGAAAATCGGTATAATGATGCACATGGGTGAACCAGGCGACTCATCGAACGTACCTTCGGCTTCCTGAAGGCCAAGTTCAGATGCCTCCATCTGACATGTGGATCCCTGTGGATATCTGCCAGATAGTTATAGTATGCTGCATGTTGCACAACCTGGCCCTCAGATGACATGTGCCTTATCTGCAAGAAGAGGAGATTGGAAATGCCCCTGTGACCACAAAACCTTGTTATGACTATGTCAATACAATAGAAAGGGAAAGGTTATCTTCTGCAGGCATAGGTACCAAAATAAGTAGTATCAGCGAGACTAACCCGAAAACCTCAAATAGTTTAGATGGTGGGTGGTGTTTCTATTACCATAACACCCTTGTGAAGAGCACACACAAGTGTATGAAAACATAAGAGGACATCCCACAAGCATGCTGCATCCACAGGTGTGAGGCGCATAGCCCCAGCACCCAAAGTGCATGGATAGATTCCTGCTTAATTAAATTAGTACCAAAACAAAGTCGTCTAGCTGCTACTTGCCCATTCAAAAGTATCCAGGATCTGTAGCTACCTCCACCTCAACACTATTTCAAAAAAATCTGCTTAGACCTAAGTAATTAAAAAAAAACACGCAATTGTCAGTTAACCCCCACGTGTCATCCAAAAGAACCAAAAAAGAGATAAATTAAAAGTTAATAAACGCCTGTTCCTTTCTTACCATGGCAAAACACCGACCCAATATAAAATTCTCCTAAGTGTTCCCCAATGTGTTACATTCTTACATCGCAAAGCATCATCTATCAAAAGAGCCAAGGGAACCCAAATCTACATTGATTAATTGTGACGGATACAAATGTCTACAGTGCGTATCAACACATTCCGTTTCCGTAAAACAAATTGTGTATCTCGACCCAATGAGAGTGTACGGATCGCTAACTTCAGTTACAATCATGTGCCTCTAAACTATAGTTAAATTCAAACTAAAAATTTTTTGCGACCCAAAGGAAACAATCCCTCCCCAGAAGTCACCTTCATAATAATGAGTTAAATATCTCCCAATGCTCACTGTATCGTGACGCAGTGTCAATTGATCATAGTATCTAATGGCGTGTGCGCATACATTTCAACCCAACTCCTTCTCAGCCTCACTTTAAATAAACTGCTTGTAAGCATAGATGACGGACTAAACGATCCCAAAGGAAAACGTACGCCATCTTGAAAGTACCACCCGAGTTCTATTGACAGCTACGTCTAAACAGAGAATAGGTCTGAAACTCTTAAATTAATATACCAAAAAGACTGTATTGATCCAGTGTTCATATCCCTATACTCAAAAAGGAGTGTGCGCATTCCATCCATTCTGACTGCATCTTTACTCCACTATAAACTATGCTCCTAATAAACATAGAAAAGGGACTCACTATCCTGAGAAAATGTCCACCATTTTGAAAGTATGCCCAAACTTAAATTTTAAATCATGTTTCTAGCCCAAAAAAATTATAATTGTCGGTAGTCATCGAATTGGTCTATTAGTAGTTCAATCCATCCTAAAATGGAGAAATCATGTTCAAAATGTCGAGGTGATTATGTCACTACAATACATATCTCTGATAATCCAATTAAATAAGATAAAAGTGTTCCCAATGCAACAATATTTTCAAAAGTAACCAGAAGACAACTAAACCACAAAATACATAATGATATGACCCCCACAAATATGGAAGCAGCACGTTGCGGAATAATATAAAAAGATATGCCACTAAAGTTCCCGGCTAGGGTTTGTGTAGTCTTGGTACATAAAATGTTATCCGATTATCATTTACAGAGAAATAAATGTGTTATTGCGCATGAACTCTTTTACAGATCTATCAACAGAAAATATATCTTTAAATACTCTTTCCCAAATCCGACCCCTAATCACTTACTGGTCCAAAAAGAATTCTAATTTTGATTGGTGTTAAGGCTCTCCTCAACCACTCTCACCCTGAGAATCCAAAGACATTCCCTCCTTCTTAGAGATAGTTCTCTATTGCCCCCCATGGATCCTTATGAACCTGTTCCAGGCCAAACAATTCAAAGTTCTTTAGGGGTTCCTGTTCCGGACATTCCCTCATATGTACAACAATGGGATATCTAACATCATCCTGTCATAGAGCTCTATAGTGTTCACTAATCCTTATCCTTAAGGATCTGATCATACTTCCCACATGTAGGTTTTTGCATTTGCATGCAATTGCATAAACCACAAAGTTACTGTTGCATGTGATATTGGTCTGTATTTGGAAACAATCCCCAATACTATTGGTAAAAGTCGATATTCCATTGCTGGCCCATTTACACATTCCACAGTGACCGCATTTGTAAAAGCCTTGCATCCTGGTTGTCAACCAACTGGTAATAGGTCTTTTGGTAGGGTAGCTGGAACAAAAAATGTTTTTCAAAGTTCTGCCTTTCTGATAGCCAAATTGTGGAGTACCCAAAATATGCTTCCTGAGGCTAATATCAGCATATAGTACATGCCAGTGTTTCCCCGTACATTTTACTAGAAGATTAGAAATCTGTGTGTAATTCACAATGCATGGTATCTTCTCACTATTAGCCTTGTGTCTAAATCTTAGTCTGTCTGTTCTAGAGATTTTCGTGATTTGATCACATGCTTTGTCAATAGTGCGTTATCAGTATCCACGTTGAATAAATAGTTGTTTCATAATTGTTTTGCATCTATGAAAATCTAACTCATTGCTACAATTTTGTCTTGCTCATATAATTTCCCCATAAGGTATTGCTGTGATTTAATGTTTTGGATGTACACTGGTTGCATGCAATAAAGAGTTACACACATTACTTTTCCAATACAATCTACTCTCAATTTTATGGTACTGAATATAGAGCACAAAATCCAAAAAAGCCTTACTAGTGGTACTATGTCCACAAATTAAATTTAATGCCGGCTTTGTCAGAATTCAGATATTTACAAAAACTATTAATTTCCTTGATACTACCAGTCCAAATCAAGAAGCAATAATCAATATATGTACCCCAATACAGGATATAAGTATTCCATTTGGACCCTCCCAAGCCCCAAATCAGTTCTTGTTCCAGATGCCCCGTAAATAGGTTTGCATATGAGGGAGAAAATCTCAAGCCCATTGCCACCCCTCGTGTCTGTTTATACCATTCAGTTTTAAACAGAATTTTTTTTTTATGTAGTATCAAATCTGTCATCATTATCAGCATCTCTGTGTATTCCCACAAACACACTGATCTCTTATTCAGAAATTGTCTTAATGCAAGTATACCAAGATCATGTTTAATGCTGGTGTATAGTGAAACCACATCTAAAGTTACCAAAATCATTCCTGACTCCCAACTAATATCCATAAGTATATTCAAAATGTGTTTGGTATCCTTAATGTAGGAGGGGAGATTAAGTACATGTTGTTGTACAAAGACATCCACAAATTCTGACAGTCTCTCCATGGGAACTCCTATACCCGACACTATCGGTCTGTCCAAGGGGAATGGTAAGCGCTAGTGTAATTTTGGAAGAGTATATAAGCATGGATATCTAGGTTTAATTATACCTAAGTACATGTATTTATCTTCATTAAGTAAGCCCTTCACAAATCAATCCTTCAAACAGTTATTGATGGTATTCATCAGATTCGGTACAGGATCATATATAGTCTGATCCCCCAATTGTGTATAGATTTCTTGTTCATAATCCAATTTGTTCATAATTACGATATTACCACCTTTCTCAGCTTCCTTTATTATTATATTATCACATTTTTGCAAGTTTTTGAGGGCCATTTGTTCACCATGGCTCAAATTCTTTTTATAAGTACAATAACATTTTTTCATTCTGTATTCCATTTTGTCAAGGTCTCTCCAGACCAGTTTGAAAAAAGTGTCTATGGAGTTCCCAGTAATCAAATTAGGTGTCCACTTTGATTCATTTTTTAAGCTACTAGTCATAGTGTCAGAGTGTATATCTAATTCTGAAGGTACTCGTGGAATAGTAATTGAATCTTCCTCATAGTCCGTAATGCACATTAGGGTAACCATATCATGTATATGTTGAATAGATAAGGAATTATAAACTCTACTCACATTGTATAGAGCAGTTGCTCCCTGATTGGTAACATTAGCAGAAAAGTGTTTCTTTAATTTCAAATGTCTAATGAATTTAAATAGATCAATCTTCAATTGGTAAAATCACCATTGTGATCGGGGCAAAAACCCAAGCCCTTACACAATAAAAATACATCATCTTTCGATAAGACCCTGTTAGGAAAAATTCCTAATACTGATAGTTCCCTCAACTGTACTTGTTACTTCCCCTTGTCCCATGACCTCGTTTTCATCCCTTTCATTTCTCCTATGGTGTCCTCCTCTCTTACCTCTCCTTGTTTTGCAGAGTTTTCCTTTCTCCAAGTCAAATCTCTGTGTCCCCATTTGATTCTCTGTACCTCCTTTAAAAAAGAAGGAGTAGAGTCCTTATTTGTAACCAAGTGTACCGAAGTTTCCTCACTAATATCTAGGTCCCTATAACTGGTTGATGGGGCACTCACCGAGGTTTGTGAACCTGTCCCCATTGTTGATATTTTGTTATCCTTCTTTATCATATGGTCATTTTTCTGAGAGAAGGTAAAGATTCTACCATTTCTATAGACCAATTCATCGCGCCATAGTTTCTATGCCTTTCTTTGTGTAGTTTAATTTTGATGTCTGGTAATAATGTCATTTAGGATTACATAATTCTTTGTTGCCTCAACGAAATTCAATTCATTGATCTCGGTTTCTAAAGCTAAAATGTCTGATTGCAGTTTAGACACCTTCCTATCAGCATTCTCAATTAAGATGTCAATCACTTTCATGGAACTTGAGGTTAATTCTTCCTTCCACTTGTCCAAAAGATCCTGATCTAAATCATCAAACGTAGGAAAAATCTGAGACCTAAGTCCCCTAGGTATCCTATTAAGTTTCACATACTGTTTAAGAGTTGCTCCATCCCACCATTTAGAAATGTTTTGCTTCTTAAGCTTCTCCAACCTTATAAACTTATCTGTCAGACCCTCCCGAGGTTTCTGAATACCACACAGAATCCTAGTGTTAGTCTTACTGTTTCCCTCCAAGCTGTTAAAAAGTGCTTCAATTATTTTATTACAGTCTATGGTGTAAATTAAAAAGTAATATAATCGGCAAGCGCAGGTCGTGATCTGTACAATGGGTGCAGCTGCACCCGCCGCACAGAGGCATTGGCAGCGGCTCCATGTGAACTCTGCTGGACTATGATTTTACTATTTTTGTTACTCTGGGCACTTTACCACTGCTAACCAGTGCTAACCAGTGGCTTATCCATGAATGGCATGTTTGATTCGTCAGTAAGTCCCTAGTACAGTGCACTAGAGGTGCCCAGGGCCTGTAAATCAAATGCTACTAGTGGGCCTACAGCACTGGTTGTGCCACCCACACAAGTAGCTCTGTAATCATGTCTCAGACCTTCCATTGCAGTGTCTGTGTGTGCCCCATTTCTAACAGTAACCCTTTGTGCTACATTCTGCCTGCACCAGGCATAATGTAAGCAAAGACGGAATTCCCCCATTAGGGAGGCTAAAAAATGGTGCAAAGAGCAGGCGTTAAAAGGAGGCACATCATTTTTTCAATTGGATTTGCAGGATTAGCATCAAATAATTGTACGCTAATCCTTCAAAGTTTGGAATTAGCGTCAAACATTTTGATGCTAGTTCCCTAACTACCGCCATGGTGCGCTGTATCTTAGATACAGCACACACATGGTGGTGCAAGGGGGTACAAGAAAAGTGCCTCTGTACTGGGTGCACCTCCACTTTTATTAAATAAGGCCCTATGTATATCTGTGACCTAAAGAAGTCTGAGAGGCCCCTTGTCACATTCTGTTGGTGGGGGCATCATTTTGGTGGTTGAGTATACTTTGAAATGCATGTCTTTGTGAAAGGAGGATCTTGTGTTGAGGGATGAGCAGGGGTTGTACACCCTTTACCCCTTGTCTTGATCCAGATCAAATATTTTGAATTTATATTTGGGCTACATACACATGTGCAAATCGATTTGTTGATATGTATTATTTTTGTGCATGTTCACATTTTATTTCAACATGCAACAAAATACTTTTTTCCTGTTGGTGCAAAGGTGCTGATTAGGATAGGACTTGTGAATTTTAGCCTATATGTTTTATAGCTGTAGTGATAAACATGAACACAATGTAGAAAACTCATGTTTAAAAACATATACAAGGTTATTTTTTTAAAAAAATAAATAAATGATGAGATAAAAGAAATTTCATATAAACACGAGAGTGAATTATTAAATATAACTATGTGATTAATTTACATTAAATAATAAAACACATTATCAACATATATGCATATTAATAATTTTACAAAATATATAAAGCCATATTTTACATTTATTAAACTATTAGAAATAATATTTGAAGACGTGTGCTAAAAGTATTTTTGCAATACAAATAGAAAACCATGGAAACCTAATTAAAAGAAATACAATTCAAATTAAATATGATGAAACCATCATTAAAATTACCAAAATGAAGTAACATGTAGTAAACTAACTCCAATTCAAGCTTTGGGGAATGTGTATACATTTAACAGGGTCAGATTTATTTATTTATATTTTAATAAAGAGCAAACATGATCCTGGGGTATCAGAGCACTGCACAGAATAAATATGCCAGAGCAAAAAACACAAGAAGTTAACAAGTGTAAGCAAAACATTGGGCCTCGTTAGGAGTTCGGCGGACGGGTCAACAGAGAGGTTACAGTAACACAGGTTACCTCCCCGCTGGAACCATTAATACTTTCCCGCTAGGCTAACTGGTGGAAACTGAGGTTTATGCCTGTCAGCATTGGGGGAAAGTGGCGGCATCAATGTCTCCGGCTCGTAATCGAGCCGGCAGCAATGCTGTCGCCTGCAGGGTGCACCAGCACCATATCAGTGTTCACTGTCTGCACAGCAAAGGCAGTGCAGGGGCTCCCCTGTGTCTCCCTGCACCTGTTCTCCACCAGCCTTTAAATGGTGGTGATATTGCCATGAAAAGGCTGGTTGAGAGCCAGGTTGTAATCAACAGGACAGCACTGCCGGCAGAGCTTCTCTGGCTGATTCCGACCTGCACACGCAGCCAACCAATTGGGATCACCGATCCTGACGGAGATGGTGGAACCCTGGTCGTCCGACTACCAGGGTCTTAATATGGCGGTCCAAAAATCACAGCAGCGGCAGTCCTCAACTCCACCGCGAGGCTGGCGGTCTCAAGACCACCAGTCTTGTAATGAGGCACATAATGTATATTATTAGTTGTGAAGTAAAACTCCAGTCTAACAAATTCCAGGTAAAGTCCTTCAATTGAGGTTGCAAATTTACTATTTTAAATCTATTCTAACAAAATTGTAGAAAGTGCAGCCATGGAGGTGGGGGGAGAATTTACTATTCAAACTCCACTTTAACAAACTTTGGGGAAAATGCATATATTGGATGTGGGGGATAGGGTCGGATTCACTATCTTAACTCCAGTCTAACAAACAATGAGGAACGTGCTTACACTGGGGGCATAGGATTGGGTTAGATTTACAATTCTAACTCGAACTTAACAAACATTGGGGAAAGTGCACACACAAGGGGTGGGGGTCTTGTTTACTAACGTAACTCCAGTCCAACAAATGTTTGTAAAAGTTTGTAAATTTTAGTATTCTACCTCTAGTCTAACAAACATTGAAGTAGGTGTGTATTGTAAGGGAGCTAATTTACTATTCTAAACCCAATCTCACTGATATTGAGAAGTGCATACTTTGTGAAACAAGAGGAGGGGCTCAGATTTTGATAATATAACTTCTGTTTACGGAATAATGGTAAAAGTGTAAGCATTGCTGGGGGTGCAGATTTACTATTCTTACTCCAGTCTAACAAATGTTGGAGAAAGTACATACATTTTTTAGATTTACAATTTTAACTTTATTCTAACAAACATTACGGAAAAGCATCAATTGGGGAGGGATTACATTTAATATTCTAGCTCCAGTCCAAGAAACATTGCGGAAAATGCGTACATTTGGGATGGGGAAGGAAGTTCAGAGTCACTATACCCAAATAATAGTAATATGTGCACATTTAAAAAGAAACACAAAACCCCTAAAACCACATTTCCATTTAAAATCTTACACAGTGAAAAAAACATTACTATGATTGTAACCAATTTACAAATAGGTCAGAATTATTTAAACATTTTAAACTTGTTAAATCATAACTTTAAAATGAACCCCCTAGTAAGCCCCCCAAAAATGAAGGAAAATATTAAAATCATCGATAATATTAGGAAACATTTTGACCACTAAAAATGTCACATTTTCAAAATTAAACAATTGTACTTTTTAATGTATTAGAATTTAGTTAAAAAATATTATCCCTCAATTCACCCCACAGCCCTTAATAATAATGTAATAAGTATTTTTCATTAATATATAGTTAAATAATTAAACAACTTAAAAAAACATAAGCATTCTAAATACATCTTTTAGGGCTTAAAGTAAATACAACGTAGCACATTTTGATAAACCCTACCTTCAGAAATAAAAATATATAAATGATTATAAAATTATTAAAAACGTAAAGAATGTAAAACATTAGAAATCTAAAAAAAATTATAAACATGTGACAATAATTAAAATACACTTTGAAAATAACACTACCCATCTTACTAACAATACAATTCCTACCCCAACAAATATTAATGAAATATGTTTCTATAATAACAGAAATACATGTATAACATGTATAATATCAAAATAACTAAGCATATAAAATTTTGAAAAATGTGCATTGTGTATATTCAATTAAAATTTTATATATGTTATTAAAAGCACTGTCTAACTAATCCTGCAATACAGTAGACAAACTGGAATTGAAACATATTAAATAATTAACAATGTATTTTAAAATGCCAAGAAATAATTAAATTAAATAATAACTAGTTTATCTATTAACGTTAAATAATATTTCATTATAAAAGACACTACTCTCACAATCCAAAAAATGTATACATTACTCTTTTTTCAATTATTTTTTAAAAACGCAACTAAATCAAAAATGAAATAAAAACATAATGTAATACAAAGAAAACTTAAAACTTCGATATTAATGTGAAAAAGAAAATAAACAGATACTTTAGATAATTTTGTCAATTATATTTTTTTAGTCATGTTATGTTTTTTTACCACAACTTTTAGGGGGGAATATCTTTTAATGTGGCATATCTTTGTTGGAGCCATTGAAAGGCAGCTAATTTGTAAAGACTCAACTTAGATCAGTTTACATTATAAATGAGTTCTATTTTAAGTGGATTTTACAGGCCCAAGTAGAGGATTCACGCTTTTCATTTTGACATGTAGCATTTGTCATAAAATGTGACAAAAGCAGGGGTACAGTTAACAATAGTGCAGTAGGTGCAACGGCACCAGGACAAATGGTATGATGAGCCCTCTGCTCCCCAATATATGACAAACTTCCCAATTGGTTGGAAATGTGCCAGTTGTCCTTGTTTACATTAGGGCCAATACTACATTTCCAACCCCCTGCACCAAAGCACAGTTAATTTAAAAGGGGGGTATTTTTCTGCCTCAGGCATTTACCGCAAGCAAAAGACACATAAGGGAAAGATGGAGGAAGTAAAAAACGAACAAGCGTCACAAAGGGAAAAAGCAGAAAGCTGCAAGAGTGAGCTGAAGGAGAAGGGAGTGGCTTTAAATGGATTGAAGAGGCCCGAGATCGCTTCAGGATTACGCTGCCTAAGTATTCCATGTTCACGCATTTAACTTACAAATTAAGCACTGCAACT
Organism: Pleurodeles waltl; assembly: GCF_031143425.1. Classification (NCBI taxonomy): domain Eukaryota; kingdom Metazoa; phylum Chordata; class Amphibia; order Caudata; family Salamandridae; genus Pleurodeles; species Pleurodeles waltl. The sequence goes on from NC_090438.1 coordinate 73,379,675, forward strand.
GGGTAACTTGCAGCGCTGTCTGCAGCTAAAGTGGAAGGAGCATTGTCCACCTCAGGTGTCCTGCCCTCTAAATAAGTACAGGTTATAGACATAGCCAAAGACATCTGAGGAAGCTGAACATTTTTAAAATATTGGTGGCTCTAAAATGATAAATGTGACATTTTAGAAACTTGTAGTAAAATGTCAGGTTTGATGGTTCATACCCCATTCACAGAGTAAAAGAAATCCTGACTTTTAGAAATTTTACCAACATTTAAATGAACCACAGGGAAGAAATGGCAGCAAATCTCTTATGATGCAGGTTAACAAAGTCTAATTAATTCCAGTTTCTTTCATTTGGTGTCATTGTTTCCATATAATTAAGCACATCTCGTGCTGCTGACAATACATTACGAGCTATGTGCGAAAGGCACTTCATCACTCTGGGACTGATTGAGATAGTGACAGACATCCCATCCGCCGAAATCTAAATCCCAATATGTCCTATGGGAGATAGATGTCAGTGGATGGGATATTTGTCATTTTGATGAAGTAACTCATCTGCCAATATCTAAATCAGGTCCTGAGAGTCTTATCTTAATGACACCTATTTACATTTACTAAATATCCCTATATCACTGTCTACACACACGTCTGCCTCTGCCTTGTGAATCATAGTGTACAGCAGAGAGCTGTAGGGGAGGCTGGCCCCACACGCCACTACAGCTAAAATCTACACTTTGAAACAGGGAAATTGTGCATTATAAGAACCATTTGAAATAGAAAATGATACCCAGTGCTCTTTATTTCTGGTATGAGGTGTCCTACAAAGAGCAATCTATATTCTTGCTCTCCTGTTATGTAACTATTCGGCCACAATCAACTTGCCTTTGTAAAACGCTGCGGATCAGATAGATCTGTTTGTCTAAAAATGTTTATTGCACTTATGTTTTTTTCTTTGATATGAGAACACTTATTCCAAGGAAGGAATCTGTTGAGGGCATTTTTGCCTTCCCTCAGCTGTCTTTTGTGTGGCCTGCTTTCAGGGGATTTACAATCTCTTCTACACTCCCCTTTTGTTGGAGGTGACAAAAGGATGAAGTGGTGAAATCCAGTGGCCGTTTCACAAACAGTGTCCCGGGAGCACAAGGCTATGTGCGCCTATTCCCTGCACTCGCTGGGCACCCTGATGATACAGAAAAAGGCACCGATGCCTGTGTACCATATTCTGTAATACAGATATCACTGATGCACATCAAACACTGGAGAAATCTTAATTCCCTTATTAGCATGGTGCGTGGCCCAATGCTAATTAGGGAAACACTTTGCTTTTGCACCCTCGCCCTATTATGAACAAGGTGCAGATGGAAAGAGGCCATCAAGAGCGCATTAACTGTGCACTGCCATAATGTGCGACACAGTTAGTGTTTCCGCTGATTGTGACCCCTTCAAGGAGGGAAAGGTAGTCCCATGGACCCCTCAAGACATCCCTTTGCAGTTGAGTGCAGTCACTCACCTCTTGCCCCTTCTTCAAAGTACATGCATGTTCGCACAAGAGGCTCTCTGCGTTCAACTAATGCAGTGCACTTGGGGCAGCACTAGCTCCTGGCTGCAATCAAAACCATGATCTAGGAGTGGAAGCAATTAAACAGAAATGGAGGTAGACAGATAAACGCGTGGTCCTGTGGAGCTTAGTTGGAAAGGGACTGAAGTGTAAAAAATAAAGGCCCATATTTAAGAGGGCCTAGCGCCATTTTACCAACACATAAACGTAATGTTTTTGACACCAATGTGCGTTAAATGGCCAAAAACACAGCACCATATTTACAAAGTGGTGCAATGCATGCATTGCGTTACTTTGTAACCCTTTGCGCTACATTATGCCTGCACCAGACATAGGGGGTTATTCTAACTTTGGAGGATGTGTTAATCCGTCCCAAAAGTGACGGAAAAGTGACGGATTTACCACCAGCCGTATTACGAGTCCATTATATCCTATGGAACTCGTAATACGGCTGGTGGTATATCCGTCACTTTACCGTCACTTTTGGGACGGATTAACACTCCTCCAAAGTTAGAATAACCCCCATAATGTATGCAAAGGGGGTGTTCTCCCACTAGGGGTGCTGAAAAAATGGTGCAAAGAAATCTAAGAGATTTCTTTGCATAATTGTTTGGACAATGTAGCAGAATGCAGCACACATGCACAAGCACATGCAGCACACATAGAAAGAAGAAACAATGAGGAGAAATAAACAGCTTTGGTCTACCACTTATGGTAAATCTGGGAATGAGTCAAAATCCATGGGTACTGCGTGGAAACATCCACACACCACTTATGGAATGCCTCCCTGGGACAGAGTAATGCAACGCAGCAATTTGATCTAAGTTATGTTATCCTGGATTTATCAAGCCACTCAGGGCCAAGGAAGGTGGCCTTGGGTGGCTTGATAAATTGCATTTAGTAGTTGTGTCCTGCTTCCACCCCATTGCGTGGTATAAAAAGTGACACGAGTACTAGATAAATAAGGACCATATTTTCCTTCAGCTGAATGTGAAGACTTCATGCTTTAGTGTCTTGCACTCATGCATGTCACCACTGCTGATGGATGTCATGTACCTTCCCTCTCAGTAAGCATGCACAAACTGACTAATGTGATTCGAATGCGATAGAAAGCAAGTTGATGGGCAGCTAAATATGGCAGATCACAGTGAAGATTTAAAAAGGATGCAAAGAAATTAAAACAAAGGTGCACAGAAAATGTCCTGTTATTGTTGTCCCTGCATGTCCCACAATGTCACTTAAACACCATGCATGAGGCGGGGGACTTCTTAGTCGTAGAGCCAGACAGCCCAATCAATTGCAATACCACTCTTTACAACAGATAACAGCATTGGCTTATCTGATTGGTGTCTGGGAAGGTAACCCAGTGTTCCATTGGAGACAGGGAACTGCAGTCTCTGACCCCTTGCCCTCTGACACAGCAGGGGCTGCCTCACACAGAAAAAGCTTAGACTGTACATGTAAAGCTGGCTGAGTCAAGTTGCTCAGGCACCCAGACAAGTGCACTTTAATTCAGGAGGTAAGAAAGGGAGCAGTATTGCTAGCTATTTATTCAAAGTAATGGTATGCCTTTCTCTCCACTTAACTTTGCAGACCCACTCCACAGCATAATAAAAGCAGACATCATGAGATGACAGACATTAAGTTTATCTCATCTGGACATATATGTAGCATCAGTGGCAAGTATGCTCATCTGAGTCAACTAAAAGCAAACAGACAGAATTATCTTAGTAGATACTGTTCTTTTGTACTCTCTCATGCAATGCAGCATAGAAACCTTGGGTGCTGGGCTGCATTGTGTAACAGTTTTGTAAATCTGGTCCTTCATGTCCACATGTTTGCTGCTACCGTCATTGTGGAATGGCAAATGACTACATGTCCTGTCATTGTGGAATGGCAAATGACTACATGTCCCTGGAGCAGAGTAATTTAATATCCCTCCCCTTTAGATGCAACTTATACATTCAATGTGTGATTAACTGTTGTTATCCCTGTATCCTTTTAATCTATTGTAGTGAGTAGCTATGCATTTGTTTAGATGAAAGCCACACATATATTTAGCGGAATTGTAATAGAAGTATTTGTCATAAAAGGATAAGGTATACCCTTTTTAAATGTATATGGTATACCCTTTTTAAATACCCAATGTATTCACTTATGTTAACTGTACTCAGTTAAAATCTTGTCTGAATCTACTGTTGGTCTAATTTGTAACCAGGCCAACTTTGCACATTTTCTTAAAATGCCCTGCAAGTGTCTTGATTTTCTCTACTCTGTATGTGCCTTGCTAAGTTAGAATAGGTTTGTTGTGTTTTGTATTTGACTAGCAGACTATTGAACTACTTTTAATTAGAAGTTGGCCTGGGATATGGAGATTGAGAAATTCAGAGCAAACAGAGTGTAAATATGCCTCATTGTTTTTGGATTGGTGTTTTTGATGGAAACTGATAGGAACCAATGGGAAGAAGCCTTCTAAAAACCTCTTTCATGCTTTAATTGTGTAATCTGTAGAACAGTTGAGCAGACCCTGTCCTGACTTCGCTGAGAGATTTATTCTCAATGCTGCTGATTTCCCCTGCACAAATTCCTCTTGAACCTCAAACTTGGTTCATCTGATGCTGATACATTCCCCATAGGATTTCTCCTTGACACATTCAATACTTCATTTAGAATAGGGTAGTTTTTTTTGGAACCTTCTTGGGTGATGTAGGTGAAATTTTGTTTGCTGTATGTTAATCTATTTTGTATCTCTTTCCTGATCATATTCAAATTCAGACTGCATGATTATTTAAATATGTATGCTCTTACCATGTATTTCTTTATGCTATTCAATTTGATCTGCAATTTGATTTAAATTGTTAATAAAACCCTTGTGGTTTGTACACCATCCTCTCTGTCATTCTTGTGGAACTACATTGAATTCACTGTACTTAAAATGTATTGCCAATGTGTGCTGTGTTCTTACACTTCACGCCACCAATCAAATGTCCATATGACCAGTGGAGGGTTCATTTTGATTATTGTACTAAGAGATTGAGATTCAAAAAACCCCACTGTATCAATGCAATCACCCGGTAAAAGTGATGCGTACAACGGCAGTGAATTAGCTAACACTACGTTAGGTGCACGTTAGCCGTATCGATGAAGCTAGCGTGTATCCATGGGGGCAGTAACACAACTAAATGGTTCTAGATGGAGTCAGTTTAAGTGTGAAGTTGATGACCCCAGACACCGAGCACAGAAACCCCCATCATCTGTCCCAACCACTTGCAGAAGTCCTCAGTTTGTAAGATCCAGCACTATGGAACATCTCAATAATTCTGTTTTACAAATGTTTACACATGGGGAAGGAATGTTTCGTGAACAGAGAAAGCCAGCTGGGATTCCTCAGATCGGGGATTGCGCATTTCACTTCCTGTAAAGAGTTCTTTGCCACACATTTGTCTGTGTTAAAAGAAATGTTCAAACTCTGATCCCCTTCATAACCTGTTTTCCTGCAGAGATACAGGAATTCTTGAGGGATGCTTTCAAGAGAAGTTAGGACTGAGAAGAGATATTGAGGCTGTGGAAAGATTCTGCTACTAGAGGGAAATTGGACTGCAGAGAGATGAACAGATATTGGGCTTTACAAATGTGCTTGGGCCATGGAGAGGATTCATGGCATGGAATAGATGAGGCTTTGTAGATATACTGGATTGTAGAAAAAATCGTGGGAGTGTAGTGAGATGTGGGGATGTTAACAGATGCCCGATTATGTTGAGCTACTGGAGCTCTGAAAAGATAATGGGCGTTTGAAGACATTGTGAAATTGTAATTAAATACCGTGATTCTGTTGAAAAGTTTGGGTTGGGGAAAGTTAGAAGTTGATGAGACATGAGGCAGAGACAATTTGGAGACATAAGGGTCCAATTGTGAGACAATTTAGTAATAAAATTGCAGGGTATTAGGAGATGACTGTGGGTTGTATACATAATGGGCTGTAAGAAATAAGAGGGCCATTGAGAGATGTGGCAGGTTCCGAACATTAAGGGTCTGTAAATAAAGTTGTGAAGACTTTCAGAGCTTACACAGCAATGGGACAGTGTAGAGGTGTAGGATTTCCATAGGGAAAAGATTGCAGGACTGTGGAGAGATGATTGCTGACTATAGAGAGAAGCTAGGGTTGTGGAGGGATATGGCAGTGCAGGACCCAATATTGAGAGATGGCATAGTGAAGAGATGCAGTAACTATGGGAAGACAGGACAGTGAAGAGGTGAAGGAGTGTGGAGAGATGTAGCAGTGAAATTATGGCTGGGCTGCTCTCAAGAGATTGAGCAATAAAGAGATGCAGGGCTTATAGAAAGATGTGACTGTAAAGAGGTGCACGTGGTGTAGAAAGGCTGTGGAGATATGTGATTGTGACAAGATGCAGGTACTGCTGTCTAGAAATTGCCAGTGAAAAGATGCAGTGGTTGAGGATTCATGTGTCAGTGAAGAGGTGCAGGGTTTGTGGAGCGATGAAGTAGTGAAGGAAAGGAGCTGTGCAGAGATGATCTTATGGTGAAATGTGTCCATTTAAAGTTTTGTGCATTCCACGTTCCTGGTAAACAAATGGTTTGCATTAAATTAAGTTAATCATTGGACTACTACTGAAAATAAGAAGACATAAAAATGTTTTTTGTTAAGATAAACCATAAACATGTTGCATGGGACAATGATGATGCTGCAACCTTCTTCCTGCCCTATCAAACAGTTTATCACCTGACCTCACCTTATCAGTGGACCCATCTTTCACATGCAAAGTTTAGCAGGGAGGGTCCCCCACAGATCAGGTCATAAGAGCTGTCTATGCCCAGGAAGTTAGATCTTCACCTGCAAAAAAACCACCATGTTCAGAGGCTGTCACAGGTTTATGCCCTTCCTGTCCACAGAATAAGTCCTCTTTTTGCAGTGCTTCAATACCAGTTCTGCCCCAGCCTGAACAATTGGGCTAAGGAGTGTCCATATGTGATGGGTCCACCACCACACTTGGAGAAGAGGGCATTGGCCCTACCAGAAATTCCACCATAATCCTAACACGCCCCCATGTCCTGCCTTTTTAAAGGTGATGCAAAAGAAAGGAAAGAGGTTTATTTAAAGCGAGTGCAGCAGACCACTTCCTTTATGGAAGCTGAGCCCTCTATTCTCCTGACATAATCGGAAAGCAAGCATTCTGGGGCTCACACTAGAGAAGCTAGAGTGAGGACACCTCTGCCATATCGAAGAATCAAAAAACCTCAACTAAAAAGAGGTAATTTACTTAGATTAAGAAAGCTATGCTCTTTTGAAAGATATTCTTTGTACTGTTGAGAAGTGCTTTGCATATTACAACTAAGTACTGTTAGACCAGTTATCCTTAGTGTGGTCTCCCCTAACTTTTTCCCACTACTTCCCTTGCTATGTGCTGGACTCTGTTTTTGCTGTTTTTGTTACTCTGGGCACTTTACCACTGCTGACCAGTACTAAAGGGCAAGTGCTCCCTATGTGAAATTATGTGTGTAATTGGCTTTTCCATGAATGGCATATTTGATTTACTAGTAAATCCCTGGTAAATTGCACTAGAGAAGCCTAGGGCCTGTAAATCAAATGCTAGTAGTGGGCCTGCAGCACTGATTCTGCCACCCCACGAGTAGCTCAGTAAACGTAGCTCAGACCTGCCACTGCAGGGTCTGTGTCTTCAGTATTAAACTTCCAATTTGACATGGCAAGTGTCCACACTTGCCAAGCCGAAACCTTACCTTTTTATACAGGTAAGGCACCCCTAAGGTAGTCCCTAGGTAGCCCCATGGGAAGGGTGCAGAGTATGTGAAATGTAGGACATGTACAGGTGTGTTTTTACATGTCTTAACAGTGAAATACTGCCAAATCCAGTTTTCACTATTGCAATTCCTATGTCTCTGATAGGTTAACATGGTGGCTGCCTTTAAATATCCTTTAAAGCACAGTTGCCCTTTGAGAGCAGATAGAAATATGGATTTTGGGGTCTCTGAGCTCACAATTTAAAAATATATCTTATAGTGAAGGTGGTTTTTAGATTGTTAGTTTGAAAATGCCACTTTTAGAAAGTGGGCATTTTTTTGCTTAAGCCATTCTGTGACTCTTCCTGTTTGTGGATTCCTTGTCTGCGTCAGACTGACCGTTGGGCTGTTTGTGCATCTTTACTATACAGTGACACAAAAGGTGCTGGGGTGTAGCCTGCATATCCTGATGGGCCATCTGGGCTAGAGTGGAGGAAGGAGTGGTCACTTACACCTGAAAGGGATGTGCCTGCCCTCGCACAATGCAGTCTCCAGCCCCCTGGTGTGTGTCTGGAGCCAAGCCTGGGCAAGTCAGGATCCTGTAAACAACAGTGACTTTTCTTTAGAGTTGGGCAACTTCAAAGGCAGAAAGGGATATAAGTGTTGGACCCAAAAACCCTGACATTGGATTACTTCAAGGATTCAAGAGGAACCTCTGCCAGGAGAAGAGCTGAGGAGAAGTGCTGACCATTCCAGTGACTGTGCTTTGTTGGGTTATCCTGCAGTTGCTGCTTCTGCCTCTGAAAGAGGACAAAGACTGGACTGTGCATTCCTGCTTGAGAGGTATCTCCAAGGGCTTGGTCTAAGCTTGCCTCCTGTTTTGAAGCCTCAGGGACAGCAAAGGCTTCACCAACCAGTTCTGGGTCTGCTTGCTGTGGACTCTATATTGCCAGAGGGTGCCATTCCAGTTCCTCGGCCCCTAGAAGTGAATTTCAATCGAAAAGCTGTGAAACGATGCCGGATGACTCCAAGGGCTTCTCAAAGGATGCTGCTGCACAAACACCATGACGCAGCCTGCACCTGAAGCTGTGGACCTTGCAGAAGCGTGACAACCCCACCAACATCGCAGACCCCACATTGCTGCAGCCAATGACATCCGAACGAACTTGTGAGTTGGAGTGTCGTACACTCGACGTTTGTGACACCTGACTCTGTTGCAGCACCTGGGACGCTGTGACATGATCGCGACCCCGCGAGTTTGCCCTGCAGCATCGTGACTTTGTCAGACTTCGACTTTGCCAGAGGTACCAAGGGACCAAAGCCTCGCAATCGACTCCTCCTCACCTCTACTGCTCCGCAGCAAGGACCCGACGCCTCTTCGTGACGCCTCCGCTCCTTTGCCCTGCAGCACCTGAACCGACATTGCATCGGACCTAGCGACGCCTAGCTCCCCTACTCCATGCACCGGCCTGTTCTTCCACACTTTTGCTAAGGTACTGTACATGGGGGTCCGTGTGACTCCGTAAATGGCACCAGTGGCAGCGCATTGTGGGAACACCGCTTTAACATCAGATTTCATCATTTGTGCCTCTAGGCACTATTTTTGTGTTTTTAAGTGCTAAATTCATATTTAATTGCATATGGTGGATTTTATTGTATTTGGTCTTGTTTTATTTAGATAAATATTTACTATCTTTCTAAACCTGTGTGGGGTCCATTTTGTAGTGTTTTTACTGTATTACTGTGTGTGTTGGTACTAATTCCTTACACATACCTCTGGGATAAGCCTTTCTGCTCATGCCAAGCTACCATGGGGTGAGCGGGGGTTAACCTGGTTTGTTTCTCCTTTGCCCTGACTGAGTGAGGGTCATTGCTTGGACGGAGGGCAACCTGACTGCCAACCAAAGACCCCATTTATAACAAGTACTATTCAGTTAAGTGAAAGCTTATTTCTCTGGGCCCAACAGCCTGTGTTTGTACCATGTACATATTAAAAAATTTATTAAATCAACCTTTATTTGAAGAGTACAGACATACAAAGCAAGCTCCTTTTATTGTGCTAGAGGCCACTGCTGTGTAAAAATGTCCTCTTGTGTACCCTGGCTTGTGTGCAGGAGCATGGGATTCATAAGTGCAGTAGTGCAGTGGCACCAGGTCTCGTTTCATCCAACCAGAGGAAGTGGGCCTATTTGTTTAGCTTGCACTAGGGCTGATAGCACTCTGGCTACACCACTGTAGTCTCCCGAACTAGAAAGCAGCAGTTACTAATACTCTCCAAAGTGTGGAAAAATAGCACTTTTTTAATTAGGAACCTATTTTGTGAGCAGAGAAGTCTAGACATGCCTACGTAAGAGGATTAGGATTCTGGGCCCTGAGTTTGCCAGTGACTATGGGGCTAGGAAAAGGATTTCAAAGCTGAATCTGAGCTGCTAAGAAATGATTGACAAGCAGACTGGAAAGCATAAAGTATGCGTACATTGCACTGCTGCCTGCAGCTAAAGAGAAAGGAGTAATGTCCACCTATGGGGTTCTGACTGCTAAATAAATACAAACTGCAGACATAGCCAAAGGACATCTGAGGGAGCAGCACAAATTTACAAGATTTGGTGACTGTAAATTAATAAATGCGTCTTTCTATAAAGTTATAGTAAAAGGACAAGGGCCAGATGTAGGAAAAAAGCAAATTGCGACTTGCAATTTGCGAGTCCGTGCGACTCGCAAATTGCAAGTCGCAATTTGCTATGCAGAAAGGTGTCTCAGACACCTTCTGCGACTCGCAATGGGGTCGCAAAGACCCACCTCATAAATATTTATGAGGTGGGTCGCAGTTTGCGACCCCATTGCGAGTATGGGCACTCACGGGGATGGTGGCCTGCTGGAGACAGCAGACCACCATGTCCGTGACTGCTTTTTAATAAAGCAGTTTTTTTTTTCTCTTTGCAGCCCGTTTTCCTTAAAGGAAAACGAGCTGCACTTAGAAAAAACCCCGAAACCTTTTGTTTCGGTATTTTTCAGAGCAGGCAGTGGTCCATAGGACCACTACCTGCTCTGAAAAATTGTTTTTGTGATCATTCACAAAGGGGAAGGGGTCCCATGGGGACCCCTTCCTGTTTGCGAATGGGTTACCATCCACTTCAAGTGGATGGTAACAGCGATTTCATTTGCGACCGCTTTCGCGGGCGCAAATGAAATTGCATAGCATTGCAAGTCGCAAATAGGAAGGGAACACCCCTTCCTATTTGCGAGTCGGAAATGCATTTTGCAAGTCGGATCCGACTCGCAAAATGCATTTCTGCATAGCAGAGAGGCTTTTGCGCCTCGCAAACGGCGTTTTTCGCCATTTGCGAGGCGCAAACCCTTTGCTACATCTGGCCCCAAGTTTGATGGTTCATGCTCCTTTCATAGAGTAACAGAAATGCATTTTCGAAATATTACCAACATTTAAATAAAGCACAGAATACCACGGGAAAAAAAATCTTCTAGACCCTTGGCCCCAGATTTGCTCATATTTGACGCAACGCTGCAAGACAACTTGCTTCGCTTTGCCACATCACATTGAGACAACAGGAATATGTCATATTTACTAAGATATGGAGCATTTCTGTCCCCTCTTTGCTGGGCCACTGAATGCTACCTTACGCCAATTCAGGAACCCTTGTGCCATGGTGCAGGGGTGCTTGCTGTTACATGCAAGATTGTTTTTGTGCATAAAGGAACATCTTCCTGCACAGAAACAATCCGCAATAGCATTTTCTCCTTTCTATGTGTACTGCAGGACACAACACACGTGGAAAGAGAAAGTAACAAGTAAAATGAACATATTTCTCATGTTAAGCCTCTGTTAAGACGGGGTACCATTTCGATGCATTCCGAGGTTCACTATTCTTATTAAATCTGGGGATGTGCCAAAATCCATGGGTGGATGCTTGGGAATGCTCACACTCGAACCAAAGCACAGTAATGTTAGTAAGTGACTCGGGCTGCCTTGTGCTCCTCTGGGTTTGCTAAACAACGCAAGGTGACTTTGCGTGGCTTAATGAATCTGACTTAAGGGTTTGCATTACCTTGCATGATGCCAGGGCAAAGCAAGCTCCTAATAAATCTGGGCCTAAGTGAAATAGCACCAAACCACCTTTGGCATACATTGAAAAAGTCGATTTCCTTCCAGTTTCTTTCATTTTATGCCATTATTTTTGTGTCGTTAAGCACCTCTCATGCGGCTGACATTTCATTGCCAGCTGTGTGTAAGATGTACTTCATCGCTAAGTCTCTTGTCTTAAGAAGACACCTATTTACATTTAATTAAACATCCCTATGTCACTGTCCACACACTGGTCTGCCTTGTGACTCATGGTGTAGAGCAGAGATCTGTGGGGGAGGGGAGGCTGGCGCCATGTGCGGCTGTAGCTCCGATTTGCACTTGGAAGTCAGTGCTCTTTATTTCTGGTGTGAGGTGTCATTGAAAGGGCAATCTATATTCTCGCACTCCACTTATGTAACTGTTCAGCCACAATGAGCTTGGATTTGTGAAATGGTGAGGATCAGATTGATATGTTTGTCTCTATGGCCCAGATTTCTGATGACTTAGAGCCTTTCTAATGCCACGTTAGCATAATTTATTTGACGTTAATGTGGCGTTGGAAGGGCAAAAATGCCACTTTGTAACCCCTTGCGCCACATTATGCCTCCACCAGGCATAATGTATGCAGGGGAGATGTTCCGGCGCACAGGGGGGAGCGTAAAAATGGCACAAAGGAATCTCTGAGATTCCTTTGCGCCATTTTTATCAGCATTTTTTAATACATGCTAATTGCAGGCATTAAAAAATGGCTCCTATTGTGTTCAATGGCCTTCTGAATGCTTTGCAGGATTAGCATCATAATTTTTTACGCTGTCTTGCAAAGCGCCAGATTAGCGTAAAAAAATATGATGCTAGTGCACCTGACTACCACCATGGTTCACCGTATTTTAAATATGATGCACACATGGTGGCGTTAGGTGGACGCTGCGAGGAGCACGAAAAGTGGTGCTGCACTAGGTGCAGCGCCAATTTTCATAAATCTGGCCCCATGTATCTAAGACACTTATGTTTCTTGCCTTTGATATAAGAACACTTATTACAAAGAAGGAATATGTTGGGGGCATTTTCGCCTTCCCTCAGCTGTCTTTTGTGTGGACCGCTTTTTACAATCACTTCTACAACCCCCGTCTTTTTTTGTCTAAACATTTTATTAATTTGCAATACATAAACGTGACATAATCAAGAAGAAATAGCATATAAAATTGCGAGAGTTGGGACACAAATAATGATAACATGTTAAACATAGTGATCCGCAAAAAAGAATATAAAACAATTCGTATGTGCAAATCTAGGGAGAGAGAGAGAGAGCATTGACGTAAGGATAGAGTGGTGGAATGCTCCTGTGTGTAGTGTATATCGAAATCATATTTTTAAAGTAGAAACAAACCCACAAACATGTAAGTAGGCAGATAAACAAGAGGTCCACCGAAGCTTAGGTGGTGAGGGCTGAAGTATACAGAACAATTGTATTTATCTGGATTAAAGTTTTAGGGCCAGATTTATTAAAAAGTCATGCAGCGCAACGCAGCAAGACAACTTTTTGTTCTGCGCTGCATGATAGGGAGAGAGCAGGAATGTGCCATATCTGATAGGATATGATGCATTCCTGGTCTCTTTCTGTTCTGCGGCACCGAGTGCTGCCTAGCGCCAACGCAGACAAACTTGCACAATTGTGTAAGGGTGCCTTAATTACAAGCAGTATTGTTTTTGAGCAGGAAGGGACACCTTTCCTGCTTCAAAAACAATCCTCAGAGGTATTTTCCTCTTTCTATGTGTGCTGCAAATAGCAACACATATAGAAAGAGGAAATAACGAGGAGAAAAAGATATTCATGTTACAGCTCGGTTGGGAAGGCGTAGCATTTTGACACATTCCTGAGGTTTACTAGTCTTAGTTAGTAAATCTGACTTAATCCCTTGCTTGTCTTGCATCACCTTGTGTGACATAAGGACAAAGCAAGATTTTGATAAATCTGGCCGTTTGCACTTTAGTGACTTGCATTCATGCTCATGAGCCCTGCTCAAGGGTTACAAGCATCACCCCTCTCACCAGGCATGTGCATACTGACTAATGTGATGAGAATGTGAGAGAGAGCAAGTTGGAGGCAGCTAAACATGTCCGACCATGATGCACCTTTAAAAAAGGGTGCACAGTAACTGTTCTGCTATTGTTACACCTGCTGACCCCACACTGTAATTTACAGAGTGGCCAGATTTACTAAGGTTTTGTGTAGCGGTTTCACTACTTTTTTTGATGCAGCCTGATACAAAATCTAATTTGGTATTTACTAAGCTACGCAAAGCCAGATTTGTATGGCTTGGCGTAGCTTTGAAAAAGAAGAAGGCAATGCAGCACATAGCACTGCCTTGCGTCACCTTGCTTTGGGGAGGCTTAACATGAGTGGAGCATGGGCATTCCCGTTTATCCTTCTATGGATTTTGATGTAAAACCCATATATATATTGAAGTCAGTAAAAATAAATTTGCACCATAATTGTACACCTACCTGAAGCTTTTGTATTAGAAATACCTTTTTAGGGTAGAGCAACCAAGTACTCTAGACCATGATGTAATCTCATTGTGGGCTTCTAACCACACCCATGTAACGCCTGTCACTTTCATTAGTTCGTGGGCTTGCCTTTTAAAAATTGATTGATTCCATTTGTGAAAGGCATGCATACTTCATGGCTTTTCCTGTGTTTATCCTGCCTCGAGCACACTGGTAAACCACTAAAACCATACGAGGCTCTGTGTTTTCAGCTGGTTTCTGGACTAGTTAATCATTTCCTGCTCTGTGCGATCTCGCTGAGGAGAAGTCAAGCGCTTTGCGTGACATCAACCCTGTTACAATAATAATTGCACTTATGCTGGTTACATGGATAATTGCACTTTTGCCTGTAACATGGATAATTTCACTTTTGCTGCTAAATTTCACTGTGAGCGAACTTCTGTTTCCTTTTCTGTGTCTCCTTCATGCTCATGGCAACCATCGGCTCGCATATGTGAAACTGTTTTACTTTTTATTATTAGTTTATGTGGCAAGAAAAGTCAGTGTAGGAGTTTACAACGCCAATAGTTCTAACACGAGCAAACACGAGACCCGTTGCATTGCAAATAATTGTTTCTCTTTGCTGCTTCCTCTTTGCATGTGTGCTGCATTCCTACATGAGCACAACTACAGTATTGAATAATTATATATACTTTAAAAATGAATAGAACCTTCTGCCCAAACCATTCTTATAGTTTTGGGTGTCCTGGAATAATTTGCACTGTCACACTTGGATAAGTGCAATGATTAGTAGCTATTTTGGCACTGTCATTGTCAGCACAGGTAGGGAAAATGCATGGAGCAGGCTGCAAGGGCCTTCTGAGAAGGGCCCTGATACTTACAATCTTAGAAATTAAGCACTGCCTTCAAGGATAGCTTTTGTGTAGGAAGGTACTCCTTTCTGCACGAAAACTATCCTGACAACAATACAGGCATACTTGCGATATGACGCAAGTATGCCAGGCACGCTAGACAGCCACAAGTGTGCCATCACTAGAGGAGAGCAGCACTGAGCCATTTCTTTGTAAATATGATGCAGTTCTGCTCTCTTCCTTACTAGCTACACAGCAACATTCCTCACTGTTCATCGTTGTGTGAAATCCTTAGTTAATCTGGGCCAGAGTATTTATTTAAACTATGTGCGTGGGGCAGGGGACTTCTAAGTGGTGGTGCCCAGTCAATTCCAACGCCCTCCTTACAGTAAAGAACAGCATTGGGCTATCTGCCCAGTCGCTGGAAAGGCAACCCAGTGCTTGGGGAGCTGTAGTCTCTGACGCCTGGCTCTCTGACACAGCAGGGGTTGCCTCACACACAAGAGACCTTAAACTGTGCATGTTTAGCTGGCTGAGTTATGTTGTCCTGGCATCCAGATTTATGCACTTTAATTCAGGAGGCAAGGAAGGGAACAGTGCTTCTATCTGACATTAAAAGTAGTGCTATGCTCCTCCCTCCCCACGTAACTCTGCAGAACCTCTCCATAGAATATTTAAAGGAGTCATAATGACATGACAGATATCAGGCTTTTTCTACAATATAAGTAGCATTAGTGGCATCCATGCTCATCTGAGGTGGAAAACACCCTTTGCCAGGCAGAGTTTAACATGCAGGACATTTACCACCCATTCTTTACCATTTAGCTAAGTACCATGCAAGTAAATATACGTACCTTTTCAATGCAGAACTTTTTTTAATCACATATTTTTTTAATGTTATTGTTGGAAATGGTCCTCGCTCCAGGGCAAACATTTTGCCTTTTCCCTCCGATTTTTGCTGAATTAATTTTTATTTGCCTAAGGACTCTGTGCACTTTATCGCTGCTAACTAATGCTAAAGTGCTTGCACGCTCTCCCTAAAACCATGGTTTGGTTGCTGCATACCTAATTGGCATATTTAATTTACTTCTAAGTCCCTAGCAAAGTGCACTGCATGTGCCCAGGGTACATACATTAAATGCTACTAGTGGGCATGCAACACTGCTTCTGCCTCCCATTTAAGGAGCATTTTAAAACATGTCCCAGTTCAGCCATTGCAGCTTCAATGCAGTGTTACATTGTCATGTCGACATGGCATTTAAAATTCCTTGCCCAGCCTTAAACTCCCTTTTTATTAAACATAAGTCACCTCCATTAAGGTAGGCCTTAAGTAGCTCATAGGGCAGAGTGCTATCTAATTAAAAGGCAGGACATGTACTTTAAAGTTTACCTGTCCTTGTAGTAGTAAAAAAGTCCCAAATGTGTTTTTCACTACTGTGATGCCTACCCCTCCCATTGTATCACATTGGGCTGTCCTTATTACATTTAATAAGTTGTAATTCCATGTCGTGGGAAGTGCAGGGGCCCCCCGCCCAGCACCCTCGGACCTACTTTGGCAGACAGTGTGCATTCCTAGGGTGCTGGGGGCACCCTCTGTGCAACAACATTGTCCTCAGTTCCATGAGGAGCTGAGGCCAATGCTGCTGCGCAGTTTCCACTGGGCTGACTGTCGGAAACCTCTAATTCAGAGGTTTCTGCCGGTCAGCCAGTCTCGTAAGGAGGCCCCAAGTTCACAGATCAGAACAATTCAACAATCAAATTACAATGCACTGCTTATGACCTCACATATTACATCACTCCTGACATGTTCTATGACATCACTGTGACATCACTGATGGCATAATTCATGATACTTTGTACACATTATTCTAGAAACGAGTGTTGAATTAGAAGTATGAAAGTAAGTACAAAATAGCTCAGAATAATATGAAGCATCAATAATGACATCACACATAAAATCCCCTTATGTGAAACAAGCTTCCTTAATGTGCAACATTGACCGTGTACCACACACTTCATGTGTAGTCAATCTGTTGTTAACAATCAACCACGTATAGATGGGTAACCCCTACTGCACATGGTTTTCAATCTGTTCAGAGAAGATCAACTGGATCACTGGTATAATATTGATTCAACAAATTTTGAGATATACAACTATCGAGAACAAAAACATTGCCCCGTACACATTCTACAAACACCAATATCAAGCACACAAATATTGTTTTCAAAAACCTCAATTTTTCCAAATATCGATAACAAAAATATTGGAAAAACAAATATAGTCACCTATAAATAAACATTAAACATATCATAAATATCGATTACCACAATATCCACTAGCAAAAGTACTGTTAAAAAGTAACTAATAAATGCATAAAGAAAGACCAAAATAATGATTTTGACATAAAACATTTACTTTCAATAAGCCTTACACTTATTATTAACATTTACAATTAAATTAAAATATGCCACACTAACCAAAGTGTAAACATTCACCCTTCAAAAACGTAACCTAAATATGATAACCATAAATACCCCAAAATATTATTAATAACTATAAACATTAAACCACAAACAAACATGTATTACAGTATGTGAGTTAATTATTTTATATTTAATTTAAAAAACTCTAAATTATACTATAAACATAAAACATAAATTAGTGTTTACCAAACAAGGACTCACCTGATAAAAAAGAAAATAAAGAATTAAATTTAAACAAGACAAAACAATATCACTATAAAAAACTTTAACCAATAAAATACTACAAAGAATTAACCAGGCAATATACAAAACACACTAATTAAAGCAAATAAATAATCCAAAATTGACAAACGTTGAAAGAGGAGAAAAGTCTGCCGGATTATTACAACAAACGACTATAAGAGAAAATATGCATCTCTGCAACTAAACATTCAACTAATACTTATATTTAAGCTAAAAATTAATTGTGCCTAAAATAAAAAATATAAATGAACAAATGAATAGTAACATACTCTGTAACTGTTATCATTTTTCGCCTACTTAAAAAAACCTTTCCAAATCAACAAACTGCCAGAGAATATCAACTACAACAGAGCATCAAGAACACATAAAATAGTATACAAAATTAATAAATTAAAAACGTACCCAGACAGCTACTAAAAATAAGCTTAACCCACTAAATCTCAACAAACTAGAAATAACTAAACCATTTTAAATAGTTGTTATTTATTTCCTCTTTCAACAGAAAACAAACACCTGCTTCACATTGAAACAAGCTTAAAGGCTGCAAAACTGTGCAAAATATCTCAATAAACATACATATAAGTAAATAAAATAAACATAACTGAACTTTTAAAGATATAAATAAGTAACTTGCAAAAATCCAACTATACTATATAAACTATAGTATATAAATATTATTAAACTACTTACCGATGTAATGACAGAAGGCTCCAAATGTATCACTACACAGAAAGGAAAGCAATTGTTAAGTCACATGGGCTACACCTACAGCAAAGAAAGTGCATCAACAGAAAATATTAACTAGAAATGTGCTAAATACTACTCTAATGCATGCTACTTATGGGCAAACACAAAAGAAAATGTTTTAATTAATCTTAAAGAGCACAATCACTCCCCAAATGTGACAGAAATAGAAGTCAGATACATTTTACAGGATGTAAGAGAGGTAAGCACTAGTTCTCAGGAACCCAAAAGCAAAATCCCTAAAGACATACCACCCAAAGTTCCGAACACATAACAGGCAAACTACCAACTATCCCCACTTTAAACTGTCTAACTACAAGTACTAAAAGAGCCACTAGCAATAACCCACCTGCTCCTAGAAGATACCAAGACAGACCAGACCATTTGACAATTACACTTAATGAGGAACCCTTCTTTTTTCATGACAATCAACATAATGAAAAAACAATCATAATCTCCACTGCAAACAACTTAATGGGTCTTACCCAAAGCCAAACGTGGATGATGGACGGGACCTTTAAAATGTGTTCCAAGTAATTAATTCAGATCTACACCATGCATGGTGAATATGACCATACCAATATCCCTTTTGTATATGCTTTACTCCCAGATAAACAAAGCACTACCTACTATAAACTCCTAAACTATATAACACAACAAACAAATAACTGCTACCCCAAAAACATTATCATAGACTTTGAACAAGCTATGATTCAAACAACTTTAAAAATATACCCTCACACAGCCATGCAAGTGTGTTACTATCACTTTAATCAAAGTATGTGGAGGCACCTACAAAAATCTTCACTAAGCGTAGAATTTCCACCAACAGCCTTCAAAATCAAAAAAACTATAGCACTAGCCTAAGTCCCTGTCACGTAAGTAGTTGACCACTATAACATAATAATAGAAAGCCCTTTGTGGTAACAAAATGAAGACAAACTTAGAGCCTGATTATGACCTTGGCAGGTTTATATTCTATCACAAACGTGACTGATGTCCCGCCCATCGTTTTACAAGTTCCATAGGATATAATGTAACTTGCAATACGGTGGGTCGGATATCCGTCACATTTGTGATGATGTATCCCATCCGCCAAGGTCCGAATCAGGCCCTTAGTCCTCTCATGGAATATTTCGAAGACACTTGGGTTGGTAGGCTGCACCGGTCAGGACACAGACACCTAGTTAAATTCCAGATACCATGGTGGAATGTCTATGACAGCAGACTGGCACAGGAAGACAAAACAAACAATGCAGTGGAAGGATGGTGCAATTCCTTCTAAAATACACCAGGCAAAATTCAAACTACGTTATACAAATTTGTTGAAATAATACAAAAGGAGCAGAGCTACCAACACCTAAGAATAGAACAATCTGTTACCCAAATTGGCCTTAAACCTAACAAACTAAAAAAACATATAAAGTGTCTCAATGCAAAGTCAGAGACTTTGTAAACAACAAAGGACTAGACTACACACCTATAAACCTAACAAAAAAAAAAAAAAACTACAACCTACTCTAAACCAATAAACCAAATTTATGTTTTTACAATAATTATATAACTACTTTTTTACATCAGTGAAATAGTTATGTGAAATCAAAAAAATCAATAAACACTGATTTAATGAAAAAATATATAGTAATTAATAAATAAATAAATTACTAAGTAAATAACCAACCTAGGAACAAAGTCAAACTGTCACATTAAATAAATACAACACACAATCCAAACAAGTCCACATAATCATAACATAAACATAACATAAACAATAAATAACATTTAACACCCGCAACAAAAAATCAATATAACACTTTTGTAGCTGGCGATATTTCTCTAATTCCATGTAACAAATAATGAGTCATAATTGAATGAATTGATGATTTAAAGAAAAAAAAAGCAAAAGTATGAACAATTGAATCAAAATCCCTCAAACCAATCCAAAGTGTGAAGGGTACATAAAAAAAAACGAAAATGTGTTTAAAAAAAGAACCACTCCAAGAAACCCGAAAAACAAGAAATCAAAGTAAAAACAATTGGTTTATAATAAACCAAAATGTATTTTCTCTAAAATAAAATTGTAAATGCCAAAATACTATTGCTTTCGATAGTAGATAGCCTGTAAAAGAAAAATGAAATACCCACTGTACAGTACATAACATTCCCAAATATACGGTTACATTACATTTGGTCATCAAAACATAAGTAAGATAACCTATTTTTACAGAAACATAATCATACATTGAAAAAAACATGAGATGACAATATAGTGCACGACACTAATAAAAACACACCTATATATATAGCAAACGCCCACAAGATGCTATACCCAACTTTTAAACAACTATCCTAGAACCTCTCAACGTTCGAAACCCTTAAAACTCCTTGAAAAAAGGACTTACCTGTTCTGATGAACATCAGCATTGAACTGAGACTCAGGTTTTTCCATAAAAAATCTATGTGAATATATATATATTTTTTTATAAATTTAAAAAATAAATAAAAGAATATTTGTGTGAAATATACACAGCTATTCATTATATACTGATTAAAATATGTTAAATAATGTTTAGGAAATGCATTTAGAAAAGTTTAAAAAATGTGTAAAACTTATACTGTATAATGCAAAATTACATGTGAACATTAACATAATACAACTATGTATAAAATTGTATTTATTTCATATTGTTTACAAATAAAAAAAACAATGATTTGATTTACTTCCCTTTATAATTACTATTATTTTTATTTAAAAAATGCATTTAACAAAATGTAAAACTGTACATTACAATTGTCAAAAAAAATATGTGTGACATCTTTTATTATACTTAATGTAGTGAAAATCTTATACACTAAAAAGGTGACCATTGAACATGGCCCATCTTAGGGTATTTTGCTGAAATGTTTAGCCTTTTCCTCCCTTCTTTTTTTATTTTTTTTGGCTGACTCTCATTGTGTGATCTGAGGACTCTACGCACTTGCCCATTCTACACATACCGGAAAGGGGTGCTTGCTTGATTGGTTCAGGTGCTGTACTCAGGAATGCCCTGTAAAAAGATACACCATGTAGGTGGGGCAGGTACAGCCCTGGCTACTGGTGAGATATTGCACTGAGTGTGCCACCCACCAGAATAGCCTGTCAAGCATGTATCTGGCCTGACAATGCATGCCTATAGAGGCACAGTTGTGCTGCTGCTAAGGTTCACACTTCTAGCCAATCCTGAGTGAGCCCTCCGATACCCCTGGAGCACCCCCTGAAGGGCAGAGCAGGTAGTAGATGGAAGGCTGGCACATTGGTTTCGCATGCCATAGTAGTGAAGAACTTCCTTGTGCGTTTTCCCTACTTAGG